>NW_022900929.1:68717193-68734354 GCF_012274545.1 Fukomys damarensis
TTTTTTTTTTTTTTTTTTTTTTTTTGATACTGGAAACTTAGGCTGTTGTGCTTGTGAGACAGGCATCAGAAACACTGAGCTAAATCCCTGGACCACCATACTAGTTTTTGAGCTCAGACCAAAATCACCATCAAAACTTTTCTACAACATTCTAGCATTTCCCTAACCTGTATTTCTAAACCTTTCCACACTTGCCCCACAAACCAGTTCCAAAGCCTTCTGACCCACAAAATCAGGTACAGCAATGATCCCACTTCACTGGCATCAGTTTCCTGAATCAATCAGCTTTCCCATTAAGGGACATTATATCCAATGTCTGCAGTAGCTAAGGAGAGTGTAAATTTGGCTCACATTCTGAAGGAGCTCAGTACGTGGTCAGCTGCTTGCAAGGCAGAAAAGTCATTGCAGAAGAGTGTGGTGGAGACAAGCTATTTAGTTCATGGTGGACAGAAAGCAAGGGAATTGTGTCAGGCAGGAAGGAGGAAAAACAAACAAAGTAGACACAAGGCTGTGTCTCCATGATCCACCTAGACATATCCAGAGAAGTGTGCTCTCCCGGCTGCAAGGTAGACCCCAAAGCTAATCAAGTTGACACTCCACACTAACTGATATATGCATGTGTGTGTATATATATATATATATATAAAACCATGTTTTGATTCTTACATCTTCTGTAAAGATATGACACTTCACTTCTTATATTTTATGGGTTGAACATTATTTCTCTTACCTAAATAGAGCAGGGATGAAGAAGAATCACTTTCTAGGGTTGGGCAGTGCAGATACAGATGCTGACTTGGTAGATTTCATTTTTCTACGATCCTATGCTCTCGAAATTAAACAGCTATTTCTTGGAGGTAGAAAACACCCATACAGCTATATGGTTTAGCTCCCACCAAATCAATACTTGATTTCCATTAAGGTTAAAAAAAAAAAAAACAAGCCTCAGTGATGGATTTCTTGGACGGTTCCCAGTTTAAGTCAGACTTGTTGTTTGTATTTGTGTCCGTAGTATGTATTGACATTGTATGTTTACCAGCGCTCCATGTAAAAGCTTCATTTGCCTATAATTCATCTAGTCCTTTAAGAAGTATGTTTGCTTGAATTTCACTTGATATTTTAGGATTGGATAAAAGGTTCATTTAATCCTCGTTTATGATAATTCCTCCAATCAACAGACACCAAGATGCACTTTAGCTGAGTTTATAGTATGTTTGGGCACACACATCACTCTTAGACTTGTATAGTATCCACAAAGGCAAGCGCCATGTGCTAAACTTATCCAAAATATGGATAATTTGTGATACTGTCTCTTAATGGAGCATTGTCCTTTAATTTGTTCCTTTTCAATATATTATACAAAGTTGTAAATTTTGAAAGGTGATGCTCTGAAATTTTGAAAGGTCATTTTACAAACTACTGCTTATGAAACACTGAAATTTTAGGAAGTTTCTATGTAATTATGTAGGTGCTGCAGTAGTGAAGAGCATCTGTGGACACATTATAGCTCCTAAGAAGCAGAAATCTAACTTGGTAGGCTAGAAACTTTTATGTTATTTGTTATTGTTTTGTTTTGTGGTGCTGGGGATCAAACTCAGAATCTTGCACTTACCAGGCAGGAATGGCGCCACTGAAGTACATCCCCAGCTTTCATAAGTTATTAATAAATGCTCTTTGGGTAAATGGAAATTCCTTTTAATTAATTCCTTAATTGATTTTAAACAATATGACTCCAGAAAACCTGATATTGAAATGAACTTCTACCTTATATTTTCTCTTACAAAATTAAGAGACTGGCATAGCCAAGCATTAAGCTAAATGCCCAAAGGCACACAAAATATAGAGATACCTTTAAAATTATCAACCAGTAAATAAGACACAATGACACACTACAAAAGCATGCATAAAACCATACAAAGCACATCATTATAAGAAGATCTAAAAGCTAATTACCAGCATGTTTCTAGAAGTATCAGAATGAAATCGTTAAGAGAAAAGAAAATCTGTATTATTTTAGATACATTGTAAAATGATGGCAAACTGAACACAGGTGGCCTTATAATAAATTCATCTCTCACTGCACAATACTATGCCATTCTCCATAGAGTGCCCAGGACATGCATTCTGCTAAAACACCCTAATAAGAAAGCAATAGTGAGAGGGGAATAAGATATGTATTCATTTATTCATTATTTTTTAAGATGGCAGCATTTTATTTATTTATTTATTTGGTAGCAGGGATTGAACTTGGGTCCTTACACTTGTGAAACAGGCAGCAGAACCGCTGAGCCAAATCGCTGGCCCTAGGAATAAGATATTTAAATGAAGTAATTACTCACATTACTGTTTAACACTGTTTGGTGAATGCCTAAGGTGTAGGACCAAAGCAGACAAGTTACCTGTGCTCATGGAATGTATTTGGTAATGTACACAGAAAACTATAGCACTGTAAAATCATTTTTGAAGTAAAAACTAAGTACTATTATTTTCCAACTTTAATATTAAACGTAGAGGAATGTTATTGTCTGTTGTTTGCAAAATTAAAGAAATTGAGTATCATCTGTGTTTTAAAAGGTCCAATGTTAGCAAAATGTATTACAATATTTATTACATTGACAGAATGTAAAATAGCACAGATATTTTACAAATTGATTAATCACTTCTTATGAGTTAAATAATAACTTTCGACCTAGCAATTCCATTCCTGTGTATTTACTGTGAAAAAATTAAATGTTATATGAAAACAAACTTAAAATTCTCATACTGCATTAATCATAATATCCAAATCATGAAAACAATCTAAATGTTCATCAACTGATAAATTAGGAATATCATATGGAATATCCAGATGAAGTTAAAGTATTTAGCAATAAAGAGGAAGAAACAACTATAATATGTGGATGAAACTCAAGAATGTTATCCTAAAAAAATAACCAGACACAATAGACAGAATGATCACTATTTAAAAATGTTACAAAAGGTATATTTAAAAAGAAAGCAAGTTAGTGGATGTCATACTTGAAGGGACACAGATTGCAAATTTTCAGTGTGTATTTCTAAGGGCTGTGGTGACAGTTGAAACCTGTCATGCTGATTGCATTATTAGGTAATTTTACTACAAATTTTAAATTTTTCGTTTAAACAAGTGAATGCCATATTATGTAAATTAGCTTAGTATATTTAAGAAAGGAAGTAGGAAATTAGTAAATCTACCTTTAATCATAGAATATAATTATTATAAGATTAAATATTTGTAAGTATAAAAGTCAACAATAAACAATCTTACAAATGATTCTATCACTGATATAAAATGTAAATAATACAGTAAATAACAAATTGAACATTTTGATAGCCAAGCTATTTGAAGATAATTGTTCAAATTATCTGGCCATTGAATTCCCCCCACCTTGGCCATTGAATTCTTTATATTACATTTAATTCAGGTGTGAATACTATATTTTTTTCAAAATTGGGTGTCTAAACACAGATTTATGAACTTAATTTTCTTTTGCTTCTAACTCTAGTTGTACTTTAGCTAAAAGATTTAGGTTAATAATATTAAACAAGAAAGTATAGTTAATAATCATTAAACATAAAGCTGATGATGATAACATTTAAATTTTTTAGTAGTTGAATATGTGCCTCTATTTATTTATTTTCAAAGAACATTAAAATGCCATAATATTTGTTCTCATGTATTACACCTTTTGAAAATATCATAAACTGAGTTTTGAAAGTCACCCAATTCTCCAGAGGAGTCATCCACTCCTCTATTTTGATTTATTCTATTAAAAATCTCAATTTACTAATTATTCAGATTAAAGATCTAATAGCTTTGATGATACTCATGACATAGAATGTTTATTTGTTATCAACTATGTGCCAAC
The DNA here is from genome assembly GCF_012274545.1 of Fukomys damarensis. Taxonomy (NCBI): domain Eukaryota; kingdom Metazoa; phylum Chordata; class Mammalia; order Rodentia; family Bathyergidae; genus Fukomys; species Fukomys damarensis. The sequence goes on from NW_022900929.1 coordinate 68,721,081, forward strand.
TACAGTGCCAAGTACTTAATGTGAAGTTTCTCCTTAATCCATAAAACATCTTTGGAAGACAGATAAGAAAATCAGGAAAGCGAATCAGACAACCTAGGTGATTTTCTTTGATTTTCACGGGCAGGAAAAACCAAACTTGAGATTTCAAACTCAATTGTCTTTAATTCCAAAATCTGAACTAACTAATACACTTGATGACAAAATACTCAATTACTGTACCTGTTTGCTGTTAAAATTAGCGTTTCACTGAATTAGTGTTTAAAATGATCAACATCTTCATTTTACAAGCAGGGAAACCAAGGTAGAAGAATGTTGGAGTTTGGGCACTGTGTTTGTGTGGTGTCTGATTGATATGAAAGAATAAATGTACTGTTTGGAAGAATATGTAATACTGAGCCAAATACCGATGTCAAATACTCGCAGGAACTAGAGAATTAGTAGCAGCTGAAATATGCACATCTCCCTGCTGGGATCCTTCTCTTGACTTTTATTTTTTGATCTTGTTGTTAGTGTGTTTGTAATACACAGTGATTGTATTCAGCTTGGAGTTTTGATGCATACGTAGCACATCTTGATCATTTCTGCTATGCCCATACTTTCAAGAGTTTCATCAACCTTTTCCCAGTACATTCAATGTTTCTCTAATCCATTTTGATGTGGTGATACTATAACATGAGAAATATGGATTAAGTGTCATTTTCTGCATGTTGATAACCAATTTTCCAAGCACCATTTTTTTAAATGAGAGATTATTTCTTCACCGTATATTATTGGCCCTTTTTTGAAAATCAGTTGGCTGAGGGTGCTAGGGGTTGTTTCTTCACACTCTAGACTATTCTGTTGGCCAATATGTCCATTTCTGTGCCAGTAGCATGCCAGTTTTACCACTGTGGCTTTGAAGCATAACTTAACTCTGGAATTGTAATGTCTCCTTCCTCTAAATCTGTTCATTAATTTTTTTACTAATATGATCATTTTGACAATGTTAGTTTTGCCAATCCAAGAGCAGATAGTCTATTTTCTAATGTCTTCTTTAATCTCTTTTTTATGAACAATATAGATTTTTTTTTGTCTTGTGCACTTTTTTCTCTCATTGAGTTTATTCAAACATTTTAGGTATACAGTACAGTTACATTCATCATTGGGATCTTGTAGCTTTACATGACAGGTATTGGTTCTCTTTTTTTCCCCTAGTTTTAATTTTCTTTCAATTCTTTGCTTATGTTAATTCCTAAGTATTTAATATTTTGTTGCAATTGTGAGTAGGATTCTTTTCCTGATATCTTTCTTAGTAACCTCATTCTTGGTATATAGCAATGTTACTGTTTTTCCTGTGTTTATTTTGTATCTTGCCTCTCCCCTGAATTTGTGTACTAGTTCTAGGAGTCTTCTAGTGGAGTTCTTTTGGACCTCTATGAAGAACTATGCTGCCTGTAACAAGGATAGTTTCACGTCTTTCTTTCCTATTCAAAACTGAGTACTACATTGAACACGAATGGTGATAATGTACACCTTTGTTTTGTTCCTGATTTTAGTGGAAATACTATAAGATTTTTGCCTATTTAGTATGATGCTGAAAGTGAGTTTGTTATAAATGGCTTTTAGCAATTTGAAATAAGGTCCTTCTGCATTAGTTTTCATTAAGATTTATATCATGAATGGATGATGGATTGTCTCAAAGGCTTTTTCTGGATTTTTGTACTTATGTCTGTTTATGTGATGAATTACATTTATTGATTTATGTACATTGGCCTATTCTTGCATCCCTGAGATGAAATCAACTTGGTCATGATTGTGATATTTTTAACAATTTGCTGTATTCTGTTTGCAAGTATTTCATTGAGGATTTTTATATCTTTATTCATTAAGGAAATTGATCTGTAATTTTATTTTTGTTAAATCTTCTCCAGTGTTGGTCTCAGGGTAATGCTAGCTTCAAGGAATAAGGTGGTAGTAACCCTTCCTGTTCAGTTTTGTAGAAGAGTTTGAGGAGTTATTTTGAAAAAGTTTTGTAGGATCTATATGAATCTGGTTTGAAAGTTGTTTTAGGGATTAAAAACCTTCACTCCAAACTCTCCTAACATTTAAGGTGTGTGTTGAGAAATTAGATGCAATTTGGTGGATTTGCCTTTTATAAATTTTTAGTAGCTTTTCTATACCAGCTTTTAAAATACTATTCTTGTGCTGGGCTGTAGAGATTATTACAACTATGTGTCATGGAGAAGTACTTTTTGATCACGGCTAGTGTGAGGTTCTATAATAGATTTGTTTACCTTGAAGTTGAATTGCTTCCCCACACATGGGAGATTTTTTTACTACGATTTTAGCCAATAAGTTTGTGTATATTTTGTGTTGTCTTCTAATTTTTCTTTAACTCTCGTAATTCTTTTTTTTAACATTGAGTTTATTGATACATTTTAAGCATACAGTACAATTGCATTCATCATTGCGATCTTATACCTCTACATGACAGGTCTTGGTTCTCATTTTTTCCCCTTGTCCCTGCCCTCCCTTCACCCTCTCCTCCCCTCCCCATTTACAAATGCTTTATTTCCAACTTTTCATTTTCTCACATTTTTTTCTTTACCCTTATTACCCTTCCCCTACCCATCCCACCTTTCCTACACCTTTAGCCCTTTTCTTGCCAATGTCAGTTATCTCATTAGGATCTTATGTACTATTACAGTTTATTCACAGCAGAGAAACTATTCAGTATTTACACATGTGTGACTTATTTATTTCACTTAGGAGTATGTCCTCAATATGTATCCATTTTCCTATGAATGAATCTAATTTCTCATTCTTTATGGCTGAGAAATAATCCATTTTATAGAAAAACCACATCTTCTTTATCCAGTTTCCTCCTGATGGGCAAATGGGCTGTTTCCAAGTTTTAACTATTACAAACTGTGCCACTATAAACATGGGTGTGCATATATCACTGTGATATGATTCTTTTAGTTCTTTTGGAAAGATAGCCAGCAGAGGGATGGCTGGGTCAAATGGAACTTCAAGTCCCAGCTCTTTGAGGTATCTCCATATTGACTTCCATAGTGGTTGCACCAGTTTGCACTCCCACCAACAATGGAGAAGGCTTCCTTTCTCCCCACAACCCCACCAACATTTGTTATTGAGTTCTTGATATCAGCTGTTCTTTGTGGGGTGAGGTGAAATCCCAGTGTTGTTTTCATCTGTATCTCTTGAATGACCAGTGATGTGGAACATTTTTTCGTATATTTACTTGATGCTTTTTACTTCTTTGTCTGAGAAATGTCTGTTCATTTCAGATGCCCATTTTTGAATCAGGTCTTTATATTTGGGGATGCTGATTGTTCTGAGTTCTTTATATATTCTAGATAATAGTTCTTTGTCTGAGGAGCAGCTGGTAAAATTTTTTTCCCACATTGTAGGTTGTCTCTTAGTTCTGTTGGTGGTTTCTTTTGCAGTGTAGAAGCTTTTTAATGAGATCCCAGTTATTGATTCTTTCTGCTAGTTCCCATGCTACTAAGGATTTGTTCATAAAATCTTTTCCTATTCCAAGGTCTTCCAGAGTTCTGCCTAACTTATCTTCCAGCAAGTTTAGTGTGTCTGTTTTAATATTTAGATCTTTAATCCATTTGGATTTTACTTTAGTGCATGGTGAAAGATAAGGGTCTAGTTTTAATCTTAGGCAGGTTGAGGTCCAGTTTTTTCAACACCATTTATTAAAGAGGCTATCTTTCCTCCACTGAGGATGGTCAGCTCCTTTGTCAAAGATGACATAGGTGAGTACATCTGGATTTGTTTTTGTGTCTTCCAATCTGTTCCACTGATCCTCAGATCTGTTTCTTTGCCAGTACCACGCTGTTTTTATCACAGAGGCTTTGTAGTATAATTTGAAATTGGGAATTGTTATACTCGCTGCAATGTCTCTGTTGCCTAGGATGGCTTTTGCTATTCTAGGTCTCTTATGGTTCCAAATGAATTTTTGGATTCTTCTTTCTACTTCTGTGAAATATAGCGTTGGAATTTCAATTGGCATAGCATTGAATCTGTATAGCAGTTTCGGTAGTATGGCCATTTTCACTATGTTGATTCTTTCTACCCAGGAGCAGAGGATATCTTTCCATTTTCTTATATATCTATGATCTCTTTTTTCAGAGTGCTGTAGTTTTCAGTGTAGAAGACTTTTCCTTCTTTTGTTAGATTGCTTCCTAGATATTTCATTTGTTTGAAAGCTATTGTGAAGGGAATTGTTTCCCTAATGTCTCTCTCAGTGAGTCTGTTATTTGAACTATTGATTTTTCGGTGTTCACCTTGTATCCAGCTACTCTACTGAATCTGTTAAGTCTAGAAGTCTTTTGGTTTAGTTTTTTGGATCTTCATTGTAGAGTATCATATCATCAGAAAATAATGAAAGTTTAACTTCTGCCTTTCCTATCTTTATTTCTTTAGTTTCTTTCTCTTGTCTAGTTGCTATGGCTAATGCTTACAGAACTATATCGAAGAGGAGTGGTGATAGTGGGCATCCTTGTCTTGTTGCTGATTTTAACATGAAAGTTTTCAGTTTTTGGCCATTTACTATGATGTTGGCTATTGGTTTTTCATAGATAGACCTTATTAAATTGAGATATTGACCATCTATTCCAATTTTTTGCAGGGTTTTTTTTATCATGAATGGGTGTTGTATTTTGTCAAATGCTTTTTCTGCATCTATTGAGAGGATCAAATGGTTTTTTTCCTTGACTATGTTAATATAGTTTATTACATTTATTGACTTACATATGTTGAACCATCGTTGCATCCCTGGAATAAATCTGACTTGGTCAGGATGTATGATCTTCTTGACAATCCTCTGTATTCTGTTTGCTAGTATCTTATTAAGGATTTTTGCATCTATATTCATTAAGGCCTGTAGTTCCCTTTTTTAGTTGTGTCTTTCCCTGGTTTGGGAATCAAAGTGATACTTGCTTCCAGGAATGAATTTGGAATTATAGCTTCCTTTCAATTTCATTGAAAAGTTTGAAGAGTAAAGGCAGTAGTTCTTCTCTAAATATCTTGTAAAATTCAGCAGTGAATCCATCAGGACCTGGGATTTTCTTTGTTGGTAAATTTTTAATTACATTTTCAATTTCACTGATTATAACTGGGGTGTTTAAAATGGTTTCACCTTTTTTGTTCAACTTTGGTAATTCATAAGTATCTAAAAATCTGTCCATTTCTTCTGTGTCTTCCATTTTATTAGAGTACAGATTCTCAAAGTAGGTATTAATGATCCTCTGGATTTCTGTTGGATCTGTTGTGACTTTCCTTTTTCATTCGTGATTGCATGGATCTGAGCCTTTTCTTCCTCACCCCCACTTTTTTTGGATAAGATTAGCTAAGGGTTTATTGATTTTATTTATTCTTTCAAAAAATCAACTCTTTGTTTCATTTATTTTTTGTATCCTTTTCTTAGTTTCCATTGCATTGATTTCCACTCTAATCTTTATATTTTCCTCTCTTGTTTGAGCTTTGGGTTTTTCTTGCTCTTGTTTTTCTAGGAGTCTAAGGTTCATCATTAGGTTGTTTATTTGAGCTCGCTCTGTTTTCCTAGTGTGGGCATTCAGTGCTATGAATTTTCCACACAGAACAGCTTTCATTGTGTCCCTTAGATTGCTGTATGTTGTATTGGCATTTTCATTCATTTATAAAAACTGTCTGATTTCTTCTTTAATATCCTCTGTGATCCATTGATTGTTCAGGAGAGTGTTGTTCAATTTCCATGTGCTTGTGAAGTTCCTATGGTTTCTTGTGCTATTGATCTCCAGCTTGACTGCACTATGATCTGGTAATATACAGGAAATAATTTTGATTCTTTTGCATTTATTCAGACCTGTTCTGTGAGCTAGTATGTGATCTATCTTGAAGAATGACCCATGTGCAGCTGAAAAGAATGTATATTCTGATTTTGTGTGCAGCCAAAAATCAGAATTCTGATTTTGTTGGGTGGAACACTCTATAGATGTCTATTAAGACCATGAGTTCAAAATCTCGGTTCAGTTCGAGTATTTCATTGTTGATTTTCTGCCTAGAGGATCTGTCTATTTGTGATAGTTGCATATTTCGATCCCCCACTACAATTGTATTAGTGCTTGTTTGGTTTTCCATGTTATTTAATATTTGTTTTATATAGTTGGGGGCATTAATATTTGGTGCATATATATTTATGATTGTCATCTCTTCTTCTTGAATTGTTCCCTTTACAGGGATATAGTGGCCTTCTTTGTCTCTCTTAATGAGTTTTGGTTTGAAATTTACTTTGTCTGCAAATAAGATTGCTATCCCTGCTTTTTTCTGGGCTCCTATTGCATGGAGAATTGTTTTCTATCCTTTCACTTTCAGTCTATGGGCTTCTTTTTGCACTAGTTGTATTTCTTGCATACAACATATTGTTGGATTTTGCTTCTTAATCCATTCTGCCAGTCTATTTCTCTTGATTGGTGAATTGAGGCCATTGACATTTATAGTTATAACTGATATGTTCTGACTTATTATTGTCATGCTATTGTACTTTTGTTGATTCTTTTTACTTTTTCCCCCCTCTCCTTTTAGTTTCTTGCCTTGACTATTTGATTTGCTATGTTGGGCCTCCTGGTGTTGTGACCTTCATTGTCTTTTTCTAGGATATTGTTTAGAATTCCTTGTAGTGCTGGTTTGGTGTTTATGAAGTTTCACAGGTGTTCTTTGTCATGGAAGTATCTTATTTCCCCATCAGTTTTGAGAGTTTTGCAGGATACATCAGTCTAGGTTGGAGGTTGTTTTCTTTTAGGACTTGAAATACCTCGCTCCAGGCTCTCCTTGACCTGAGGGTTTGTGTTGAAAAGTCTGCTGTGATTCTGATGGGCTTTCCTTTGCCTGTGATTTGTTTCTTTTCTCTTACTGCTTATGGCATTTTGTTTTTCTGTTGGATTTCTGGTCCTTGATTATTATATGTCTAGGTGTAGTTTTTTTATTTGTGTGTTTGTTTGTTTTTATAGTGGCTGGTTGGAGTCCTATTTGCCTCAGTTATCTGTATGTCTAATTCTTCCCTTCTGTTTGGGAAGTTTTCTGTCATTAATTCTGTGAACAGCTTTTTTAAATCATTTGTATTTTCTCCTGCTACTTCATGGATTCCTATCAGTCTTACATTATTCTTCATTGTGTCACTTAGTTGTTGGATCAATTTCTCATGATCCCTTACTGTTTTTAAGAGACCTCACTTTTCATGGTCACTGACTGCAATCCTATCTTCCATATCTGAAATTCTATCTTCACAACCTTTTAATCTGTTGTGTTCACTTTTGATAGAGTTTTTAATCTCCTGGATATCTGTTTGAATCTGCTTTATGGATTCCATTTCTTTCCTCTGTTGGGCATTCAAAAAAGGGAATTTGAGGGGCCTCTTTCAGACTGTCTCTGCTGCCATACCACATGCACAGCCATGTGCAGAACCAAATCCCCTGATCTCAGCTAGCCAATGGCAAATCCCGGTGACTCAGACTGATCTCAGGCCACAAGCCCAAATTGAGTTCCCCAACCTGCAGGGTTAAACTCCACACAATTCTATTATAGCCCCCCCTTTCTTTAAAGGTGTTCAAAGTTGGGAGCTCAGAAAAATACCCTTTATGACCACCTATGCCTCTGCAGACTGGGTCCAAAGAATGGCCCAAGCAGGAGGTCTGAGAGCAGGGGGGGAAGGGGGATGGCATGAGGAGTGGTGTGGGGAATGCTTCGAGGGAATCCACATGGCTACCTTCCTTGTTGTAGCTGGTGGCAGAGCAGGCACGGGAGGGCATGGCTACCCTGTCCTGCCAAACAGGCCCAAGCAGGCCGGTGGGAGAGCAGATCTCAGGGTGGCCTTCCTCGCTTGTGCTGGTGGCACGCAGGCCAACTTCTGTAATTCCTAATTTTCTTTGTGTCATCTAGCAGGGGTTAGATCCAGCTTCTGTGACTGCTTGTTTTTAAGATATCTCTGATTAAATGGTCTTCTGAATATCCTTATCTCTTTTATTTTGACATTCTGTTGTCACATTCACCATTTTTGTGCTCAAACTTTCAGTAAAATTTCTGTATCCTGGATTTTAGTTTGATATCTTTTCATGATCTTTCATTCTCTACTAACCTATCTTGTATCATCTCAATGAATTCACTTAATTTTTTGTTTATATTTTCTTAAGCCTCTTGATCATTTTTACCACTTAAATCCTTTATCTAACCTCACAGGACATATTACTGAGCTTTTTTTGTTTCTTTCTTCTTTTATTTCTTTAATACACATTTGCTATTTGGATTTTTTACTTCTTACCCATCATTGCCTATGATATCCACTTTGGGGTAGTTAAGAATTTTTGGAAGCATTTTGTTGCTTTATTTTCTTATGTTTCTATTGTTTGTTTCTGTGTATTCTCAGAGATTAGAATGGAAAATCTCTGTCAGTGTTACAGAAATCTCTGTAAGTAGAGTGTGCTTCCCAGTGACAGAATCATGTCTTTGGTTATGTTTATGCACCTCTTCAACCTATTCTCCAAAGTAGTGTCAGGCCAGTGAGTCACTGTGTTGCTAAGAGAGAATCTTTACCAGTTATATCAACATCTGCAGAACCAACACTATATCAATCATAGATGGTAAAAGTTGTTTTTACAATCTCACTCCTCTTTCAATGACCTATAAATACTGTGATATATTACTTCTGACAGGTGGGCTGGGATATGGAGAGTAAAGGAAGACAGAAGGAGGGAAAGAACAGAAGTACATAAGAATGAAGAAAAGCAAGATAAAGAAGTGTGAACAACAAATGAAAGGAAGTAAAGACATCAAATTTTTTTCATCCTTTTATAACTGGAGTGTACAGCTGGTTTGAGAGAATATTTGTGGGAGGTGGATAAGGGGAAGAGAGAGGGAGACAGACAAAGGGACAGAGAGAGAATTGGAGATTGAGGGAGCCTATTTGTAAACAGAGAGTTAGCTGGTGTTTGAACCATATATACACAATTTTGGTAAGGGTTACCATAACTTTCCCATAAGATGTACTGTTTAGATTAAAGCACTGGTTAATTCTTATTCTTCTTTTCACATAGATAGACACCTCTCATACATCTACTAGATGAAAGGGGGACAAGAAAAGAAAGAAGGGAAAGGAATGAGAAAGAAAAAACTCAACAACTGGGAAAAAAACCTCATATTTACAAAAACACAAAATTAAAGCATCCTGGCACTCCTATTTGTACTGTAGTCTGCATTCAACCAGTGAGCTTTTCTTCTCATATTCACAAATGGAGATGCTTTGGTGTGTGTGTGTGTGTGTGTGTGTGTGTGTGTGTGTGTGTGTGTGTGAAAGACAGAGAGAGAGACAGACAGACAGACAGACCTGGAGAGACCACTGATTTTGGCTTTCTTGCACCTCTGCACACCAAAGATGTGTCAGTGTCCAAAGGGTGACTTTTTTTCTTCACCATTCTCAAGCCACAGCCAGCTCCTGCAGGTCACTGAATTGGTCCCTTTCTAGCATTTGCAGATCTAGATGGACTTCTGAGCCCACCTTCCCTCTGTAGGCTGTGCTCTGCTTAAATTGCACTTTTGCTTCCTTTTTGCATAGCCAGCCAGGGATTTTTGCCTCTGTGTTAGGTCAGACACCTCTAGTGGTATGGTAGCCAGGGGAGGGTAGCATGTGTTTTGGCCAGTACCCGTCTTTCACTGTTTCCCAAAAGGGCCCTTTCAATCTCCACTCCCTCTGCTGTCCAATAAATGCTGCAGCCGCTCCTGTGTTCTCTTCTGGTAAGGTTCCAGGTAAGCGTGTGCTGCATGCCCTCTGGCTCCCGCCTGCTCTCCACACAGTGCCAAAGTCCAGCCTGCAAATTCAGTAATCCCTTCAAACTCTGGGTGTCAAGCAGCTCCCAGTTGGAGGTGAGGAGACAGCTCCTGTGCAGGCACCCAACCATGGGCAGTGGGAGGTTGGCAAGAAGGCCCCTGAGCACACCACTTCAGGGTTTAGGGATACAATGAGCAAGAGCCTATTTGAGGGCTACTGCAATTACTTTTCTCCCTAGGGTTTCACATTCCCAACTGCTAATCGCTACCACAACTCCCAGAGTCCATGCATGGTTGAAGTTTGGTTCCTAATCAGAACCCTGTTCTTGTTTTCTACTCCACTCCAACTGGGAATCTCAGTCCCTGCCAGCTGGCTTCACCGATCTACGAGATCTTTTTCACTAGGTTCCTTTTCCTCATGGGGAAGACAGAAAGGCTAGGATCTTATCCCAGTAACCTGGCCATGGCTGTGGAGCTGGCTCCCTTCCCCAGGGCATTCAATTGTCTCCAAAATGGGGTCTTCACTGGACATGGGGTCTAAGGGTTGATGCGAGCCAGGGTGGCCTAGATTCCTTTTCTGACACCCCTGACACTGGACTATGTCTGATGGGTTTCTCCTTCAGGCTTGCTTCTTCTCTCTAGCTCTCTTGCCTCCAGTATGTGAGTACCTGTGCTTCCCACTACACATTTTCTAAGCTTCCCTCACATGCTGCTAGCTGTCTCTAGACCATGACTCCAGCCATAATGCAAGAACACTCTTTACTTAAAACTGGGTTGGGTCACCACTTACATAAATTTTTAGTGCTTATTTCTAGTGATTGAATTTTATTTAAATGTTATATCACATATATTCAACTTCACCTTATTTTAAAATCCAAGTGCTTCTGAGTTTTATCCAAGTTGTTGCATGTAGCTTATACTTTTGTTACCATTTTAAAATATTTCATTGCTTGAAAATGTAAATGATTTATGTATATTTTTTTCCCTATTGGGTAATGAAGTTGCTCCTAGGTTTTGTAATTATAAAATAGTTTTTAGAGTATAAATTCTCATTCATGTATTTAAGACTGTCTCCCTATTTCTATAAGTAAACTGGAGGATGAAGACAAGAACTTTCAGTTTCATAAGAATTTCCAAATTGTTTTACCCAGTGATTATATACATTTACATTCCCAGCATCACTGCATATTTGCTTAATTTTGTCACCACGGTACTCGTTAGACTGCCTTTTTATCCACAAATTTAAAGCATATAAAGCATTATTTTGTCTTTGGTCTTAATTAACATCAGAAGAGGTTAATGTATTTTTATAGAATTACACTTTACTTTTATTTTCTCTTCTGTGAAATAGTCACATTTTTAATCTATTTATGATTTGGGGGCTTGTTCTTATTGATAGTTAATTTCTTTATTTTTCTCAACACTCGTCTGTTTGTTAAACTGTTTCATGTTCACATTTTTACCTGTAGACACTCTCAGTAGTGAAATTTGCAAAACGTACTGTAGTTAAATTTTCTTCATTGATTACAAACTTTGTAGATTGTTGAGGAAATGTCTCAGTAACAGAGATGATATATCATTTCTTCTAAAAGTTTTAAAATTAACCATAACTTTCATTTCATTATAAACATAATAATCATATGGCCTATAATAAAACGAGGTTAAAATTTTTGTAATGTTCGATTATGAAAATTTGTAACATCAAGGAACATAAAAATGTATAGTATTTACATATAGCATATATCTACCACATAAATGCAATGCAATTGTTTTAGCCTGAATTTATCATCTATCTTTCCACTGACCATCGTATTTTTTAATGTATTTTAAATATGTTGTGGTACACATTACATATGTCTTTAAAAACAGGAATACTGAGAAGCAATAGAACAGTAATTATGGAATTTAGGAAAAGAGTATTAGAAGCAATCCCTTCAATTGATATTAATTTAGCAGGTATTCATCAAATATCCATTATTTTCTAGGAACTCTGCTAAGTACTGTAAATTCAAGACAGACAAGGATATGTTCTGAAACTAATATGTTGGAACACCTATGGGGGTTTTCAAATGTAGTCTGGAGTATTAGGAAGCATTATTCAAGAGAATGACATTAAAATTGAAAATTAAATTTGAGTTATTGGGACCTGATGTCAGTGGCATACTCAGCAATGGTGGGGGAATGCAGGAAAAATAACATTCCAAGAATAACACAACCATCTGTGGGTATCTCTTGAAATAGGAAAACGAACGGCAGTTCTTAGATCTCACACTGCATGAAACAGAGATATCACATGGAAAACACAGAGTTTTTATAATAATACTTCATAATAAAATTATATTAACAATAAAAAACATAAATAGTGGGGAGAGTTCTATAATACTTTTAGTGAAAACTCACAAATCACTTTTTATAATCATGAGTGGTCAAACTATGGAAGTTTGTCACAAGATCGACTTTTTTTTTTTTTTTTTTTTGGAAGAGAAGAGATTTATTTGGCTTACAGTTTGTAGAGGTTTCAGTCCATAATCAGCTGGCTCCAAGGCAGGGATGGCAAATGGGCATCGCAGAGGAGAAGCAACATGGCAAACGCAAGGCAGCAAAGGCAACAAGGGGAAATTAACAGTGTCTCCCTGCCCCTTTTATCTTGTTCAGACTACTGAGGGTGAACAGCACTCACACCCTTCCTCCTAGTGCCCTTGAGCCTAGCATTGCATCATGAATCAATTCCAGCTTCCCACACTCTAAATCAAGCCACATGAGGCTTGGGGAAACATCTAGACCCAAACCATAACCATCCGCAACTATGAACCCTGGTTATAAGCTTTTCTCCAAGATGGTAAAATACGTGTAACATAAAATTTCTAACAACCATTTTTAAGAGTCCAGTTCAGTGGCATCATCAACCGTCGCCACCATCTGTCCGCAGAACTCTTTTCATCGTGCAGAACTGACCTCTGCACCCATGATAAACATAGCTACTCAGCCTCTCCTCCTCTCAGCCCTGGCAGCCGCCATTCTCCCTTTGGTCTCTATGAAGCTGACTACTCCCTCTACCTCACATAAGTGGAATCACACAGTATCTGTCCTTTTGTAACAGCTAATTTTACCTCGTATAACGTCTTTGAGGTTCGTCCACGTTCCAGCACATGTCAAAGTCTCCTTCCTTCTTCAGGGTGAATTTATGTGCATATCACATTTTGCTTGTCTGTTCATCTGGCAATGGGTACTTGAGTTGCTTTTGACTATTGCAAGTAACCCTGCAAAAAACGTAGGCATATGTTATGGATCTAAAAAGCACCCCCCCAACAAGCTAGTGTGCTCAAAGGAAGTGTTTTTGGAAGGTGACTCGATCAGAAGAGGTCTCTTTCCCCTTGTTTCTGCTTCCTGGCCACTACAGGGTGGGCAGCCTTCCTCCACTGCATCCTTTTACCAACACTTTCTGCTTCGCCACAGGCCTAAAAACA
>NW_022900929.1:68735785-68737152 GCF_012274545.1 Fukomys damarensis
CCACAACCCCGCCAACATTTGTTATTGTGTGATTTCTTGATAGCAGCCATTCTTTGTGGGGTGAGGTGGAATCTTAGTGTTGTTTTCATCTGCATCTCTTGAATGACCAGTGATGTGGAACATTTTTTCATATATTTTCTTGCTGCTTTCACTTCTTTGTATGAAATATGTCTGTTCATTTCGGATGCCCATTTTTGGATCGGGTCTTTATATTTGGGGGGACTGATTGTTTTGAGTTCTTTATATATCCTTCCCGGCCTGCGTGACAACAAGATCGACTTTTGATTGATGCCTTAAATAAGTTTAAGATAACAGGTTTAAAAACTCTATACCTCCTATAATAAATTTAATTGAGCTTCTCTCTGTTTAAAATCTTAAAGATTCTTTAATACACTGTTTTCAGTGAAGGATTCTGCATAATAGCTGAATAGTATAAAAACAAGTTATTCTACTTTTACTATCACCAATTGAAGCCTGTAATCCCATATGATGGGACTGCCGCAGTGGACTTTCTTACCACGTCCTTCAGTGCCAGGACAGGGACACGTGCCTGCAACTTCTTCAGGGGATGAGTAGGAAAAATAAAGTTGTATTTTATGATTGTCCTATCCCAGTTTTATCCCATGTAATAAACTTACTTCGGATATAGGAGAAGAACTACATATACTTAAATATATTAAATTTATTCTACTCGACTGGGTAGTCCTGAAATTATTGATTCTTGGTCCTCTTCCCTATCATAGTTGTTCTAGGATATATCTGGGCTATCTACATTTTCAATTTTTTTTTTCTGTACCCAGTGTTGAAAATAGCAATCCTAAGCCTGCAATGTTTGTTAAATATTTAGGAAAAAAAAATACCACCTCTGAATTCAGAGATATAGTGCATATCATTTTGCAAACTGCAGAAGATAAATGGAAGGTAATACATTCCCATCAGGAAAATAAAGCTAATAAAGACGGCTGACATAACTGAGTTCTACAAGACACAAATCTTAAAAAAACAAAAATTTAAGGACTAAATCACATGTTGCCCATAAATAGGCCATGTGTTTTTTTAAGATCAGATCCTCTGCGCAGACAATGGCCTTCTGAAAAGCTTTCCAAAGCTATCCATTTACTTACATAATTTTGTAATCATTATGACTTTATTTTATGTAAAAGTAAAACAAAATTTCACAACAAAATAAGAGAATAATAATAGTTAATACACTGTCATTATCTTCAATATAGTTACTCAGAGTGCAAGACATTGACCAAAAAGATTCTCAGAAAGAAGAAGCAAACAGATGATAACTCAAAACTTTATTTTCAACTAAGATAAACTGGTAATATTTTTTTTAAACTGGTAATATTAAAAATAAATTA
>NW_022900929.1:68737413-68760020 GCF_012274545.1 Fukomys damarensis
ACATATATATATATTTATTTATTTATTTGGTACCAGGGATTGAACTCGGGTCCTTGAGCTTGAAGCCAGGCCACTGAACCGCTGAGCTAAATCCCCAACACTTATTAAAAATTTTTTAACCAACAGAATATGTAGTTTGGCAAAGTAGGGTGGCTGTCTAATATAATCTCTTGGCATTATGAAGTTAAAACTGTAAAAGATCCTTGGTTCTTATTTTTTCCCCATACCCCTGCCCTCCCTTCACCCACGCCACCCTTCTTTATTTACAAAGTCTCTGTTTTCATTTTTTCCTTTTCTCATATTTTTTCTTTTCCCTTCTTTCCCTTCCCTTATCCTTTCCATTTCCCCTACTCTTTTAGTACTTTTCTTCTTATAGTCAAATAATTTCTTAATGTCCCCAATAAATAATTTTCTATTTTGGGTCTGGTGTTCCCTAAATCATGAATTACTTTTTAACTAAAAGTAAGTAAAAAACAAATCTCACAGCAAGAGTGAAGATTAATTCTCTAATCCATTTTAAGGTCAGGAAAGTGAGTTAAGAAAAGATCCCAAGGTCACACTCTTAGTGAATATTAGATTTTAACTAGATTATATCTGACTTCAGAGTCAGGTGCTCTGCTGCCTTCACAATAGTGGATGTGCAGTATCTAAAAGGCAACTAAAATTTTTAAAAAACCAAGTCAACATATATTCACAAAGGCTTTTTTTGCATATTTGTCATCTAGATGAAGCCACAATCCAGTGATGAGTGATAAAGTAGCATGACCTTCAGAGAATCAGAGTGCACGAGCCACAGAGATGACTGGAAAGGAAATTCAGTCTTTGCCTACATCTCCTAAAGACATTGTTGAGAGTTGTTAAGTCCTAACACTGATAAACACTTCCCATAGCCTGTTTTCTCTCACTTCTGCTTTCTCTTAGAAAGTTCTCAAGGATCCTCCTCTCTTCCGGCACCTTATTATGGAGACTGGCATAATGGCATTTGACTTATCTTCCCGAACTGCTTTCCACTTCCATGGTCTTTGCTATCTCTGCTCATTTTCAAATGTAGAATTGGAATTTTTAAGTATTAGGTTATTAGAGAAGGAATCTCCTTGGGGAGATGAGAGATGAGGGAGGCAGGAAATATTTGCACATTTATATATATTCACATATCATACACATACAGTAGAGTAGAATTTGATGTTTTAAAGCCTAAAATATAAAAACAAAAACCTGCAATGTGAGAATATGCAGAAAAAAATGCGCTTGAAGTGGATGTGGCCATTTTGCCTATTTTGTAGGAAAGCTAGATGACTGAATACAGAAATAGGTTATAATTGTTTCCTATCAAAAAAGTGACTAGGGCAACAAGAGGTACGCCTTTAAGGTATTTATGTTGACGTTAAAGGGATTCTAGCTACAATTTAGCTGTGTAAGCAGTTTCATAATTTGTTCATTGAATAATAGAGATAAAAAATGAATACAGCCATGTATCCTTTGACAATGGGGTAACTTCTGAGAAATGTGTCTTTCTACAATTTCTTCATTGTGTGAGCACCACGGAGTGTATTTACACAAAGTGAAATGGCCACAACTACCCCAGGCAATGTGATCTTATGAGAATGTCATGCACATAGTCTGATTCTGGACGTGATACAGGACTTCATTTCACTTTATCATTACCTATATCTGTGCTACTGTAGAACTTAGATTTACTGGTAGACTTTTAAATATCACTCTTGGATATATTTCACTAATAAATACTATTGAAATTCCTGAAATGTAATCCTAAGTAATAAATCTGAATGCCTAAATATGTCAGTATTACTCTATAAGTATAGTAATATTGATTGATATTCATTATTGAAATTAAGTAATAATCACGTAATTCCTAAAATATCACCCCTAATTATGAAAGAATAACCGTCAGTAAGCCCCATGTTTTCCAAATTCTTCATTATTCCCTGGTATTAATGTCAGTTTAGGAAGCTCTCTTAGCTTCCTGACTACCGGGGCCTCATTTCATACATTGCTACCTCAGTGCCTCACTGCAGAGAAACCCAGGTGAGCCTTCTTTCCTGTGGAAACTGTTTTTTCTTGAATTTTGCACAGTGGTAAGACCCAGGCTCCTGCAGGTGTCAGCTACAGGGATGAGGACTCTGAAAAACTAGGGCTGCCTGGGCTCTGTCCCCGCTGCTCAGAGCCACTGTCTCCTGGCCTCCCTCTCCTGGGAGAAGAGCATCAGCAGTTGGCAGCGGAGGTGCCCAGGCGGCAGCGGGTGCTGAGGGTGGGACAGGAGGGAGGCAGGTTGTTGTTTACACTTTGCATACTTGCTTTTATTGCCCAGATGTCGTAGATTTTCCTAAATACATATTGCTCTAAATGTATGCACATAAAACAATATGCAGAGATTGCAAATGGAGATACAGCTTATAATTTTCCCCAGAGAAATGCTTGTTTTGCTGGGGAGACAATTCGCTGAGCTCCTCACACTACCATTCCTGAAGTTCAGGCATTTTTTTATTGATCCTCGGATATTTCTAATCCCCCTAATTATCCATGTTCATTTAGTAGTACTGCATAGGCACAGGGGTGACTGACTAGTTGTCGCAATATAAGTCAGGTCAGTGTTTACCCACCTTCGTGACACATTATTGTCACGGGGCAGAGAGAGCTTTGTGAAATATGCTGATGAATAGGCTTTATTCAAAAATATATTTATTCTATTGTTCTGAACAAGCACTAAGCACTAAATTTTTTAAAAAATTCCTAGGATGAATTAGAGCCACATTTGAAGGCCATATAATTAGACATTTCAAGAATAGATTCATGTATCAGATTAGTAGTTGAAACTATATGATTTTTAGTTTCCTCCAACACTTAAAGCTCAGAATTCAAACTTTCCAGGTACAGTTTTAGATATTTATCCTTTTTTTATGCGGCTATACAGAAATAGCCAAAATAATAGAGCATAAGGTTATAACTTTAATGTGTTGAAGACACGATTTGCACAATGTACACATACGCTTCCTCAGTTTGGAGGGGTGGACACACAATTGCCTGTGCTGATGTGTTATTATTGAGAAAGCTGCAAAGAGACTATGATTATTGCAGCAAGTGACATAGTAAATTTGATATTGTGCAATATGGCAATCAAATGAGTTTTGGTTGCTCTGAAACAGCTATCGCCAAAAAGAGATCTAGAAGCATATACATAGCAGAACGTATAGGGAAGCCCCACAATCCAGATAGCATTATTCTCCTAATTTTATGTAAGAACCCTTGCTGTCACCTAGGTGGATGGTGACAAAATGGATATAACTAAGAAGCTTCCCAATATTATGCCTTCAATAAACTCAAAATAAAAGGAAAACTGAAAGCAATCATTTTAGAAACCTTGTTCTCATCTTCAGACCTAGCTCCCCAGAGGACAGACATTTCATTTTCCAATTGCAGCGACTGTTATTTTTCTCCTTTGTGGTTTTACCTAATTGTCTGAGTGGACTATATTTTGTACAAGATTAGTATCATTAGTGTGACAAATCTCTTCCCGAGTTGCAGTTTGTGAAGAACTTACTGTTAAACTCTGTTGTCTCTTTCTGAAAATTCCAAAATCCTTTTGAAAGTGCCAATCAACAGAAAGGCGAGACTTTACATGCAGTACATTTTTTTAAACATTCCGGAAATTTCCAAAATAAATGTAAGTAAAGTTTAATGAGAAACTACCATATCATGATCTATATTGTGAGAAATTATTGAATATGATGTCAAAGGGAAATGTTGCCTATCACTTTGGCCATTGTCATTTTAAAAGGAAGTTAAGGTCTCTTACATTTTGATAACTAGAGGATACATCTTCACTGGGTCTTTTTTTTGAGGCTCTCTACAATCGTGGGTAACAGTATGTTGAACAGCTAACTTCACAGTAATTAAAATTATATTAAATTTAAAATAAAACTTAATTATCTAATCATTTAAAGCACAAAGAATAGAAAAAAAAATAGACAAGCTGCCCTAGACTTTAACAACACACAAATTTCATGGTAATATCAAATTTATAGAACTTTGACTAAATGTGACTTTATTTTATTTTATTTTTTTTGGTACCAGGGATCGAACTCAGATCCTTGCGCTTGTGAGGCAGGTGGCAGCACCACTGACCCCAAATGCGACTTTAAAAGGTTGCCTGTCTTTACCAGCCGTATTCAAACCTTAAAGTGTTATTTTATGTTGATGCCTTGCATTCTCTCACACTTCTTTCCCAAATAACAGCAAGCCCATTTGCTTTAACTTCAGAAACTTAACTCCTTTTTCGCTGCTGTCTCTTACATCCCCTTGGTTTTCCTCAAAATAACTAATGGCGATTTTACTGAGATAATAAACGTTTACTGGTGACACGAGTAGCCTCTCCTACATACTAGCATAAAATTTTAAACTCTTTAAGACTCGCTATTGCTTTAAATCTTCACAATGACGTCTGAGTCACTTTTGTGTCATTATCATTGCACACCATTCTATACTTCATTTAGGTAACTGCAGATCTTAATGAACTTTCGGTAGTGACAATATACACTATCATAAAATTTGTGAGCTCTCTTGGTGAAACTAAGCTCTGTTGCTGATACTGAGCTGTAAGCGTCTAGAGACAGCCCAACTCAAAGGAGACTTGTATCCACGGCTGATTGAAGGCAAAAATTTCCTGAGGTAGTTTTGACTGCTCCTTCTCAATTCCCTGACCTTTCCTGCACAATCAGTTTTCACATCAGTATTCAAGTCACAGGGCCCTTGAAGACCAGGGATCGCCTCTGTGTCTTGAAAGTAACAGTAGACTGTAAATAATTTAATTCATTCTTGCTGTACATAAAGCACTAAAATTTAGAGAGGCCCTGATAGGTGTTCCCTGTCTAAGGTGCTGCCGAAATGGGTCTAGAAAAGCTCTTCCGATTCATGTTACCTGTGTACCTGGGTTGTTTCACACAAAAAATAGCAGCTGTGGACATTCACAGGTCGTGGATCAAATAAAGGAGATTTTAAGGTAATAAATGCAACGACAATTAATAGTGGAGGGAAAAAATGTTTAGAAAGTCAATATCACTAATAATTCTCTTCCAGAAAATAGAATTAGGTGGTGTGAGCAGGAAAGTGGTGGTAGAGGTGGAAACTATATGTTTTCAAGCTCACCAATGAGTGCTATGATATTCAACTGATATTCATTAAATTCCCCACATTATTTGACTTGTCAGTGACAACTGACAAAATTTACCACTTCCATCGTTAGTCTTCAGGACTTCAAGCTTTACTGCTTTCCTTCTTACCTCAGCGGATGCTGCTACTCAGTCTCTTTTGGTCTCTCCTTAATGTTATCATCACTGGACACTGGACTGCCCAGAGCACAACCCTTGGACTTTTGTTCTCTTTTGTAGTATTTTGCATGATGCATCTACATTATTATGTCATTTTTTTACTTAAAGTCTCCATTTATTTATTTTTCAACAAATATCCATTTATTCATCACTTATTCACTAATTCATTCATTATATATGTTCATGTAGTATACATTCTTGTAGTCATTTGGAATCTATTACTAAGCAAAGTAAAAGAGGCAACTGTCCTTATAAACTTGCATGGAAACTAGGAGTAAACACAGTAAAAACACGTTTAAGGCATAAATTATAAACTCTATTAGAAGTCCTACAAAGAAAATTAAAACTATATCAGAGTGAGAAGGATCCAGAATAAAAGGTTGTTAATGATAGAGGGAGGATGAGCAGGCTATAGTATTAATTTGAGTAGCTATAGTAAGCCTCATTGAGAAGGGCAGATTTGAGCCTAGATGTGGGAGAGATTAAAACCCGACCACGTGTGTATCTGGAGGAAGAGTGCCATAGGCAGAGGGAAGAGTAGCACTGCGACAAACTTTCAAGAGCCACCTGACCTGCTCCTCTCTTTGTGCTGCAGTAATACTGGCCTCCTCCTTGAGTTTTCCACCACGCTCAGGCTTTTCCTTCCTGCTTCCTTTTAGTTTGAATGCACACTGAAGTATGTCTGTAGAGCTCAAGTATGAAAACGACGACGCTCCTTGACACTATCTCCCTTCTCTGCGTTACTTTTGTCAGTACTACTCAGTGTGACACATTATTCCACATAACATAATTTATCTATGGTCTACCATTTTTTCCATTGAGTTTATTGGTACTTTTTAGTTACCATTTTTAAAGATGATTTCTGAAGTGCAGAATTTGTTTGCTTTGTTTTTTATACTATACTCGGTATATATAACAGTGATTTTTTTTTTGTCTATTTAATGTGCTGCTATTTCCTCAAAATATTTAAGTGTCTGATACTAACCTCTTACTGCTCTCTATTTTAATCCAGCGAACAAGAAACCAAAGCATTGAATAAATAAATTGTTATTGGATGAAAGAATGGATGATTGTTTAGCAACTGCAATTATCCATTAAAACAACAATAATAAATGTCACTGGTTATATAAAATGTTAACATTAGGTAGAGTATACAACTCTTCTAAAATCTAAAATTATTTCAAAATAAAAACTAACCAACAATACTAATTTTACCGGTCCCTCTTCACAGAGGTGACTACTTTATTTTAAGAAATAAACAAAAAAGCATAGCTGCTATTGACTAAATTTTTGTCATTTCCTCTAGGTCTTGTTGACTAATACAATTCTGACTTTGTGATTATGAAAACTATATTCACTCTTGATTATCTGGAGATCAATAAGGTCTTAAAAGTAAACCGGTAGAAAAAGAGCCACCTGAAGAGGTACATTTCCACATACACGAAGACCTGTATATCTTTGCTTCTATTCAACATCAATATCCACAATGGGATATTGTTATCACAACTTTTATAATATCATTGTGAAGCCCTCGAGTTACAACACAAAGGCAAATTCTTATATGTGTCTCCTTCTGTTTTACTTAAGATGAAATTGCCAAGCAGTCTCAAATTTAAGAACCAATTATTTGCCGGCTCTGTGAAGAATTCCCTATCTCCATTACCTGCAATGATCTTAGTCAATAATTACAAATAGAAGAAAATGTCAGCAATGAAACACTTAATATATTTATACTTACAAGTCAACAGAAAGATTATAATTGCTTTGTACAATGTGTGTTAAAATAAGCATTTTGTAACTTTTGTCAAAAAGCCACACCAGCTATACAATGAAGAGAATTAATAGGTTTAATACCTGATTGAGAAGTTATTTTTAGTTTACTATGATTTCTTGAAGCAGTCAATTTTAACTTTTTGAGAATGCATGATCAGGGCTTCTTTGAAATATTTTCTTCTGTATTTCAGTGAATAGGATTATCAAAACAACCTGACAGAGTCATTTCTCAGATGAATTCATTGTGAATACGGGCAAAAGATTTTTCAACTCCTGTAAGAGGAACTAGCAATAAGCCATGCTCAAATTATCTGTTTTGGTACGAGCTATATTATGAGAAGGAATAGGAAATAGCTCTAGATTAAATATAAGGAAGTATTTTATGTATATATTTATTTTTGACTTTGCTACATACTTTTTAAGTTTCCCTGATGAACATTAAATATATAAAATTGTACTGCTTTTAAATGTGCATTAAAATATATGTATCTATATCAGTTTTCAACAGGGAAACTACATTTTATAGGCAGAAAAGAGGATATTGAAAGGTATTTGACATTTAAGAAATTTTATACAGTAAATGACATGACATTCATATGTAAGAATAATGCTCAGTATCTTGATGTGGGTGGCAGTTTTACTGCTGAAAAAAGGAAGTAATTTTTTAAAATATAAATTTTAAGATATTCAGCTATTTGGTTACTGTTTCTGCACCTTAGGATATATAAATATACATTACTTTAAACACATAAAGACCAATAGTATAAGATTCTTCACAAACTGAAGATCAGCTAGATAGGTAAAGTATGACCTCTCACAAGGGATTTTAACATCATTAAGTGTTTCAGAATACTGGTCAAAATTTTTATTAAAATTTTTATACACTAAAGTGGATGTTAACTATGACCGCACAGCCAAGATTTGCTCTAGATGTTCTTTGGTGAGGCTCAAGACACCTTTTAAAATTTCTCCTTAAACTCTAGAATTCTGTGGAAAGTTTGTAGCGTTGGAGTTGCAGAATCCAAGGAATGTGAAAATCCAAGTGCTTTTGGGAATCTTTCACTTGGTGGGTTACAGTGGTCACCCTCATTTTAATCGTGCTCAGGACAATACCTTCCATAGGCTGTTTAACCAGTGGTGTGTGATCAAGATGGGCTATGGGTTAATTCTGGAGACGCACATCCATTTTGGGTTAATTTTGTAACATGGAGTCAAGAAGAGGTCAAACTTTATTCTTTTGCATGAAGGATGCAGTTGTTCCATCACCATTTACTGAAAAGAATATTCTTTCTTCTATTGTATTTTCTTTTTGTCTTTGTCAGAAGTCTTTTGACTATCCCTGTAAAGCTCTGGTGAAGACTTTCCAGAAGTGAGATGTGCATTGTAGCCTGAAGAGTAAGAATTTGCCAGGTGTATTTTTTGTGTGTGGAGGGAACTCCTCTGATATCTTTCAGGAATCAAGAATCATTTCTATAATGGATCTTTTACTATGATTTTTTGGGGGAAACTTCTCCATTTCTTCCAGAGAAGAAATACAGCGGATGCCAATGGAGAGAATATGAGTGTCTAGAGCACCTTCCATGGGATCTAGACCTTAACTCACCTCAATCTCAGTCTCCTCTGTGTAATGTACAGCTCTGGAGTTACTGTTGAGATGGTTTCATATTGTTGAGATTTTAAGCAAGAAGTCCAGAGAAGTAGAGGATGAAGAAACAGCTATAAATACAATTGGGTGTCGTGGCTAAGGGAAGACTTGAACTGAAAAGAGGCTACAAACCATGTGAAAATCTTAATCATTTCTGGAGAGCAAAGTGTATGATTTTGAAAGGTTCAGTGGTGAAACGGGATAATTATATTTGTATCCTAAAGATACTCAAAATGTAATAAATTCAAGAGATTGTGGCAGTGAAAGCTGAAGGCAGATAATTTGAGTTGTACAAGAGAATAGAAGTTAATTTCAAAAGAGTGAATCATTCAAAGAGAAGATATTTGCATTAGGTGAAAAGCATAGAAATGAGTAAGAAAGGCCACCTAGTTCACTGCGGAGCCCAGGAGCAAGGTAATTCTGTCCTCAGGCACACATTCTGGTTGGAGAATAAATATTAAAGTTGACTGGAATAAAACAAACATTAGAAATAATTAACTCAATGTGACTTCTTCTTTCAAGAGTTTTTCAATTACTTTATATTTTATGTAGATTTGATATTTAACCTTGGTAGTTTACATACTGCTAAATCTGTTGAGATTTTAGAAATTTTTATTGTATCCTGAAAAATTACCACATAAATAAATAAACTGTCATCTGTCAAGGATTACATTATGTTTCACTCAAAAAATTTGGAGAGCAGAATAAATTGCCAATATGGTATTTTAAATAATACCCATAAACATCTTCTTCATAAGAATGAGTGGAATTATTTGATTCTGTGGTCTAAAAATATAAGGAAAACTAAACCTAAAATTTGCCAAATGAGTTTTGAGAAAGTAAAATGAGCATTAAAGTATCGCTTCAATAATTGATTCCATGAGTTTATTGGTACATTTTAGGTATACAGTACAATTACATTCATTATTGGGATCTTTTACCTTACATGACAGGTCTTGCTTCTCATTTTTTCCCCTTGTCCCTGCCCTCCCTTCACCCCCTCCTCACCTTCCCATTTACAAACATTTTATTTACATTTTTTCATTTTCTACTATTTTTTTCTTTCCCTTATTACCTTTCCCCTACCCTTCCCACTTTCCCTACACCTTTAGCCCTTTTATTCCTATTTCACATGGTCAATTATATCGTTACGATCTTATGTACTATTATAGTTTTACACACCAGAGAAATTATTTTGTATTTACACATGTATGACTTATTTACTTCACTTAAGAATATATCCTCAATGTGAATACATTTTCCTAAGAATGAATCTAATTTCTCATTCTTTATGGCTGAGTAGTACTCCATTTTATAGAAAAAACACATCTTCTTTATCCAGTTCCATCCGATGGGCAAATGGGCTGTTTCCAAGTTTTAGCTATTACAAACTGTGCCGCTATAAACATAGGTGCGCATATGTCACTGTGATATGATTCTTTTAGTTCTTTAGGAAAGATACCCAGCAGAGGGAAGGCTGGATAAAATGGAACTTTAAGTCCCAGCTCTTTGAGGTATCTCCATATTGATTTCCATAGTGGTTGCACCAGTCTGCACTCCCACCAACAATGGAGAAGGGTTCCTTTCTCCCCACAACCCCACCAACATTTGTTATTGAGTGAGTTCTTGATAGCAGCCATTCTTTGTGGCTTGAGGTGGAATCTCAGTGCTGTTTTCATCTGCATCTCTCAAATGACCAGTGATGTGGAACATTTTTTTCTAATATTTACTTGATGCTTTTACTTCTTTGTCTGAGAAATGTCTGTTTATTTCAGATGCCCATTTTTGAATTGGGTCTTTATATTTAGGGGCCTCATTGTTTCTTTATACATTCTAGATAATAATTCTTTGTCTGAGGAGCAGCTGGTAGAAATTGTTTCCCGCATTTTAGGTTGTCTCTTAGTTCTGTTGATGGTTTCTTTTGCAGTGCAGAAGCTTTTTAATAAGATGAGATCCCAGTTATTAATTCTTTCTGTTAGTTCCCATGCTACTGAGGATTTGTTCATAAAGTCTTTTCCTATGCCAGTGTCTTCAAGAGTTCTGCCTAACTTATCTTCCAGCAAGTTTAGTGTGTCTGTTTTAATATTCAGATCTTTAATCCACTTGGATTTTACTTTAGTCCATGGTGAAAGATAAGGGTCTAGTTTTAATCTTTGTCACATTGAGATCCAGTTTTTCCAATACCATTTATTGAAGAGGCTATCTTTCATCCAGTGGGGAAGGTCAGCTCCTGTGTCAAAGATGACATAGCTGAGTGCCTCTGGAGTTGTTTTTGTGTCTTCCAACCTGTTCCACTGATCCTCAGATCTGTTTCTTTGCTAGTACCATGCCATTTTTATCACAGTGGCTTTGTAGTATAGTTTCAAATTGGGAATTGTTATACCTGCTGCCATGTCTCTGTTGCCTAGGATGGCTTTTGCTATTCTAGGTCTCTTATGGTTCCAAATGAATTTTTGGATTATTTTATCCAGTTCTGTGAAATATAGTGTTGGAACTTCAATTGGCATTGCACTGATTCTGTATAGCAGTTTTGGTAGTATGGCCATTTTCACCATGTTGATTCTTCCTACCCAGGAGCAGGGGATATCTTTCCATTTTCTTATATCCGCTTTGATCTCTTTTCTCAGAGTGCTATAGTTTTCGGTGTAGAGGTCTTTTGCTTCTTTTGTTAGATTGATTCCTAGATACTTCATTTTTTTTGGATGCTATTGTGAAAGGAATTGTTTCCCTAATATCTCTCTCAGTGAGTCTGTTATTTGTATACAAGAAGGCTATTGATTTTTGAGTGTTCACTTCGTATCCCATTACTCTGCTAAAATTGTCAGTTAAGTCTAGAAGTCTTTTGGTGGAGTTTTTTGGGTCTTCAATATAGAGTATCATATCATCAGCAAATAATGATAGTTTTACTTTTCTATCTTTATTTCTTTAATTTCTTTCTCTTGTTTTATTGCTATGGCTAATGTTTCCAGAACTATATTGAAGAGGAGTGGTGATAGTGGGCATCATTTTTTTAATTTACAATTCCAGATATTATTTAGCATTTTTAGACATCCCTTTAAAGTCCTTTGCCTAGACTTGCAAAGGTAGTTTGCTAAGAAACATATGTAGTCATATAAGAAATGAATTATGTGATTTAATGGAAATAATTTTTGAAGGCAATTCTAGCATTAGTTTTCATATTTCTAAATATCTATATTTCATCAACAAATGACTATGCATAAACAGTTGTATATAGAGCACAGTGAGAGACATAGAGTTAGTGATACGTATATAAATTACTATTGGTATTTACTCATATTCAAAAGTGTTCCAAAAAATTGCCAAGTATTTCTAAGCATGTCTGAGATATTTTACTAACAAAGGATTATTATACAGAAAATTAAAACTTGTGTCAAAGATGTCACTATCATGAAATTAAGTGGGTGTAGAAATTGTACATCATTGATTCAAATAATCTCATTCTTCAGCATGACAGTGTTGCATAAATACACATATGTACATACATATGTACATGCTTAGAAGTTCATACATATCACATGTCTGTCCACCACTGCCAGAGTGGTCAAAGGATTCTCATCTTGCCTGCCTTCCAGATCTATATGAGTGCCTGTTGTTGGCAGAGTCTATTCTAGAAACTTTAGAAAAGAGATTCTGGGAAACATATTTCCAAAATTTTTTCTCATGAAACATAGAAGGAATGCAGAAATGGATGTGAACGATGCCAATTTGATAATTCATAATATAGCATGAAGATACAGAAAAATATAGTAGGCTATAGACACAAATATGGAAAAAAGAAAATGACAAAGGTGTGTGGATGTGTCTGTGTGTATATACATGGGAGACGTGTATGGTCAGTAATGAAATTTATTTATTCTATCCAACAAAAAGGAATCTCTGAACTCACAAATACCTTTTAAAATATTTCATTTCAATCTTTAAAAATTACCTAAATAATGAACAGTTAAGGAATTGAAAAATCACACAACCGTATAAGTTTGAAGGAGGGACTAAGTATTTTTTTAACATTTATCAAAAGGGATTAATAAAACAAACATATCCAACCAAAACATTTCTCTAAAAAGGATATTCAAATGACCAAGTGAAAAAAAATGTTCAACATTACTAGCTAATCATGAGAAATATGCAAATAAAAATTACAGTAAGATATCTCACTCCAGTTAGAGTGGTTATCAAGAAAAAGACAGAAATATAACAAGTGCTGCTAAAGAGAGGGAAACAAAGAAGCTTTCATACACTATTGTTAGAAAAAAGTATGTCCTTTGTAGAAAACAATGTGGTGGGTTCCCAAAGTGGCAAGAAATAAACTACCATGTGATCCAGAGATTGTGTTGCTGCGTAAATCACCAAAGGAATTTAAATCCATGCCAAAGAGACATGGATTCCTGTTTATTGCAATGGTGGTAATCACATTAGCCAAGATAGAGAATCAACCTAAAGGTCAACTCAGGATTGAATGGATAAAGAAAATGTAGTATATAGGCAGATGATCAAAAATACAGTGAAGGTTTAAATTCTTAAGAATTTAGAATAAAAGATGCAATGCCATTGGTTTCCCTTAAAATACACTTCCTTCCTTCAAATGCACTTATTCTACCATCCTTGTGGCTCTCTGAAGCAGGTCTGGAAGTTGTTTCGTGGAAGTTTTTAGTTGAGCTGTCATGGCTACCCCGATGTCCTGAGTTGCTTCAAAACGTTTACTTTCATGATCATCTTGACTTTGAGGAAGAGGCTGAAGTTGCCTGGTGCCAGATCCAGTGAAATTTCATGTATGTTATTGCAGGTTACAAAGGTGAATGAGGTTTTATGAGCCTGCCTTTCCTTTTAATGGCACACAGTGGCAGCATTCACTGAGTTTTTTATCATAAATCCTGATAAAGATACTCAAGGAAAGAGGACTTTCAATACTGCAACAGAGCATGGCAAGGATGATAGGATAAGTTTGTTTAAAGTGAGGGGAATATTCAGAGGGAAGGTAATGGCAATGTGTCTTTTGCCATAATAAATTACTTTTTATTTAAATATTTATGGTAGAGTTTGAACTCCACTTACATACAAAGTAGAATATTATTCATCCACAGATAGAATAAAATTTGGCCACTTGCAGTGGTATAGATGGACTTCAACTCTATTATATTGAATGAAATAATACCAAAAAAACAAATAACATATGTTTTTGCTTATATGTGGAAGCTAAAAGCTGATCTCAAAGAAGTAGGGAATAAAATCACGGTTACCAGATCTGAGCAAGACTGCAGGGGAGGGAGAAAATAAGAGGGATGATTGATGGGTAGAAGGAATCATTTCTAATGCTGCGCGGCACACTAGAAAACTACTGTTGACCATTAATTGAATATTTTAAACACTAAGTACAGAGATTTTGAATTTCTCACCCCAAAAGAAGTACATATGTATGAGGTGTGGTTATGTGAACCACCTTGATCTGTCCACTGCATATTGTGTAGATATCAAAATGTCACTCTTTCCATAAGTATGGACAATTGCTACATGTCAATTAAAATTTATATTTTAAAAACAGCATAGTTGACAAAAGAGCTGCAGCATATTACATATTTTAACAGTATGTTTCATGTTTTCCATTATAAGTGAACTTTATCATTTTAGGATCATTTATACAGGCCACTTAATTCTTATATAATTTGATCATGAGTTAGTACTTTTGAAGTTATATTAGTTACATTTTCCATTATTTCAGTTTTTAAATTTTTCAAGGAAATATTTATCTCATTGAATTGAATTATAAAAATTAGTTGTTTCTGCATAGTATTTTTCAATGTTTAGGCTCTTTTGAAAAGTTAAATAATTTTTAAAAAAATTTTGGGTATTGATGCATTCATGTGAAGTTCCTAAAAATGGAAAACATGAATATTTTAATGGCTCTTTTTATATATATATGACATTATTTTAGCATAACAACTCAACCAGGAAAATGGAAAATACAATTTTATGCATAGAACTCATTTACATTATGTAATTTAATTTTATCTTTATCTTTGGTGTAATTGCTATAGCAAATTTTGTTTTAATTATATATAACATAGTCATAAGATGTGTATGTCAAATTCTTTCCCTGGACTTCTACTCAAACATGTTAAATGCTTTATAGGATCTCATGGTTCTTGTGATTAGACTATGTATTGTTTATTTTTCTGATACACACACATTAAATATACTGTATTTTAATAATGTGAACATAAAAGCATGGAAATATAAGAATGAAATTCAAAGTGTTACAATGGAAAAAAATGTCAACTATAACCATCACACAGTTCCTCATTATCATTTTGTCTTCTTAATGGTTCATTTTCTACCATTTATTTCAGTCATTCTATAACTTAGGAACCGTAAATTTTGCCTGACAATAATCAAATATGGTAAGATAATAATCATCTTTTAAAGTTAAACACGAATATTGCCTTCAATATGTAGGACTTGGGTGCAGTAAATTAAAGTACAGACAGTTTGTCCTTGGTTTCCACACAGATCGCAGTGCCTCTAGAGAAACTCTTTGATTGTTCTGTGATCCTAACCTTTAAGAACCTTATTCAGGTGTATAAGAGAAAAAAAATAGAAACAATTTTCTTAGAGATATCTATGAGTATTAATGGCTCTGCCATTCAGACATGAAGGCTGAGATCCAAACTGTGACAACTTTTACCTTGAAAGTTAATCTATATGCTTTTGCTCTCTTCTGCTACCATTATGCACTACAATTCAAACCTGTTTCTCAGATGACCTTATAAACATTAAACTTTTACCATTGAAAACAGAGACTTTCTGTAACTAGAAAAACATTCTTTCCCCTTCTGAGTTATTTTCCGCTACTTCTTTGTTTCTTTTCAGAAATAACTTAAAATTTGCACCCTGATTACTTAAGCAGCCTGATGTCTCAATTCATCTGTTCTAGTACCCAAATTTCCTTTCAGTTTCACGTGGGATCAACGCCCTCATTCATTTCACTCCATTCCATTTTTTTTAACAGTTGAAGAGAAGATTAAGTTTTAAGGTCATCATTTTCTCTGGCCACCTGACACTGACGGGGATCAGTTTCTCAGGGATGCATAGTAGACTTTGGGGGAATCTTCTATGTTTCCTTCAAGGAAATATCAAAGAAGTGAACATATCTAAGGTAGTTATTCAAATCCAAACAAAGAGCTGTGGAGTCATTTTGTTCACATTTAAACGATGTCCAGAAATTAAAAGCAGGTATGAATGAGGACTCAGTACATGGGGAGTTTCCAAACCTAAAGATACAGAAGGCAAGGAAAAGAATGTACCAATGGTTAGGAGAAAAAATACCACAGATAAAGTGAAATACATACGTAGGAAAGAATAGTTAAAGAACAAAGACTATGACCCCACTTACATACTTACTTACATATAGTTACATTGTTTTGTATAGTTTGAGAGCAGTCACCCATCTAAGTAGTGTTCAGAAAGGAGCAAAGAACACTGGGGTCCTTGTGTCTAAATATATGAAAAACAGTACTTAACATTGCCCTATTAATATAAGTATATTAATATTAATATATTAAGTAGAATAGCTTCTTCCTCTTCCTCCTCTTCTTCTTCCTCTCTTTTCCTTTTTCTTTCTTTCTTTTTTTTTTTTTTTGAGACAGGATATCCCTGTGCAGTTTAGGCTGACCTTGAACTCAGTGTGCACCCCAGGCTGGCCTCAAACTTGCAGCGATCCTCCTGCCTCAGCCTCCTGAGTGCTGGGATTACAGGCATGCGCCACCTGTCTGGCTCTACTGCTTCTTGAGAAATGGCTTTCTATAAAGAAATCCAAGTCAAATCATTTTCCAATTTACAACAAACTGAATAATTTTTTGCTTTCCTTTCAGTAGGAATGAGAATCAGCTTCAGAAATCCTGGAAGAAATACTGGTGTGAATATGTTACTCTGAGCTGTACTATGCCAAAGCCTATCAGCCTATGTTTAACATTTGTAGAAGAAAATTAGAAATATATCATTTCGTGTTTGCAGCTTTCTCGTCTATTTCAGAAGGATTTTAGTCCTCAGGAGTATTTGGGATTTCTATAAGGACATGACCGTACAATCTGCATAATCCAATCCTTGCTGTTTCTGGGATGAGCTAAACATAGTGAAGTCCGTGGAAAATTTCAGCTGTTGATTTAACAAACAACGTATTTTCTTTATATTGACCTCCCTTTCCATGCTGAAATGTTTGTAAAATTTTATTTATACAATGAATGGTAATTATTAGAAATATAGCATAGTTTAATAAACGTAATGCTAGCTTTTTCACATTGGACAAATTCAGGTTTCTATTAATGAGTCACTCTATGACAAACAAGAGCATTCTAATTAGTGATTTAAATACATACTGTTTGTGTCTAGGTTTTTAAAAATCTAAATTACTGATAACCACATTTTAAAAAACAAGTAATCATAAAAATAAAAAAACAAGAGCTAACATTTCCAAGTTCTCACTGTTAATAATTTCTTACATGTCTTACATACCAAGTAAAATTGAGCATTTGTATGGTGTTTTCTTGAAAGACTTGCTAAATCTGTGAAGAATATGCATGCTTAGCTTACCGACTTCTGACTTACTTCTTGATAGGACTGTACAAATTTATGTGGGTATTACAAATAGCAATATCTATACACATGGTTCAACATCTTGTTTTCTAACATTTCTTCGTATTTTGAATATATTTATTAACTACATAATACTTCTTTGTACAAATGTGTTATACTATACTTATCCACTTGATTATGTTAGTAATTTAAGTTTTTTTATTACCATTGATTTAAAAATGTCAACAATTATACTAGTGTAACAACTATAATATCATATTTGTATGGAACAACTCTAGTATTTTGTCTGTATTCAGAATGTCGTGTTCATATACATGTGCTTTTGTTGGGCAAAATCAAAGTACTTTGTGCACACACACATACATTCACAGATAAATTCCACTATCTTTCTAGTCTGGAGTATAATTTCACATTTTTCCATGCAGTCTCTAACATTCAAGCATGAAGTTTTAGAATATGTAACAAAAATAAAACTTTATTAACCTCTGTGTAAAAATATTTGGCAACAGTGAAATAATTTATTTCACTTTAAATAATCAATTAGTATGTGCTCCATTTTGTTTTGTTTACTCAGCATTAAAGTTCACTCTTTCCAAGTTTACTTCCCTAAGTCATTGCGTGCTCTTAATAGTATCATTGCCATTCAAATAAAACAGCTTAGTGCGCTTTTCTGTTTAATTAGAATAGCAAAATTTTGGTGCTGTGATACTCTAGAAGTGTTCTTAATTAAGCTGCGATTTGGTGCCTAATGCAAGAAAAATTATGTGATAGTCAGCTGATAATGTACATTTTACAGTTACACAGTGAACTATAGTTTCTTTAAAATAAAAACTAAAAGATAAATAAAACCTCTCAACACTAAATTCTTATACTATTTTAAATGTGACATCATAATTTTCTCATGTATTTCTTTAAAAATGAAATATTCCACAACACATTTAACTTTATTTATATAAATTATTATAATTTAGTAAGCAACACAAATATAGTGAAACAGGTATATTATAAAATGCATCACATAAAAACATTATTTCACTAAGAAAGCTCGTTACTTCAGGAAATATAATTTTGTTTTCAAAGTAAAAATAATTTTGCACTGTGGTATTCATCAAGCACTGGCTGTATGCTTAACAATCCATATTATTTTGTTTAATAAGACCATTATCCTTTAAATTACGTTTCAGCCTACTCTCTTAAGGTGAAGAAAAACCAGTAATTTGTCACAAATCTTAAAGTGACAAAGCTAATACTATAATGCCTTTTTAAAAAATCAGTCTATATTTTGAAAAATATCAGTGTATATTTTTTAAAATGTACTAACCAAGAGAGATTGATGTCATGTCTGTGTCAATCTTACATTTCGTTTTGTTGCCTTCCTCCAGAAAGGTGTTTTATATTGCAGATATACTCTTAATATCCCAAAATCGTTTGTGAATGTGTAAAAGTATTTGTTAGAATTCTCTAAACTTAATTTGAATGTCCATGGCTTTATAGTACTCTTCAGATAGAGTTTGTTCTAGTGAGCAAGTGTTCATTTTTCTTTATAATTTAACTCAAAGAAAACAAGTTTTATTTGGCATTACATAAGAACCCGGAAAAAAACTACATTTGTCAAATGATCAGTGGGTAAAATATAAAATGACAGAGAACAGAAAACTCAAGTCTCCATTCTCTCAGTTTTGTTACTGAGTAACTGAGGAAAATGCTGATTATACTTAGAAGTAGCTCGGTTGTGAATATATTTGCAAACCCAGAAGTATGGCATTAATGCATAGAGAAAATAGCTATTCATAAAATAATTGTAATATTTTTCTGTTACAAGGACTACTAGATCATCTTACGCAGCAAAATTAAAAGAAGGTACACACCAGAAAATTTATTATCTAATTGTTAATATATAATTTTACCATTTCATTAAATAGTTTACCTGAACATTATCTGCATTTACAATGATGGAAACGTACTCAATCTGCATTCTAAATTCTTCAAATAAGTCAACTTCTAAAATAGTGTACATTTATATTCTTCTTGGTCTTGGGATAAATTACTATATCCATTGTCTTCGTTACATTTTTCGTTGTTGAGACAAAATACCCAGCACCCAAAGTTAAAGGAGGAAAGGTTTCTTTCAGCTCACAGTTTGAAGAGGTTTCAGTCCGCAGTCAGCTGGCTTCACGGCAGGGTGGTATCGCAGAGGGGCATCACAGAGAAGAGACCATCTGAAGCAAAGCAGGGCAGGCAGAAGGATACAAAACAGAGAAGTAGCAAGCAGCAAGCAGCAGATGCAGTAGCTCAGGAATCCTTTTTTTCCTGTCCCTTATATTACATCTAGATGGGTACCCTTGATCCCCAGCATCATACACTAATCTCAGTATCCCACACGCTCGATCCAGACATCTCCAGAAAGCCCCACAATGACCACATGAGAGGGGACAGCTTGATACAAGCTATAACATCCACCATCTATAAATAGTTGTAGATTAGAAAGGCCTCATAGGATATATATTTCTGAGACGGTGCTGCTGATATAAACAGTCTAACTTTGCCTAGCACTGCTTCTTCTCCTCTGTGGCAGGTGAATGACTTTGGTCTTACTCGGAAAGAGCATAGAACAGAAAGGAGATCTTCATAACTGTCTATTTAGACATTCAGCAAGAAGAAAGGTAGATGGAAAAATGCTTTTTTGGCTCACTTTAAAAACATTTGTGAGGGCCAGTGATTTAGCTCAGTGGTTCCGCCACCCGCCTCACAAGTGCATGGACCTGAGTTCAATCCCTGGTACCAAAAAAAAAAAAAAAAAAGTATGAGGGCAATGTTATTGTACAGAAGGGTGGGTTTCCCTTGGGTAAATCTGTACACGTATGCAGTGTGCATTAGTGCGCTTCCCCTGTGATCTTCCTGCCCCTTCCCTCCCGACTTCCTGACTGCATTCCTCTTCCTTCAGAGCCTCCTTTTTACTCGTTTGCCATCTTTCTTCTTTGGCACCTATGAGGGGAAACATGCAATATTTGAGTTTCTCAGGCTGGTTTATTTTGCTTAACATGATCATCACTGGTTCCATCCATCTGTCTGTAAATGACCAGGTTTTGTTCTTTACGAAAGAATGAAATTCCATGGTGTTGATTTACCGCAGTCTTTTACCCATTCATCTGTCGATGAAGCCTGGATGGGCACTAGGTTGTTTCCGTAGCTTAGGAGATGGGAATCTTGCAGCAATGAACTAGAATTCCACAGCTGTCACTTCGCCCTGCTGACCTAAACTCTTTCAGGGAGGTACCGAGGAGCATTGTAACTGGGGCAAAAGTAGCTCTGTTCTTCGCTTTTTGGGGAAACTTCAGTGGCGGTAGGAGGGTGCAAATTCCTTTGTACACACAAGCAGTAAAAGTAAGCAGTATTTTCTCGTGAGCATAAATAGGCCTTGATTTTTTCTATTGACTATACTATTTTCCCTTTTGAAGTAAAGTTGCTTTGAACTTAAGATCAAAGGTGGTAGTTTGATCCTCTGCATATAAAACAACCCCCAAGATTTTTATTTACATTGATAGCAGTACTTGGAAAACTAGAAAGATGGAGTATCTATGCAGAGAACCCCCAATCTCCATGTTACAAAAAAACTCAGCAAAATTTTACAAGTTCTATGGAATATCAAATGTCTTCAGTGATAACCAGATAGGAAAAAAACTGCAAAGCTGGAAAACTATCAGAAGACATAAGAGCAGAGGGTTTTGAAAATTCCTAAATGCACAAAAGTGAATATTGGAAAACAACCATGGTTATATGTCAGCATTGTGTATCTGAGCTGTTTACTCTTGATGATGTTGTTCTGAATGCTATTAATTATAATAATATTAAAATGGTGAAGATCTATTAAATAACATTACAACTATGCTCCAGGTATTTTTCTAAATGCTTACATTAAATGCATCATATCATATACACAGTAATTCAGTGAGATGGTAGACAAGAAGAATCTGGGATACAAAAGGTATAAAGGTAGGATGTTAAGACAGAGGAGCAATCTGAGTTGGGCAGTTTAACTCCAGACAAATGATATGATTTCCACTACCTAGGAACCCTAATCACCAAAACAGTATATGTCATTGGGAGAGTGGTTTAGACACCAGAACCATCCTTGCTACCTTGGAGCCACCAGAAAAAGAGAATGACAAGAAGACAAGCTCAAGCAGTACAAATAATGTAATAGGAATGAGTACTTATTTCTTTCTATTTCATTTTCTATTTTTTATTAGTGTAGGTTTGAAATACATGATGCTTACATTTCTTATGGGGAGTTGGGACACAATCACATCTTAATTCTCTTTCACTCCGGCCTCCCTGCTCCCCTTCCTATCCTCTCTTGGTATCCCTTCCATTTACAAAGACTCTATCTCCCTACTTCTATTATCTATTATTTATTTTATAGGTTGCCTTTTACAAAATATGAGTGTATCAGAGTTATATTCTATAAATGAACTTGTGGTTTTGAAGGAGCTTTTCCTTGATTTCAGGAAGTATTTGATTTAATATTTAGGAATAAGTGCCATCTGCCATAATATTGGGGATGTACTTTTTTATTATTTACCAAAAGAAAAAGGGAAAAGAAATGTTCAAAAGCTAGCAACCGGCGAAACTTAGTAAAGGGTAGGTGGAGATTATTAAAATAAGACCTTTACTACACTTTTTCTATAGGTTTTAAATTTGTCAAACACTAGAAGACATAGAATTTCAAACATTTGCAAGAGTTATATCTTCATTAAACTTATCTTTTATGTTTCCAAAGTCCTACCTTGTATAATAGCTTCAATACAACAGACATTAATTGTGATTAAGAAGTTTTTCATCCTACTTTTGTCCTTTTACATAGTAATTATGAAATAGAAATCAACTTTCAGAGGATGATACTCTGTGAATGTAAAATATCTTATATCTGCTTTATGATGTGCAGTAATAACCGTGCTTTATCAGAGCTATTTTTAATGATGTTACTCTAGAGTGTTTTCTTTCCAGATGATGATTAAGATACTAATTTAAAAAATGGTGCCAGGTACCACAACAGCAACAGAACTTTGCTGTTTTCTAGGTATTATTCTTTTCTTTGTTTTTTTGTTTTTGTTTTTTTAATGGAGTGTGCTGAATGTCTATAATTTTGTTCAGATGACTGCAAAACCTGGAAAAGCTGTTGCTGCTGTTGATGCATAACATACTGTTATTATTGGTCTTTTTATATAAATATAAAT
>NW_022900929.1:68760034-68801832 GCF_012274545.1 Fukomys damarensis
CATATATATACAATTTGAATTTTTGGAAACTTTTTAACTGTGCTGTCAACTTTGGAAAATGTTATCCCAATTTACTGTGTTGAGTTGGCATTGTACAGAAATTAACGGCCATATTGGTCTCGAAATGTGAATTTTTTCCCCATTTGTACAGGGGTAATACACTGTATTAAATATGTAAGGTGATATCTACATGGGTTTGATTATAGAAACTAATAAAGTATTCTCTAAATAATGAAAAAAAAGAATAATATAAGACTACAAGAGCAAGAAGCAATTTAAATATGTTCAGGGACCATTTTCATCTTCAGAATTAAGGATTATTTTAATTTTACATCCTTGTCTTTTCTCTCTTACTTTCCTTTTTAGATTTATTTTAGGATTCCCTATTTTTAATGTTCATACAGAGATCTCTTTAACTGAAATACCGAGTAGTTTCTCTGGTGTGAAAAACTATAATAGTACACAGGATCCTAGTGAGATAATTGATAGTGTGAAATAGTAAAGGGCTATAAAAATGAGAATCAAGACCTGTCGTGTAAAGGTACAAGATTCCAATGATGAATGTGACTGTGCTGTGTACCGAGATAGTACCAATAACTCAATTAAAAAAATAAAATTTAAATAAAGAAATAAACTTGCAGGAACATAGTGCCCCCTCTCTTCGCAGTGGTCTTCAGCTTTTCTTTCCATATTTCATCATTTCATTAAAAAGTTAAACTTTATACATATTTTTAAGATTTAAGCTGAATTTTGTACCATTGGTATTTTATAAATATATGAAGTAAATTTACATGATAATGAAGTGATATGTTCATAGAACTTTTGATGATATAAAACCGAAATATGAAATTTACAATCTATCTTCAGAGTAACACTACTTCTTGGAATAACAGAAAGTAAAAAATGGCAAAGAGGAAATAGCTATAAACTGTGAAATATGAAAGTTTGAAAATTGGTATAATAGTGCTCACAGTGCAAGAAGTTTTTTAATACAAAGGAAATGTTAATATTCAAGTGCACAGTAAAATATCATTACTCATTTTGATGGCAGGAAGAGGAGTAAAAGAGTTTACTTTGGGTTTTGGGGAGAGAAAACTGACAGTGCCCGTTTATGGCATGAATACTGTTTTGGAGAGAAAATCACTGACTGGCTTCTGAGGAAACCTAATACGTTCACTCATGTGAGTCATTAACATGAAACACGATCATCTTTTCCTATAAAACATGCATCCTACAACTTTTCTTCATTCTCCCTGACATGACAAAACTCTTCAAAATGTTACCTCTTTCAGGAAGGTAACTAATTCTACATAAAAACATTTTTATAAAGTATTCATTTATATCATAAAGCTAAATGTCACCTTTTTCAGGAAGGTAACTAATTCTACATAAGAGCATTTTTATAAAGTATTCATTTATATCATAAAGCTACAATCCAACTCAGCAGTTGTGTACTGAATGAAGAAAGGTTAGATGCTAAACAGATACTTCTATAAAAAGATTTTGATTATACTTTTATTGTTTGATTTTAGGTGTTCTAATGGCATGGACATAAATAATTCTATCCTTACTGTATCCCCAAATACATGTTATCTGATTTTTAGACTAAGTATAGCCTATTTTGTGCTTCCTAGGGCAAAGTTGTTGTTTTTTTTTTTAATTGTGGGCTACAGCCCGAGGGTATCAGCAAATTCCTGGAGTTTAACCCATATTTTATAAAACAGATGGGGATAGGAAAGGACTGATAGGTCAAGACTGGACAGGACCGGGAGCTAGGATGGGATGGGTTGGGATGGAATGAAATAAAAAAGAATAGAGCTTTATGCATCACAGGTAGTTGCCACACAGATTGTTTGGCTACTGTGTACATGCACTTGCATGTGCAATGTTATAAAATACCCTATAGCTGGTTGCAATTTAAAAAGCAATTCCTTTTGAGCTTTCATAGAACAAAATAGAGAGTCTACTATTTTGAGGAATTGTGCAACATAATAGCAAATTTTAATAGAAAAATTTTCCAAGCATACAGAGATGTAAGTTATAAATCTTGCTAAAACATTATGTTTTGGTGGATTTTTAATTAAAACTTCCTCATAATATGTCAGAAATGCATACTTATTATAAAATAAAAAGTAGAATTACATTGGGTCATGATTTGAATTTGTGATCTTTTCTTATGTGTATTCATTCAGAAGTTGTGTTTCTTTTATTGAGTACTCTGCTTCTAGTTTTAAAATATTTTTGATTTGGTGGCTAATACTTAATGAGCTATAAAAATTTAGATAGTTATCGCTTATGTTTAAAAAATATTTTTTGATTCTTTTGATTTTGCTCATTCATTTTAAAATTACATTTAATCGTTTATTATTATTCCATTTTTTCCTGATTTTGTCTGTTTATTATAAAGGCATTTTCAATGTCTAGATTATATATTTTGCCTTCCCATTTTGTCAACTAATACTCATAAAGTTCCTATTCTGTGCTTGTGTCTTGTCTTTCTTGTCTTTCTATACCAGCAGCACCTTAATAAATTATAGCAAATTTACACAATATTTTAACTAATCTCCACACACGATTATATAAATATATTTTTAACTTATTTTGGTTTTTTTTTTAAGTAAAAACCATACCTAAACTTTAACATAAAGTACACAAAATCGTAATGCAGAGCCTGAGGGATGACTGCAGTCTAAAAGGACCAATGCAATAGGCCGCCCTTCAAGGTCTACAGCAGTATCAGCCTTCTGCACTCTGAGTCCACACTGGGTAATAAATGTAGTCAGCAAAGGATACACGTACCATGGTGGCCCCATAAAACAGCATCCCCTGGTGGTGTCACAGCTGTCTTAGTTAGTGTAAGCATACGCTCTGATACACAATGGCGAAATTAACTAATGACACATTTTTCGGAACGTATCTCTGCCATTAGGCAATGCATGACTTTATTCGGTTATGAGAGGATTTATTTTCACCCACACATAAGCTTCATAAGATGAAATCCTTTGTCTCAATATTTTTTCCGTGGTGGAATTCTTTTTTACAATTATCAAAAGAGTTCCCTCTTCCATCTTTTAGGAATCAGAGGGAAAGAAGATACAGGAGAATGGGGAGGAAAGGGAAAGGAGGTAACCGGATTGAAAGGGATCAAGATATGTTTAAAGTATGTTGTGACTATCCAAAAGAAACCCCATTGTTCGGTATTGCTAATAGGCTCAAATAAAAACACAAATACACAAATAATGCAAACATTACTCAATGAGTTTTCCCTACTCTATCCACAGAGGCACTTGATACACGCTTCTCCAATTTATTTTTCTAATTATCTTCTAACATTATGGATGCACATTTGCATGTATGCATTCATTTATTATTTACTTTTCTATTTATTATTTGATTATCCATCCCGTAAATGAGAACATACACGTCTTGAGAGAAGAAATTTTGACTGCATTTTCAGACCCTAGAATAGCATCCAACATGAAGTATACAATTAGACATTTTAGAAAATAAGTTTTAGAATAATAAATTATTAGAACCATTTGTGTTACACAGTGGTGTATATGTGCTAATCTCGTTTTTAATCTAGAAAAATATTTGTTTTATCCATGCAATTTTTTATGTAGATTAAAGTTCAACAAGTAATACTTTGGAGATTTTATTCTGTTATCTTATGGCTTTTTAATTTTTATGAATATTTCTGTCAGTCTCATTGTAATTCAATTATAAAGGAGTCTGCTTTTTTCTGTGAAGACATTTAAGCACCTCTCTATTTCATTTGAGATTATGTGACTCTATGAATTTGGGATTTAACCATGAGTCTTCACGAAGTGCATACTAAGCTTATTTTATTTATTTTATTTTCTGTTATTCTGAGATAGGGTCTGTTTCACTCACTAAGTAGCTCAGACTAGACTCCAACTTTCAATTTTCATTCTGCAGCTTTCCAGAGTGCTGGGATTACAGCAAAATACTATTATATTTGCCTTCATCTCTTTATTTTAGTACAATGTGCTTGCAATTTCTACTTATCCATGTCTATTTTATAACCTCAAGAATGTTCAGATGGTATTATTTCAAGCTTTTTCTTTCTTGTCTATGTCCTATTCTCTCCAGATAACTTTAGTAAAATTTTATGCAATGTTTTATATGCCTTAAAATGTAATTAATATTGTGCATATCCATATCTCCCCATTTTTGCTTTATTCATAGTTACTAGTTTATGAATTATCTGCCTAATATATTATTTTCATTTTAACTTCTTTTATTACTGAATGTTTCATGTAACCGATTTTGCATAATATACCTAATCATCTATAAGTTCCTGTCATTGACTTCTCATTTTTTCTAGTTCCAAATTTTATTTCCTTGAACATCTAATATATATATATATTTTTTTTTTTTCATTACCAAGCATTGAACTCAGGACCTTGTACTTGCCAAGTAGGAGCCGCACCACTAAGCTACATCCTCGGCCCTACTGTACATTTTATATAGTTTCTGCTACTATTTAATGTTCCTGTGCATCCATAGTTGCATTTGAGTCTGCCGAGTCTCACTCCTGGATGCTTTACACCACTTTGAAGAGTTCTGCAACGATCCTATATTTGGTCTGTTTTGCTGCACATGGAAGCCACAACTGAGGATTGCTTTCCCGCTGAGAGAATTTGTCTCTCTTCAGTCAGAAGGCACCATGATTGTGGGATCTCTTTGGCCTAGCTCCTCCAGCTGCGTGAGAATGCAGGTGGAGCGCTTTTCCTCCTTGTTTCACAGCAATGCTTCCTGTGTCCACTCGCTTGCTGTTTGCCCCTATTTGGGCACATCTAAAAGATGATTTTCTCTGTGGGCAATAGAAGGTTGGCAAATTTCAGCACTTTGAAGCTAGTATTTTATCTCGATTTTAATTACTTTCTCTTGAGTCTTGTGACATTTCCTTTATTATAAAGACGAGAGAGCTATGAAATTAGAACAATGGTTTCCACATTCATTCATTGGTGTGTAGTAGCTCTGTTCTCACCCTAAGGTTGGAGTTCTGATACATGTGCTTATGAGCCTTGGCAAATCGTTTTACAGTGAAGCAGAATAAATAAATATTCTAAAGAAAACTATAGAGTGATGGAAAAATAATTGTGCGACTGTAATTTTGCCTTCCCTAATGGGAGAATTTATTCACATTGCTAAGTGAGTATCATAGAAGTTATCTACATGTGAAGACTTTTTTGTTGTTATTTTGGAAAATGAAATTACCTAATAATACGGGCATTATGACATATCATTATCTAATCATGGTATTCTCATCGTATATTAAAATATTCAAAACTATATATCTTAATGTGTTGCTTTAGCTACATTTGGAAAATTTTTATATATTTTATTTGAATTACTATGAAAATACAAATGCTTTAATTTCACTTATAATTTTATCTTTGACATCATAGCAATTTATAGTTGTTTAATATTTAAATATTTGCAGATTTCTAATTGACTCCTATTTTCGTAAGTAGAAATAGTGTATAGCTTCAGTTTTTTAATTTATGAAATTTTTCTTATGGCATCACATAAGGTCTATCAGTGTGAATTCTCTGTAACATAAAGAAACATACACTCTGCTTTAGTTTGGTATAGTTCTTTTTTGTTTTTGTTTTTGCTTTTCATACTGGGGATCAAACTTGGGACTTTGTGTTTGCGAGGCAGACAGCGGGACCACTGAGCTAAATCCCTGGCCCCTGGTACAGTATTGATCTATAGTATTTTCATATTCTTTATAATGCTTAGATTATTTCATGTTTTTTCTTTCATTATTGAGAGTGGTATACTTCCAATATTCTTTGTTTAAATATAATTTAGCTATCTGATAAAAGCCATCTATGACAAACTAACTGCCAACATCATACTAAATGGTCAAAAGTTAAAAGCTTTCAATCTAAAATCAGGAATAAGGCAAGAAAGTTACCACTTGTATTCAATAGAAACATTAGCCAGAGCAATTAGATAAGAGAAATAAATAAAAGGAGTAAAGTTAAGAAAGTAAGTTATTAAATTATCATTGTGGATGACATAATACACTATATAGAAAACTCCAAACACTCCAGCAAAAGACTTCCAGATTTAATAACCAAATTCAGGGCCAGGGATTTAGCTCAGTGGTTCTGCTGCCTGCCTCACCAGCACAAGGAACCGAGTTGATCCCCGGTACCAAAACAAACAAACAACAACAAAAAATAACCAAATTCAGTAGCATAGTTGGGTACAAAGTCAACATTCAAAAATCAATAGCATTCTGTACAAAAATAACAAAATCACTCAGAGAGAAACTAAGGAAACCACACCTTTCATGATAACATAAAAAGTGAAATTCTTCACTCTAACAAAAGAAGTAATGGACCTCAACAACGAAAAGTACAGTACTCCTCAAAGAGGATATCAGAAAATGGAAAAATATCTCTTGTCCTTGGGTAGGAAGAATCATTACAGTGAAAATGACCATAATTCCAAAATTGTTATACAGATTTAATGCAATTCCAATCAAAATACTAATAGCATACCACATAGAATTAGAGCAAACGATCCAGAAATTCATTTGGAGCCAGAAGAGACCTAGAATAGAAAAAGCAATTCTGAACAACAAAGACAAGGCAGGGGTCATCACAATCCCTGACTTCAAATTATATTACAAAGCTACTGTGATAAAATCAGTGTGGTACTGCCAAAAACAAACAAATAAACAACAGGCCCAAGGATCAATGGAACAGATTAGAAAATATAGAAACAACTCCAAATACAATAGGCAATTTGTCTTTGATAAAAAGACCAAACACCTTCACTGGAAGAAAGATAGTCTCTTTACATGGTGCTGGGAAAAATGGCTTTCCATATGGTGAAATTTAAACCTGGAACCAAATCTCTCACCTTGCATAAACTAAAAATGAAATGAATCAAAGATCTAAATATCACAATAGAAACACCAAATCTGTGGGAAGGCAGAATATGTAGAACTCTTGAAGATGTAGGTACAAGCAAAGACTTTATGAACAAAACCCTGATTGCACAGGAAATATTATAAAGAAGCAACGAGTGGGATC
This sequence comes from Fukomys damarensis, assembly GCF_012274545.1. NCBI lineage: Eukaryota > Metazoa > Chordata > Mammalia > Rodentia > Bathyergidae > Fukomys > Fukomys damarensis. Next base: position 68,767,114 of record NW_022900929.1, read on the forward strand.
TTGTCTTAATAAAAAGCTTTTGCACCGCAAAAGAAAGCACCAACAAAATGAAGAGTTGTTTTGCCAGCTGTTTCTCAGACAAAGGACAACTATCTAGAATATGTAAAGAACTAAAAAAAATCAGACCCATATCCAAATTTAAAGACCAATCCAAAAAAAGGTATCTGAAATGAATAGACACTTCTCAGATGAAGCACAAATAGCAAATAAATATATGAAAAAATGTCCAGCATCACTGATTATTTGAAAGATGCAAGTTAAAACAACACAGAGATTCCATCTTATTCCACAAAGAATGGCTATCATCAAGAAATCATCAAATAACAAATACTGGTGAGAATGTGGGGAAAAAGAAACACTTCTCCACTGCTGGTGGGAGTGTAGACTGGAGCAGTAACTAAGGAAATCGGTGTGGAGATTCCTCAAAAAGTAAAACTGGAAGTTCCATTTGATCCAACTATTCCTCTTCTTTGTGTCTTACCAAAATAATTAAAAGCATCACAGCACAGCGACATATCCACACCCATTTCTATTGCAACACAATTTGCATTAGTCTTGGAAACAGCCTAAGTGCCCATCAAAGGATGAATGGATATAGCATAATGAAGGATAAACTTAAGACATTCCTAGGTAAATGAACACACCTTGAGACCCTACTTTGAAATGAATTGTACACACATGTATGTTTAAAGAGCGCATTATTTCTCCGGTGTGAGAAACCGAAAGGACCACAATATATAATTGGGAAATAGGAAGAAAATGTTCAGACGGAAAGGGGAAACAAGAGAAAGTGGAGCAGCAAGGGAAGGACCGGAAAAGAAAACATGGAAACAGGGCTGCTGCATAGAAGGAGTGAAAGGGGGTGGAAGGGGAGGGGGGGAAGGACTGGAAAAGAAGAATCAAAATATACTATGTGCAGGTACAAATTCCCTGCGATAAATGTGATCGTTTTGCATATGTATTTAAAATGTGCCAATAAAATTAATTTCAAAATATATGTGTATAGATAAAATTTAACTGAGATTAGTGTAGTCCTTCTAGTCTTTTTTATTCTTCGTTATTTTCACATACTTTTTCTTCTATTTAATATCTGTGCTTTTAGATTTCAAATTGTTTCTTGTGATTGGCATGTACTTCAGATTTGCATCTTTAACAAAAAAATCTCTGCCGTTTAAATTTGATTGTAGTCCATTGTTTCACCAACATTATTGAACCGTTCATGTTTACTTTTACTTTATTTTATTATTATCTAATGTCTATGTCTTCTGTTTCTTGTTTTCCTAGTTCAGGTTTATTCGTGTATAGAATTTTATTTTAACTATTGACGAGTTATATGTCTTTCTGTAGCTTTTTTTTTTTTTTTTTTTTTTTTTTTTTTTTTTTTTTTTTTTTTTTTTTTTCTGTACCAGACATCAAACTTGGGCCCTTGGGCTTGCAAGGCAGGCGGCGGAACTACTGAGCTGAATCCCCAGCTCTTCTTTCTGTAACTTTTAAGGATTACTCTATAGGTTTCAATACATATCTTTATTACTAGGGGTTTTTTTTTTAGGATTAATAGCACACTGTTTAATTTAAATGTTAGTGCTGCTGTTCTCTATAGATAACTTCTATTTGAAGAAACAGCTGCTGGGCCAAAGTAGAGACTTAACACTTAATCCTGAGCTACCAACTTACTGCAATGGGAATAAATAGATCCTGTAGATGCAAAGTGGTGACAGTCATCAAAGAAAACCCAAAACAAGGTCAAATGGAATTTCTAGTTTTAGGTTTTAGATGACTCTCCGTGATGACTCCACAATGGTCATTCTAGTTTAAATTCCCACCAGCAGTGTAGGTTTCTCCTCGCCAGTATTTATTACTATCCGATTCCTTGATGATGGCTATTGTTTCTGGAGTAAGATGGAACCTCAATATTGTTTAAATTTGCGTTTCTCTAATGGCCAGAGATGCTGAATATTTTATCGTAATTATTGGCCATTGGTACTCCTTTTGAGAAATGTCTATTCATTTCAGTTGTTTATTTCATACCAAGCCCCAAGATGAAACAGGATCGTTATGTGCTGCAAATCTGTACTAATAAAAACTAAAAAAAAAGAAAATCAAAGATAATATGTACATGGCAACAGTAATGGACAGCAGAACGAACGCACTCTTTCAGAACTATGGTGATGGTGAGATGATCATAGTTAAAAGACAGGAAGCCATCTGCAATACTACTTGATCTGTTTGAGCCAAATAATTCTAATTGGGTGTACAAAAAAATTAATCAGAGCCATAAAAACAACCATGGCATTCAATTGGTTCTCAGAATGGCCCCAAAAATGCTCCAAGGAAGGGGAAAACAGATTCCTCTGAGGATATCAGTACACTTCCAAAAATTCTACTGGTAAACTTCCTCCCAGCCTTCCTTCAAGGACCTAGAGACTTTTACCAAGATCACTGTGCATTGGAGAAAAGGAGATACTCTAACCACTCACGGACCATCGGACACTGACTCTGACTCCCAATAACTACGGAGACCCAAAAATATCACCATAGCCCATGAGTCAGAGCATGCATTTACAGAATTCAGGTGATCAATAGTATTTTAGCTCAGGTGCATCTCAGAGCTCAGCCCATTTGCGTCATAAAGATGAGAAATGGCTCATGATGAGGACATAGTAATTGAATTAAGATATTAAGAGAAACCAATGAATTTTATATTGCTACGTGGGATCTTTACCATGTAGAATTCTTTTATTATGCAGGTTTACCATGTATCTATGATTTCCAGTTTATTATAGAGTAAGAAAAAGTAAAGCATTTAGAAAAGAATGTTTATTAATAATATATCATAAATAAATCAAAAGCTAATGTATGGCATGATCAATTAAAGAAGACTAATATTGTTATTAATAATAATAGTTGTTTGTGCAACCAGAATCTTAGTAGATCACATTATTTCATTAATTATTGAAAATGAAAATAAGCTTGCAAACTATTACTTACAGATGAATAAAATCTTATCTAGGCAGAATATTTTCTTCATTATGAATTTATTTTTCTAGCTTGAAAATATTTGAATATTATGAATAAAATTACTTTGACAATGCTATTTTTAGTTTAGTAAGCACTTGAGTAACAAAATGATACATATTCCTAAGAGAAAAATGTGTTAAATATATTTCAGACATATATAGTACATGAATAATGGTGAAAAACAATTAATTTCTTTTTAGTGTTTCTGTCTTCATTGTAAAGAAAATAAGTTGGATCCAGTGAGGAAACATAAAATAATTATCTTCATAGTATAAAAGAGGCTCTGTAGGAAAAAGTTGGAATTCTACCAGAAAAGAGATTTGTTGTAAAATCCACATCTCACAGCTTTTTATTCTTTTCAAATAGTAATTTCATAAAGAAAAACAATATGTGATAGTTTTAGAAAATTTTAGTTAACTGAATATTCAACATAATTTTTTGAGAAAGTTTTTGTATTATGGTGTGTATGTCTCTGTATATACAAATTAAAGAAGCCAACTGCAAGTAAGATCAAATGACAATCTGGATTCAAAGTGTTCCTCTACACCAAAAAGAAATCCATTATAAGGGACTAATTTCCCACTTAGGAGTTTTCAGCAGACTTCTATATCAGGATTTTGTTACTTGAATTTCAGAAGATCTACTGGTTAAAGAAAATGTTGTCAATTATTTATTATAAAATTATTTCGTACTGGCCATATGAAAATAGCATATGCTGAGTGTCTTCATGTTTTCTTTTCAAAAGTCATCCGTGCAAGTGGCCTTGAGGAAAGTAAGTATCCCTTTTGTTTCCAAGTTCTCCGTACCACAATGCATGTTTTTGTAATGTTCAAACCTCCAACTGCTTCTAAAATCTTCATTTCAGCGGCTGGCCTAAGGAAAAAAATGTATCAAAAACATTTTTCTAGAAACTTTTATGGGACGAATGCACAAGAAACATTGGCTATTGCTTATACTGCTGATATAAATGCATTTATAATGATGAAACAATTAAGCACATTCAATAATTATTTCAAAAAATAAAGAATTTCTTACTGTGCCCCAAACAGTAGGCTTCAATGTATTATGTGTGTTACAACTATTTAAGTACAAAGAGCTCCGGTTTCTAATTTGGAGATTTGTAAAAGTTTTTTAAAGGTATGTAAACATCTCTCCCCTGAAATTTGTGATCGATTGATTAATTGATTGATTGATTGATTTTGGTACCGGGGATCGAACTTAGGTCCTTGTGTTTGCGAGGCACATGGTGGAACCACTGAGCTAAATCTCCAGCCCTTGAAATTTGCAATTTAAAGGGGCAATGATGATGTTTACAAAAGAAAACAAAAATGACAACTTCATTAAGCCATGTAGAGCCTCACTGTGCTGTTGCATTGTCAAACATTATCATTTGTGCACAGTTTTGTGATTCTGAGTGTAACTGAGATCACACTAAATCAGCTGTGTAGTGAGCTAAACAGATGTGGAGCAAGTAATTGCATAGAAAATAAACAACCAAAAGCAACATGAAGTGGCTCCTTCCTTTATACGCTATAGATATAATCAAAAAGTTGTGATTTGTAAGAGGCATTCAAAAAATTTTTATAAATAAAAAAGTACTGCCTATAATTGTTTCTTGTCCTATCGCTTCACCTTTTAAAATTGTTGATATGAGCTATTCAATAGTGAATAGATATTTTTCATGAAGTAGAACAACTTACATTTCCTCTTATCTCCTATTAGTGTTCTGCACAAACCTGAAACTCAAACTCACTGATATTTGCCCCTGTGCACTGCAGAGAAAATTCAGTGTGTTCCAAAGAAAAGTGAAGGGTTAATGAAGAGTGTGTTTCAGCAACCAGCTTCAACCCGACCCACACAATGGGCATGAAAATGGCAGTGCTGTGTGTAGTTCCCTATCCACATCACACGTGATCTGACGACCGCAAAGTTTAAATCAGGTGTCTCTATTAGAATGCAATTATAGGGACGGACCACTTAAAAGGCAGTGATAATTCCAGAGACTGTCCTTTCTTCAAGCCAACAGGACTACTGGTTTTTCCATTGAGGTTTCCTCCATCTGTGCAGTGCAATCAAAGAACTGTGGTCCGAGTTATTGGTGTCTTGCACCCCATAAACTGCATTTATCCTCATTGTACAAGTGAATGTTAAAAAATCAGTGACACTTTTCTTCATGGGATTTTGTTCAAGGCATTCAGGTCAGCACATGGAAGAATGTGATGTATGCTGTGTATGCTTTCTGACTCCTGATCACCACCCCTGATAGATTCCCAGTTACATCTTCTGATGCTTCTAATGTCAGAGGCTCAGGCTTGTTGGCCTGGGCTACACTAGTAAGGTAAAAATACAACGCTACAGTTCTTATAGAGATAGGATACGCTTTTCCTCTCAAGACTTCTTGTGTTGCAAAAACACGCTACAAAAATGGAGCAGGGCTTATGGAGAGGGATGATTTAGTGGGGAAATGATAAATGCACTTGAAAGATACTTGGTTGGGACTTCATGTATCTCCTTAAATTGGTAAACTGTTCTACTTGTCCTTAAAGCTAATTTGGTGAAACTCCCATAGATTATTTTTTTGTATGAGAAAGTATTGTTTTAGGAAATTATATAACTTGGACTATTTTAAAATTTGCAAATCAAAAGTAACACAAGACTTACAATCAAGAAAAAAAATAAAAGAACAAAACTTTATTTTCAATGAACAAAGAGAAAGTAGTATAAATGAAACAAATTATATATATATATATATTTTTTTTTGAAACAACTTGTTCTCTGAGTAACTTTTTTGGCCATTCCTTTAAGATCATGATACACAGTGCATAAACTATTGTTATTCTCTAGTTATTTTGTTATGGGATTTTGTTTTTCTTTTTTTATAGAAGTCAGAAGAGTACTTTTTCTATGTTCTTTTTTAATATGTACAGTACTTGCATTATATTAAAACTAAAAAGTTAGTAATGAGGGAAGAAAGGCAAACGCATGAGATAATATGTGAAAGGGGTCCACGTGCCCTTTCGGGTGCCCCTTCCCAATGAGGCCACTCACGCACCGGGAGGTCCGGCGAGATCTTTATTATAGGGAGGTGAGCAGAAGGCAGGAAGGCAGAGACTGAGAGAGAGGAGGAGGAAGAAGCAGAAGGAGAGAGGAGAACAAAGAAAGGAAGGTCCTTTTATCAGTTTGGGGTGGGCTATTGCTTATTCATGAGCAGTGAGCTACTTTTAACCTATCACAGGCCAGATTGCTTTTATGGGCCCAGTCCTGCAGACACAGGTTTCAACTTTCCTGGACCACTGTGGCCTTGGGGGGGAGGGAAACCAGAGATAAGGGCATGAGGTCATTTTAGGAGCCAAGATGTACCAGGAGAATGCAGCCTGTGAGGCGGCGTCACAGCATACTTTAACATGATCGATTCCCTAACAATATGTCTGTCATTTTTGTATTTATGTTTAACTGATGCTTTGACAGAACTTGTACAAAATGACACAGTGGAAAAGTACCCATTAGTCTAACAAAAAGATATATTATCTTTGCTACAGGCCATATTGTCATCTTTTGTGATCTCAGACACCTTCGTCATACAGGTTATATTTGTACCAATTAATAGGACTCACTGTGAGTTTTCCACGCAGGACTGAATTATGTACGTACCCGTATAATCACGCTTCTTCTACAACTAACCTCTCACTCATCCCCCTGCACCCTTCCGTGTCCTCCCTAGCAATTCCTCTTTTACTTTAAATTTGACAGCATTTCAAAAGCCATATTTGACAGCTTAATTTAGATACACTATTTTCCCAGTCTTGGACCAAACTTAGGCTAAATCATTAAGAATTTTCTCCTGGAGATATTTACTTAGAGTATTGTGCAAAGCTGTGATCAAAACTGCAGTTAGTGAGGATCGTTGGAGCAAAGTTCCCTGCTGCTCTTCCTTTGACATCCATCCTTCTTATCAGTGTCAGCTGTTTTTTAACAGTTGTCATTACTATAGCGTAACTATGTTCCAAATCTTTAAATTTACACGGAGGTCAGGCCAAGTTTTTGCAAGTCAGTTGGTAGAAATGAAAATTCATTCTTAATAACATTTCATTTTTGTTTATTTTCCCTTTTCTTTTCATGATGCTCTCATTTTAGTTTTCTGCTGTTTATAAAATTTAATTGGAAGCCAGGGATTTAGCTCAGTGGTGCTGCTGCCCGCCTCGCAAATGCAAGGTCCTGAGTTCTTTCCCTGGTACCAAAAAAAATTTTTTTTAATTGGAGGTCAGCCCTTCAATAATTAAAATGTAATTCCTCATTTATAAGTTAGCCTAATTTTTGAAGCATTGAAAAAATTCAAATAACATCACTGTAGCAACTCGACAAACATGTCTTATTTTATTTAAAAGTTTATATTTTGTTATTTATTTGCATGAGGAGAGTGAAATACTTCTGAAGTTGTTTTAGCTAGTACAGAATTTGGGATAGTTTGAAAAGAGGATAGAACTACGGTCTGCCACTTTGTGTGATGTACTGCTGCATTTTTTGTCAAAACAAAGTAGGGAGGGAAAATTTATACAGATAAATAATTCAAGATTTTTAAGTAAATGTATTAGATCTAATGAACACTTCTGATAAACTGATTTGAAGATTTGAAAATAGATGCTAGAATATTTTATTTTAAAGCTGAAATAGAACTACTACTAATTATTTTCATATCTCAAATATTCTTTTATTGGGGGATTGTGGTTAGGTTTAATAAACAAGTAAGTGTTAAAGAATAGGTAGAAAATATAAATATATTTCAATATTTTTTGAAGTTTAAGTGTATTATTAAAATAATCTTAGCTATGCTGACAGATAAAAAATCAAAATTCCTAAAGAGTATAGTCACCTTCTTAAAGTTACGTAAAAATTTCCATTAAAATTTAACTTTAAGAAGTTTTAATGCACTTCAACTTTATATCTGAACATCAGGGAACTAACAGAAACTCTACATTTTCAAATTGAGGTATATAGGGCATTTAAAATATATCTCAAAACATCAAGTTTACACTACCACGATATGTTGGAGATCTAATTTGTGCACTATGTGTAAAGCCAACTTCAAAACAGCCAACCAACATTATCATGAAAGTAGGAGTCCTGGAATTCACTGACCATCTGAATTGAAATATGTTGTATCAGCTATAATGACCATCTGTTTAGCATTATTCAACATTTGAAAAATACGATCGCCATTTCTCATTGTTAATTATCTTCAGTGAGACGCGCGGAGATACTAGAACGTCTCGTGACAACAGCTTTGATGGCAGCCACGATTCCATTGCTTCTCTGCATTCCACTGTCTCCACTGGCTGTAGCGTGTAACTCAGTAGCCGCCAGAGCCTGCCTAGTGACTCTTCAGTATGGCTTGACTGGCCGGAGAAGTCTTCTACCTGTGAAAGGCACCCTTGTTTTAATAGCACAAGAAACAAAAACATGAACTATCTCACTATTAATTTTTATAGATGGCATTGTAAAGAAAACATTTTGGATATTTTGAATTAAAAGAGTTTACACTACCAGTCTCATTTTACCTTTTTAAATGGCTAGTAGAAAATTTGGTTGCTCTTAAGACAGTATGGGAGTTTTCAGAATTTTGATACTGATGTATTTTACCATAGTCTTTTCTTCAGTTTACCCTTTCTGAGGTTTGTCAGCTGTTGGAATTTGACCACTGTGAGGAATTTTCAGTCATCATTTTTTTTCTAATACTTTTTTCAGCCCTAATCTATTTTTCTTCTTTTGAGATTTCAGTAACTCAAATACTAGAACTTTATTGGATCCCATGAGTCATTATATTTCGATCCGTTTTCTCTATTATTCCATATAAGGTAATTTCTCTTTCTATCATTAAGTTCATAGATTTCTTAGTTTGATTTCCTATCATCAAGCTGAGTCACAATTGATATGGATTTATTTTAGCTATACATTTCATTTTGAATTTTCACATTACATCTTTGCTTGATTCTGCTCTTTTCCATTTGTTTCAAGTGTTCGTAATCGCTTGTCAAAACAGTTCTATAACATCTGCTTTAAAATCCTTGTCGTATAATCATAACAACTGGGTCACTGTTGGTGCTCATTGGATGCCTTTTCCTGGGCTTTGACGTGATGACTGACTTGTATTTGACTCTTGGACATTGGGCATTACGGATCGTAGTTCCATCTTCTGTTTTTGCTGTCCGTTTCTAACCCTGCTGGCTAAGAAGTGGGTTTACACCTGCTCACTGCAGACTGCAGATAGGCAGTCCAGACTCTACCCTGACATTCAGAGCAGGCTGTTCCTGCCTGAAAGCCAGAAATGCCCCAGTTCCCACTAGGTCCCTTCTCACATCTCCTGGGCAAACCTGGAGTTATCCTGTGGTGGAAATCTGGACTTCCCACTGGACCTTTCCTGCAGGGTGAGGAAGAGGATAGAATTCTCTTTGGTGTACAGCTGGAATACAACAAGCATTGTTCTGTTTTCTGTATTGTTAGGAAATGGTCTGCTTTGTCATTTGACTGTAAAGAGAAGGCTTTCCTTGTGTCTTCTTTTCTGGCTATGCTTTAAAGACTTTGATGTCAGAGCAAAATGTGTTTTACTCAGTTGTAATTTTGAATTTTATTGAAACTGTTGTTGCCAAAAGAATATTTTCACTTTCTCTCATTCTCAGCCAATAGCTAGTTGCAAAACAGTCTTCACAACTCTACTTATTTCATTTTTGACATTCTTTTACTGATGTTTTTATTTTTCTTAGATAACAGTCATTTGATTTACTTTCTGCTCTTATTCTTGATTGATATTTATAAAATATTTGAATATATCATTTGCCAAAACCAATACCAAACAAAAAATAACCATCATCATAACAAAACTATTTCCTACATAATAATGCTTAGTATGATTTTATAAGGCCACAAATTTTGTTGTAGTCAAGTGTGCCTTTAGAGCTCTTTATTAGATGAAACTATATACCCATTGTCCCTGAAAATGAATTGCCACCAATGCCTTCAATTATTCAGACTGTTTACTCTTCCTATAGTGGACATGACATTGTTTTTTTTTACCAGTTCCATTCTACCTACTTCTAAAACACTAGTTCAGATTCCTGTTAAGTCTTACTAGTTCACTCTAAAAACCCAGTGAATCTCTTTGCTCCAGATTTCATAAGGCACTTTGAGACTAAATATAGTTTTCAACCATATCAGATCAAAAGTCCACTTCTATAAGAGTATTTCATTCATCATACATTATTTATAGGTCATACAATCAAGGCATGAGCCTAATTTCCAAATATGACATAATATTTGATTTTGATTATGTAGGAATAATAAAAGGAAGGTAAGTAATTTTTAAAATTATCTGTACTTGGTAGATAAGAATTCTACAATGCAGTGCCAAAAAGCACTACAAAATAACCAGAACTATGAAAAATTACCCTGAGACAAAAATATAGAGTAATACAGATATTTGCTATTGCTAACAAACAAATTGAATCATAATTGCAACTGGCTTTCTATTTTGTGATAAGATTATTTAAAATAGTGAACAATTCTTGATAACATTACAGCCAAATAGAATATCTTCTCTTGCCAACATTTGTAGTAGTATGCTTCTTAAGTTTCCATTAATTTATATACAAAGTATATTGTCCTTTGAGATAAGCTTAATAGATTCTAGACTCAGGCAATTGTAAATAGATTTCATTCTCATAGTATACCTTGTCCTGATCACTAAGAATGCCACCTTCTGTTTTAGTTCAGGCTGATATAACAAAGTATCTCAGACTGAGTCATTTATGAGAAACAGAAATTTATTTCTTAAAGCTCTGGGACTCGAATGAGATCAAAGTAGCTGCAGAGTGAATTCTGGAAAGGGCATTCATCCCATTCTCAGATTCCCAACTTCTTGTAGTGTCATGTTGTGTGAGGAGGGTGGCTGAATGCAATGAATACATAAATGAATAAATGAAAAAATAAAGAGCCCTCTAGGGTGCCTATGAGAGTACAACCCTCATGACTATCTCCTGCAAAAGCCCTACATCCTAATATGATCACCGTGGCAGTTAGGAGTTCAAAATATGGATGTGAGGGGGCATGCCATTCAGTCCCTTGTACCCTCCTTCAAAAACCAACAATCAATGATGTTCCTCCAGATATCCCACTCCGCTGATGGGACACACATCGTAAACTCTATAACCACACATGGACTGAGTTTTCCTCATCACATTTTTATTAACTCCTTTATTGCTATTATCTTTGACACAATTTCTGAATTCTTGTAAGTTGCTAGAAGTACATGTAGAATTGCATCTTGTGTGGCATCTCGTTCTATCCTTTGGTGAGTGTAAATTTCAATACATACCTGGCAATTCAAAGTTTTTAATACTAACTGACTAGTCCATTCTTAATTTTTAGCAAAACCTACTTATTTTTCTGAAGAATTCAGGAGACAAACACTACTATGTAATTTAGAAATTCTTGAGAATTTTGGCCATTATACATAATTACACTTTACCATGAGACCCCTGTATTCAGACATTCAGAGAAATTAGAATCTAGAAGCTTAAATTAATTTAAGGTATACATTTTTCTCTTAGGTAAACTTATTATTTATGATATGATGAAAATATTATTTTCCAAATTATTTAGAATTCCAAATTATACATTTTAAAACTTTTCTGCTACTGCCAAATTATAATACTCCTCAATTCAGTGATAATCAGCAAGTCAGTAACCACAGATTTTAAAAATAAACAGCAACTATCCACTCTGAAAATTTCTATAGCTAAATCTAGAAGACTTTCACACAGCTTTTTTGATTAGTGTGGCTGTTTTAACAAGTGACACAGAAGCCAGAGCTGATTTGTGTAACGATTACTATTGAGCACAAATTGCATGAAATGATTGGCTCAGCCATGAGACCAACACTACAACATCGTTTTTGCTTGAACAGAGAGCATTTCCAGGATAACTTCAGTAAATTGTGTAGGAAACAATGTCACATTCAAAACACAGAGTATAGATTTCAGTGTTGGAAAATATTTTCTTTGATTTCTGACTATGCAACATGCTAGATTTTTGTAGGTGGGTAATTTCCATAGCTGGCCTCAACCTCTATTTCATCAACTGTAAAGTAAATAGCATAGTTTTTCAGAGCTTGTAAGGAGATGAAAAACCACACCAAAATTATTAGCAATATTTCTGAAGAATATCATAGAAAGTAGAGTGAAGTCAATGATAAAATTATTATCACACTTTTATTTAATGAACATAAAACATATGTAACAATGATAACTTTTCGGTTTTGTGATTTCAATATTACTGTAGATGAACGCTCTGCAAAGATTTCTCTGAAGGATCAGATAGTGAACGTTGTGGATTTTGTGCTCATTGTTGCAAATATTCTACTCCACAGTGGTATCACAAAAGCAGTTTGGAAAATGTGTAAAATAGTGGGTGTGCCTGTGTTTTGATGCAATTTTTTTTTGAGCTTTAGTTTGAATTTTATAGAATTGTTATAGTTCACAAAAGAACACTCATTCTACTTTGTTCACCCAAAACAATGTACAAACTGTTCTTTACATGTGGACCATCCAAATGTAGGCACTGGGGCAGGTACAGCCCGCAGAATCATATACACAGAATCACATACAGCCAATGTCAAATGAATCACCGAGTTAAGAAGAAATATGAGCATACTCGGCTTTGTAGAAAATATTTTGGCATCTTTGGTTCTTTTTCACATACTAATAGGATACTAAAATAAGACTCAAGTCTTTCAGTTCCTGGGCTCCTCACACTCAGTGGTCTTTATACATATCCTACTGGCACACCTTGAATTTGTTTCTCATTGGAACAGTATTTGTTTCAGCAGTATGACACCAAGTCTTCTTACTGTATGAACATTAATAGCGCTAGCTCTCTCATTTCATCAAAGTTGAATCCTTTACAGGACATTTGATTCCTTCTCATTGTAATAACCAGTAAGTTCATGTTCCATTGCCTTTGTTTTACTCATTTAAGTCTTATGCTCCACTATTTCAGCTGTTTTTCCATTTCCCATTTATTCTTTCTTTGAACCTGGGTGAAAATCAAATCTTAATTCCTTATGTCTGCAAGCATCTTCTTTCATTTACAATTAGAAATCAAAGAGCTCTGGAAAAAAATATAGCAACCAAAATTAAAATTAAAAATGGTAAAATTACTGTAGAATAAATTAGTGCACACTAATAATACATTCTAAGATGAAATAATAAATATTATAAAATAAATGTTTAAAAATAAATATCAAAATAAAAAATAGTCATAAAAATGTAAGCTCCTACCAAAGATGGTCTGTAACCAACTCTAAATGTTCCACCGATGTTGCCCAATTGTCTTCACCAAGAATTACTTATCGAGCATTCAGTGTAAACTAGCTCCTCTTCTAAGTAGTAAGACAGAAGGTATTAGGAATTTGCTTAATTCTTAATATGTTAATTGTCACCACATTAGAGGACGGCACTATGAGGGGGGAAAACACAACTTAAACTGATTTAGGAAAGGATATTTGTGCTGAGACCTAACCCAAGAAAGAAAAAAACGAAAGATTTAGTTACATGAAACAAAAAAGAAAGAAACCCAGCAAAAAAATAATAGTGGTAGTTGAAAGCTTAGAGAAAATTTGCTACTTGGCAACAAAATGAAACTCATTCATCTGCAGTATTAAGTTTTGGATAGATGAGTTAGCAATCGAAAGCTAAGAAGGAAGAGAAGGTTACAGTATAGAGAACACCATAATTTTCTTAGGGCCTCAACAGGCTTCCTAAAGATCTTCCTAAAGTCTTCCATTAGAGAATTTTAATTGTTGGGATGACGTGATTATATCTTCACATTTAGAAGAAATTATTTGGCTGCCGAGCTCAGTGGAGGGGAAAAATCTAGACGCAGCAAAGCCTGTGAGGACATTTACTGTCACTCAGGGTAGAGCTGAAGCTACCATTGATTAGGGCGAGGTACATAGAGACAAATGGCACCCGGGATTGGGCACCAGCAGCCAGGTGGGCAGTAATAATGTATTTGGAAAGAAACGAAAAACACCAAGCAAACAGAGTTTTAAGGAAACATGAAACAACAGAACAAAACAAAACTCATCAACAAGCAACTGAAGAGGAGGTTCCAAAAGAAGAATTTGATTCTATCAGTATGAAACTTAAAGGAGAACACCAGGTGGGAATATTTGAGAATTACTGAGAATATTCTTGGGAACTGAAACCGTGGATGTGGGCAAAATTCTAAAACACCGGTAAATTCAAGATCGTGTGGGAGCAGGGGCTGAGCCTGCTGTGTGGATGGCCATAGTCTGTGTCTCCCAAGAGCGTCTCACACATCCCAGGTGCTTAAAATAAATTTCTGATTTCTCTAACAGATGATAAGATCAAATGAAACGCTACACTGGCTACAGGAAAGTACAAAATAGAAGAGAAGAGCCTGCAAACCGCAGAGTGAGTCTTATTTTCTCCTTTATCGTCTGTTTACTGAGCTCAAGTAATGATTCCAAAGCTTCAATTGCAACATGCTCCTCTCCTCTGACAACATCTCAAAGATGCCTCCGAGCTTACCCTTTAATATGAGAAAATGAAAAATAGTGGAAACAAAGTCTTCGTAGATAGGGAGAGAGGGAGGGGTTGGAGGGAGGGCAAGGGAATGGGGGAAAAATAAGAACCAAGATGGATCATGCAAAGGTACAAATTTCCAACAATGAATATGATTATATTGGAGACCTTAAATGTATCAATGAAATTAATTTTAAAAAGATCAAAATGAATGCTGGTAATTATACACCCACTTCTCTGCTGCATCTATTTCATTCCTCTCTCACTGCATTTGGGAAGGACTAATCCCCCACCTCCTGGGAAGACCTCCTGCAGGAAGATTGTGCTTTTCCTTTGCCTAGCAGTGCAGTCTCACTTGCGCTGAACATGTCCCGAGATGATTTCTGATATTTTCATTCTAAAGGCCCTTTTGGTAAATCATCTGGCCTGTAAATACACTGCAGATATTCTTTGTTCATATTAGGAATAAGCTTAGACTATCGACAACTCGCAGAGAGCTGAGACTTACGAGAAAATTTAAATCACAATCTCATCCAGGCTTAACTGACAGCTGCATTCTGCACCTCTGTATTTTCCCAGCAAATAGTTACTGAAGCACGGGATAAATTCCTTATGATGTCATTTAAGGTCCCTCATTACCTCTCCTGGTTCGCTTCTCAGGTTCACCTCTCCCACGGCCAGCTTGCTATGTGTACATCTTATTATATATTTTTTAAAAAATCTCCATCACATACTGGGAGAGAAGATGAAAATTCAAGTAAACAGGCAATTGTCAAAATAAGATTTTATTTAAGAAACATGACCAAAATATTACCCATGAAAGTATTTTTCTAAGCGATCCCTAACATAATTAATTTAAATAAGAAAATAGTTATTTTTTAGGAGTAGACAGAATCAACAAATACTGGCCTTAATTCTTTTTAATGTAGATAAGATATTCTGCAAAGGGAACATTTGAAATAATCTTGTTAGCTTACAAATGAATTCACCTCTTAACAATGGGCTATTTTACATACAACTTCTGTTTTCCTCATGTCAATAACAAAAAGTAGAGATTGTACTCACAAAACAGGCACACAGTGCTTTGCTACACTGATAATTGGTAGAAAACAAAATGGTAACATTGCAGTGCTAACAGCACTAATCGAAGTGCATTTCCGCGTGTCCTTGCTATTGTCTGTTGTGAGATTGCAGATTATTATCAATAGCTACTCAGTTTTCTTTCCTGTAAAGATATCAAGAGCCATTTAAGTTTTTAGAAATCACCTCATTTGGTTCAGTTTATTGGATCTCCATACTGCTACTTCGTTCTAAGTTCAGTTCTGAGATTGTATAGCCTATTTCGTGTTACTATAGAACCCTTGCTCTGAGCTCAAAATGAATGTCAAAGATTTCGCTTAAGGCTATCTTGAATCATTTCCAGGGGCTACTTATTCTTTCTGAAACTCTATTCCCA
Organism: Fukomys damarensis; assembly: GCF_012274545.1. NCBI lineage: Eukaryota > Metazoa > Chordata > Mammalia > Rodentia > Bathyergidae > Fukomys > Fukomys damarensis. The sequence goes on from NW_022900929.1 coordinate 68,783,185, forward strand.
TTTTTTAAAAAGTAACTTGCTGAACAGAAAAATAATTTAAGAACAGTATAAGAACAGGAACTCATGCACCACGTACAATTTTGTTCCCTAGAATATGGAAGATTGTTTATTTTCAGGGGTTTCTTTTTCCTCTCCCACATTTTCAGTAAGAGTCATAAACCTTTTATTTGGCAACTAACTATACAAATCTTTGAATACAATTTAATATTTGAATAAACAGTAATTCATCTGTTTCTTTATCTTCAAAATCATGAACATTAGTTCTAAATTAAAACAATTAATGGAGATAATATAGCTACAAGTAGGAGTTAAAATAAACTATAGGAATGATCAATTTCATTGAATTTAATGTACAGTATTTCAAGAGCCCCTTGTATTTTGGTCAAAGGTGAAAAAAATTATAAAAGTTTTATTTAGCATAAGTCTATAGAATGTTTATTATCACCAACACCACAAGTATCAGTAGTACCAAAAGCTTAGTTGTGCATTATAAAAGCAACACAGCATGGCAATGAAAAGCACAGTATCTGGCATTAGTGTATGTACATCTAGATACCAGTACTTTCATTTGCTTCCTCTGAGATCCTTGGACATTTATAAAACCTCCTGGAGACTCATTGTCTTCACTAAAAACTGGGAGTGATGAATGGGTACGGAGAACATTATCAATGACTCCTGCAATGGGTCTTGATCTCCTGTGAGACAGTCCGATGTAAGCGGGACAGGGAGAGAGAACAAACACATAGACACAGAGTTGAGAGCAGAAGCTGGGTCTTGGGCTGTCAGCAAAAACAAAAGGCACCAAGGACATCCAGTGTTTATTCATTACAAGGGTGGGAAGGAGGGTAGCAGGGTAGAGCTTGGACACCTATGATAATGAGTATCACAGGCAGGCCTGTAAAAGGAAGGCGCTAGCACGACTTTTTTAATAGAACAAACAGGTAACTCAAAGGGAAAGAATTTACTTGGAGTCAAGTTGACCTTGACTGGAAGTGAACTCAACAAGGCCTACTTGTAATGTAATATATCTGAATTATGGAGGGGCCAGAAGCTGTGCTGCTCATGGCCTGCTAATATTGGGCAGAGATGTCTGCTAGATAGGATCTACCAAGTGGACTTTTATTGAACAAAACAATACAGGTAAGTCATATAGCACAGTCTCTGGAATATGGTTAGCATCCCAAAATATTTGTTATTATTATTATTATTATTATTATCATTATTATTATTATTATTGCAATGTTGCTCTTGTACTTGTTTTCATTATGTATTGGGTCAAGGGAACTGTGAAACTTTGTCTTCATATCCAGAAATAGCCAAGGGTGGGCCTGAGATTTTACACGTTGCCTGGTTATTCACAGTTTCCTGGATCTTGGCAAAAGGCATGGGATTCTGCATCAGAGACAAACTTTACTACTCACAGAAGAAGCCATATAAATATATATATATATATATATGTATTTATTTACTTTTGTTCTCACCTGAAAGTCACACTGTTAGGTAATAAAAAGAGCCACTTCCAGATGTCCATGAACCCATGAGTTGAATTACAGTTGCAGAGTCAAAAGAGTTGCAGCTTCACCCTTTTTATGGTAATGAAAAGTCAGCATCTCTGTCTGTATCCAAGACAAAATGATACTTTATCTCCCATGTCATTGCTCCAGACACAGCTATGGGAAGTGGTACAGGTTAAGAGTGATCAAAGGTTCAAATTCTTGACACACTCACGCACTCAAGGTGCATAGTGGATTTCCTTTCCTGATAGAAACCTATTGTACTTTGTTTCCTGTTCACATCTTTGTGACTGTAATGTCTATACAGTCAGTCTTCTCCAGATGGAGAAGATATGTTTGTTTAAATGTTCCTTGGATCTACAAGTCAGTATCCCAGCTTGGAGATAATAGTCATTCTTCCTGGAGTCACCTTCACATTTTACTGGTTTATTTGTACTTGTAATTTTTAATAATTCTTTTCTTTTTTTCTTTTTTTTCTTTTTATTGAGTTGATTGGTACATTCTAGGTATACAGTACAGTTACATTCATTACTGGGATCTTGTACCTTTACATGACAGGTGGTCTTGGTTCTCATTTTTTCCCCTCGTCCCTGCCCTCCCTTCACCCTTAATAATTCTTTTCTTTCCGTTGTGCTTCTCATTGTGCAAAGATGCATGGAATTTTTTGTGTCTTTTGTTTCTTTTATTAATATTTATCATCTTTTTATCATTTTTCATCTAGCCTTACCCATCATATATATATATATACACACACACACACACACACACACACACACACACATACATATATTCTATTTCATATCTATCTCTAGATGGATCATATATATCCTATCTCTCCATCATATTAGGCATTTATAGTGACTAACATAAAAACATAAAAATTTTAAAATTATTTAATCTTAGTGAATTCTAATAATAGCTAACTAAAACCTAGTATTCTCTAAAGTCTAGATCATGAATCCATCATTTTAATTTGTAAAGCTTTATCTTTTTTAATATATGTCTTCTTAAGAATAAAAGCATGCATATTTAATTTTATGTCAGCTGCATGACACATAATGTTATTTTTCTATCCTCATATTTATTGTGTTATTCTAAATTGTCTTAGACACATGATCACTTTTATACCAAGATAAAATAATCATTTATGGATTTGTATATTTATAGTAACATTGATTTTAAAGCACAAACTTTAGTAACATTTTAGCCTTGAAGCAAACTTGTTCTTGATTTGTTATCAAAAGCAAAAATTAGTTGTGCTGCTCAGATGTATGTGTATGGTAATAATTAGTTCTCAGCTGCTTTCTTGATATTGCTTTTATTTATTCATTTATTTTTGCACTGCTAGGGGAAGCAAACTCAGGATTCAACATTCTTCATTTAAATTATATAAAATTAGCGAGGCATGGTGGTGCACACCTGTAATCCCAGCACTCGGGAGGCTGAGGTAGGGGGATCGCTGTGAGTTTGAGACCAGCCTGGGCTACATAGTAAGTTCCAGGGTAGTCTCAACTACATAGTGAGACCTTGTCTCAAAAAAAACAAAACAAAACAAAATAAATTATATAAAATTACCTAGTGTGCTACAATAGCTTCTGCTTTTGTCTTATGAACATATTCAAAATTTTAATTAGCCAAAATTTAAAAACTTTCCTCAATTGAGGCCAAAGTTCCATAATTTCGAAGGTCTAGTAAACTGACAACTCTTCCCAAAAGCCTTCATTACTCATGAATGTTATACCTTTTTTCTAAAAATTTAGTGTGTGATTATATGCTAGGTTTCATTATTTATGAATTATTACATATTGTGGGCTTGCTCTCACTAAAATAGTTGCTTGATTTTATGCACTGTTTCTTACTTCTTCTGAATTCCTTAACTCAACAGTGTTATATAAAGCAAATATCTGTAAAATAACTGCTACTTTAAAAGAAGAAAAGGAATTTTAACCATAAACAATTTTTTAAATTTTCTGTTAACTCTGAAAATCAAAGATGTTGTAATGCTGCCTTTGAGATAGTGTAGCTGTGAAAAAAGGAAGAAAAATGCAAAATGTACACCTTTTGTTGGCCTGAGAATCCATTGAGGGTGTGGAGAAACTTGATAACTCAATAGGTGAGATAAATTTAATCTTGATGTGTAAGGTAATTGTAAGTTGGAAAAAATGTTAAACGAAAATATTACAATAAACAAAATTGAACAGAGAACATCAAAGATTGTGCAGAGCTCCTGAAAGTCCCATATTTTCCTGTTAGCTGTAGAGACAAGTCGTGTTTACCTCCACCCGGTCATCCATTTTCTTTGACATGTTGGAAGACTGCACTCTCTAGACTCCCTTGAAGATAAAAGAGCAACATAACTAATTAAGCAAAGCACTGTGAATGGAAATGTAGTGATTCATTTCCAGAACAAAGCACTAAAATTTCTGTGTGCTACCTGGCTACTCTTTGTTTCTTAACACTAAAAGCTTGGAGGTCATGTAGGGAAATGGCAAGAACAAAAGGTTGAGTAGGCATTGGTTTTCAGAGGGACCGGGTCAAGGAGAATCTGGTCCTTCCTCCTGCAAACCCATGTTAAATTTGCCTTAAGTGAATAATAGGCATTGTTTTGGTTGTTGGTTTTTGTTTTTTGTACAAACCCACTGAGCATTTAAGCTTTGCCTGTAATACAACTAGTAATTACCTACTTGGCAGCCTCACAGCAGTGATCTGAATACATTTTAATCTCGAGAAAACAAAAGTTCCATGATAATTTCAATCAAGTAAAAGAGCTCAACATTTAAGACAATAATATGAAATAACAACAGCATTCATGTTTGTACTTTTACAAAATAATGCTATTTTAAATAGTTTTTTAAAAATACAGATTTAAGAAATATTTTACTAAGTTAGATAACCTGAAGCAAAAGTTTTGTAAATGACTTAAACTGCAAAGAAAAAGATAGTTTCCCACTTTATGTCCTGTATCATTATTTAGAAAACCATAACTGTATTTGCAAAGGAGAAAACAAAACGAATGGTCACTGATGTTTATTTTAATTCTGTTTTTCTAAAATCTTTTTAAATACTGACTGTTGAACTTGTCACAAGCATAAAGAAGAATACAAGACATTTATTAGTTCTGCCAGAGAAGAACTAATATAAAATTTAGCGTAAAACTGTACAGATTCTGCACGTAGAAATATGCATGTCTTATATAACATCATTATTACATATTATGTGTATTTACGATTTTGGAAAAGAGCCCACATTTGCTTCCTAAAGTTGCTTTAACCGAGTCATCAGGTTTCACTGGGCCTTTTCATTTTTATAAGACACAGTTTTGATTATATTTCCTTTTTCCTCTACACAGCCAGCTGCCAAGTTCTTCTCTGTTCTCCTTTTTGGGTAATCCTCTTCTTTTGCAAAAGCTGGCTTATAATTTGGTTCCTGTTTAAGGCTGCTTCCACGTCTGCCTTCCTTGCTAGTGGCTCTTTTCTTATTTATTATCAATCCAGGAGTCACTGAGCATCTTCTCTGTAGTTTGGAAGGAGCTGAAGACAGAGAAGTGCACGAAAATGCAGACCAGTGTCCTCCCTCTTGTGAGGTGACAGGGAGGGTAGAGGAGATACGTGCTACTGAGCAAATATTTAACACAGCAACAACTGTTATGAATAGGGAGCAACCAGAGTGAAATATAGAGCGGGCCCGCGTAGGAGGAGAGGATGACTTCTGTGAGACAAGAGCAGGGAAGGCAAAGGCATAAGTGCACTGTCACAGACCTAGATAAATAGAGGACACCAGCTACCTGCATATCTGGGAAGAAGAAGTACAGATAGAAACAACTTGAGATCAAAGGTGCATTGTGTATTCAAAAACACTGAAGACAAGGTTCGGTGTTACGATGACGATGCCATCTACTATTCACAATTCGTGGTTAAGAAACATAGAAGATCATTATTACTTCCTAAGGCCAAATAACAACTGTACAGCTTATCTGTATTACAATGCTTTCCCGTGGAACGATGCACAAAACCCAATCACCCTACGCATCGGTAACGGACATCAGTGAAGAGTGTCTTCCCTATAGGGCCAGGGAGGGTACAAGCGTGTGGAATTAGCAGAGGAAAAAAAGCAGTGCATCTTTCTTTGGCTTCATACACTGGGGTTTAATTGCCAAAGTGATGGTATGAGGTGATTAGATCAGGAGAGCTCCATCTTTGTGAATGAGGTTAGTGATCTCATAAAAGAGGCTTCTAGAAGCCGCCTGCCTTTTCTTTCCTCCTGTCATAGGAAGACACAGCAAGAAGGCGCTTACCAGACACCAAGTCCAATAGAGTCTCGATCTCTGACTTCCTAGTCTCAAAAATTATGAAGGATGAATTTCTGTTCTCCATTTAAAAATTGTGTGAGGTATTATAACAGCAGAAACCAATTAAAGCAAACCTTAAATCATTTATCTGATGGATTTCTAAGAGATAAACTGTCAGTCTCTATGGTTAAGCTTTGTGGTCCTCTTCCTATTTACCCTTCCAAAATAGCTAGGGAAGCTTAGAATTTCCTTCAGTGCTGTGGAGGAAGTTCTCTGACTTTATCATTTTACTGTGCATTAATAGTTAATAAATATAAGTGAACTTCCTTTAATAAACCTATGGTACATAGCAACCATTGGTGAATTTATCTTTTTAGTTACCATTTCTTTCTATCTCTCAACTGTCTAAGATAATATGCAAGCCAGCATATTCCTTTCCACGTTTTCACATTCCATTTTACTACCAACAGAAGTTTTAACAACTGCACTACAGCATCATGCCCAGAGCCATTCACATTTTAACTACCAAGAATGATGTTTTTCACTTCCAACCAGCCAGAATGAACCAATCTCCAAAATTCCATCTAAGAATTTTCTTTTAAGATCTACTCATTAGGGCTAGGGATTTAGTTCAGTGGTTCCAGGGCCTGCCCTGAAAGCACAAGGACCCGAGTTCAATCCCTGGTACCAAAAAAAACAAAAAAAAAATCTACTCATTGTACCAGCTCTTTTAAACTTGGCTCCATAAATACAGACTCTTAAGAAATTACTATAGATTCCAAATAAAAGAAATTGCATGTAGAAGCTGGTGCTGGGAGATAAACTACAAAATAGAAAGGAAGGTAGAACTGATCAAAGAAAAGATGCCTTGCAAGGCCTGATCCGTAAATTACAATGGAGTCAAGAATGAATTGTCAAGAGGGAAGACCCCTTAAAAAAAGTGGGGAATTTCTTGTTTAGCTTCTACACACTGTCCAACTTTAGGCCTTCAACATCCATCCCAGGTCTTCTAGCCATCTTAGTGTCAGAGAGATTACCACTTCATCTTTCCCTAATGATTGCTCAGTTCTTACTGCACTGACTCACCCAAGTCTCCAGAGCATCCCAAACAGTGACGCCAGTTTAATGACAGACTAGAAATAATACAAGGCCACCTCAGTGCAATTCAGGACAACATTGTCGTCTTAGCTCCAAATTCTTCATCTCAGAATTTATGCCACGAGAGCCCAATCTAAAATACGTGGCATATTCAAATATAACTCAGGGTGAATTCTTCTGAATAACATGAAGAGCCGGGATTCTTAGCTGCTAGTTCTGCAAAGCCTCTAGTATTTAGGTTTCATTAGTATTCTGGATATCCTAGGCCACCACACTAGTTTAGTTCACAGTCACTATTTTTACTTGTTTTAGCTTCTTTTATCTCCTTTTTGCTTTAAAGCTCATTAAGCATTTCCTTTTGCTAAATTACCACTTCAATTTTCATTTAAAATTAGGGCAGAGCAAGAAAATCAATGACAGAAACCTCGTAGTAAGAGTGTGAATTTTGAAGCTAATCCACTTCAAACTTTAAGATACTGAATACTGAGCAAGACAAGAGTGGTCATAATTGGAATCTGTGCCTAAGCTTTATACAGAATAGTAAATCTCCCTGAGAACTAGTTATCAATAATGTAAATTGTAACACACACTTTGAAACTCTTACAAAGATGCCCCGAGCAGGGTAAGAGATCCTGAAGGTAAACACAGAATGCTCACTCCTCGTGCCTCTCTTGTTAATTATTCCACTTATTAATTATTTTAAATCTTTTGGTGGTGAGACAGAGGTTAATTAGGAAGGGATTGGAAAATATATTGTAATGCCGTTAGGGGAGTAATAGCTACAGACTTCTGGGAATGTTCCAATCTGAGTGTGGCTGGAGGTTTTGCAGTACACTCACACACTGCTGGCAGGTAACTTGAGTCCAATAAAGTCTTTTAATTTTCTATGACAAATTGATTTCGGTCTTTTGTACATTATCTCAAAACCTGTGGGAGGTTATTGGTAGACCACAGTTATTAGAGAGTATGAAGGTGGAATGGAAAATAGCAAGGAGAGATCTAACTGTGCAAATACACACACATCTGTGGGTGCATTTAACAAATACGAAATAGCCACAAGATAAAATGTCCAAATAAATTTGCAATCAATAAAACACACAAAAATATGAAAAAATCCAAGAAGCTATTACTTTAGAGCTTTTCAGTAAATAAGCAAAATTGTCTTGGTCACAGATGTGAGTTTGTTTCATGATAGGTATGTGTATGGTTTCTAAAGAAAAATATCACACAAGTTACCTAAAACAGTAAAGCAAGTTAGATCAATATCACTTTCTCCTTGCTTTGAATATCCTCACTAACCTTTAAAAAGCCAGCATTTAGGAGGTTAAGTTAAGGTCTTGAACCGTGTTAGAAGTCAGTATGGTGAAGTGGAGAAGGTTGGCTGGAAAACAGGAGGTTATTTTAGCTTCTACATTGTCACTAACTAGTTGTGTGAACTTGAGCAAAACATTTAACCCTGAAGATTTCTGTTTTCTCATGTGTAAAATGAGGAGCTTGCAATACAAGATCTGTGAAAGTATTCAACTAAATCTGCAACTAAGTCAAAGTATAGAAAATTTGATTGAAAGGGCAGCAAACAAAAAGCTAGTGTGAAAAATAGGAAATTAGAAAAGACACTTTACATTTAAAGATTTCTTCTAATCCTCAGTGTTCATAGAACTCTTAATAATTTTTCCAGTAAGGAATATTCTGTAAAAATAAATAACATAGCATTCCATTGGTATGCTTTTGAAGAACTGGAGTATAAGTAGCAGCCTATCAATATTTCTTTTATGTGTATGTATCTAATAAATCTAAATATTGGTCTTACACTTTATTTATTTTTGACATCTCATGGATAAAGTATATATTCTGTTAGGAAAAAAAATTTAAATACCAATATGTTGCTATCAGAACCTTGCAGCAAGAATCAAACAGCAATATCTGTCGCTATTAGAACCACAGGTAAAATTTCTACATTTAGTCTACTCCCGGGAAGTGTACTGAAAGCTCCCTTGTTCCCAACTGTCATTAATAAGCAGAGAAACTGAAAAAATGCAAGTGGATTCACAAGACATTAGCTTATCCACTCAAGTAGGTGTCACTAAAAGTTGTCAAAAACACCCCAAATAACTGATAAAAATTAGAATTTCTCCTGGAGTTATATAGGCATTCTCCTACCACGACAAAAACAATAACATAAGGACATCCTGAGATTTCAGGATTATCAGATTTGTTGCTTCCTATAGATGCTTGAATCATATACCCAAGTCGTCTTCATTGTGTAGTCACTAACACTTTGTTTGCCTAGGAATTTCCTTCTGCTTGAACTGCTTCACAGAAGTTCACATATCTCATCTTGAACTCAGGACCTTGCACTTGCCAGGCAGGTGCAGCTCCATTGAGCTAAATCCCTGGCCCATCCAGCCACAAATTTTTGTCTACCCCACTGTACAAACAGCATCTCTTATTCACTCAGAGGTTTATTCCATTGGAAAGTCCAGTCCTCTAAGCTACTCTTTCTTTATTGACATACAGAATAGTCTTTCTTCAATTCTGTCAAGAAACTGGCAAAGCAATTCAATAACAAAACGCTATCCATGAGCTAAACTGCCAACCTAGTTGGAATAGCTCACAGAAAAATGCAATGAAAGAAGGTGACATAATTATTATAGATTTACTGCAAGTATCTTGTAGACAAATAGAAAAATGTGACTAGAAATGTTATTCTGATGGCAAATCTTTTATTAATTGCGTGGAAATTTATATGTGAGTGAAATAAATATTAATAAAATGTTTACAAATTAAAAAGAATAAAGATACCCAGTAGGAAATTTAAAACTGCACGTATGAGTAGTACATCAAAAAGAAATTTAAGTAGCAAATAAAAGTGAGGACATTTTGAAGCTCAAAAGTAAACCAAGAAACAAAATTGTTAATGAATAACTGCTCTTTAACGATCAAATCATAAAGAACTTTATAAATGATAGTACTGAATAATAGAAGAAAATAGAATATCTTATCTACACTGCTGATTAGAAAATAAAGCAGCACAGAATTTTTGCAGCACAGTTTGATGGCAAACACCAAAGACTTATGCTGTTTTCACAAATCAGTTCTCTTTTTTGAAATTAATTCAATAGAGCAGAACAGAGCAAAGGTTAGATTCGAGTTTGTTTGCTATAAAAGCTTTGTAGGAAAAATACTTCCTACACCAAAATTATAATATTGTGTATAAAATTTATAATAGATACATTTATATGTGATCACATGTATATCTGTATTCCACAAAATGTTTACAACATAGTGATATACTCTTTAACATTGGATAATATGTATATTCTATTCAGTAAAGTAAGTTTAAAAGTAGGACGCATGCCTATATGATTCAATTTTTTTACTCCAGGATCTAGTAAAGTATTTTCTTCCAAGTGTAGAATAAGTATTCATTGAATGAGTGGGTGCATAAAACGTTTTCAGAGAAGAATAAATTTTTATCATTTGTGAAAAAATGCATGCACTTTTAGCCCATAGAGCTAATTGAAATAAATCACCTGCAAAGGGTTAACTACTGCATGGTTTGTCTTATATAAGAGACCCAAAGTATAAACCGTTCAAAGAGAAAAATGAAAGATGATAGAAAACAGAGATAGACCTTGTGGAGACGTGGAGGGGACCTGAGGATGAGGGAGAGATGGGAGAAAGGAAAGGAGAAGAGCGCGGAGACGGAGTGTGCACACGCACGAACATCCCACAATGAATGTGCTCATTCTGCACCTCAAGCCTAAGTTAATTTGTTTGTTTTGCTTTTTTGAGACAGGATCTCACTGCGCAGTTGAGGCTGACCTGGAACTCGCTATGTAGCCAGGCTGGTCTCAAACTCACAGCAGTCCCTCTGCCTCAGCCTCCTGAGAGCTGGGATTACAGGTGTGCGCCACCACGCCCGGCTCAAACATAAATTAATGTTTAAATTTTCAAAAGAAGTGAATTTTCCACAATTTTTTATGGTAGTGTTACTCGTATGGTGGTAACCATCACGATATGTAAATTCCTTTCATTAGTCATATTTTGCTTAACCTTCTTGAAGTTATTTTTAGAACCAACAGTAATCCAAAACATGTTTGAGATTTTGCAAAAATCATTGTGTAGGCTTCATATTTGGTATCCACCAATATGGATAAGTCATATGTACTTTCCATATGTACTTGGAAAGATAGCACTTCTAGCTTTCCCCCAAAACAACAGTAACAACAAAACAACATTTCCTGCTCCTTTCTTCAACTCCTAACACTTGATTACTTCATAATAAGCGATAAGGGTCAAAAGTGATTTCTGGTCTTCTACCTCATGAGCTAAGGAACAAGTCTCATGAAATTACAGATGGCACAGACTTTCTTGTCATTGACCAAGTAACAAGATGTTTGAGAGACCTTGCACTGTTTATTATTGTCCTGGTTTCTCAAAACCTATGAAGTAAGAAGTTTGTACATTTCAATTTGTAGAACAAGTCAGGCTGGGTACCAGCTTAGAAAAAGACTTTCCCAAGCTCCTTCTTTGCCATATTTGCTTGGTAGGATGAAAAGAGTTTTCAGGAGTGGTATTGTGAACAGGAGAATCTACTACGAATGAAAGTAGAAGCACAGTTGCCACATTAAGTTTCTTAGGGTGAATTTCTGAAAAGTGTTAGCCCTGTGGTAAAATTGTTCTTGCTCTCAACACCATTCTTAGTCATAAGCGCTCTATACATGATAGAGATAATGCTGCAATAGATTCACTTATCCTGACAGTATTGTCACATCAGTTGTTAACATCAAAAGTGCCTCATCATCTTAATAGACACCCCACCAATCCACATGACCAGTACACCTGCAATGCTATTCTTTTCTTTTTTTTTTTTATTCCATTTCCTGGGAACCCTGCTAACTATTGCCACAATGTTCTTGTGATGTGAAGGAGGATGTTCCTTCTTTTTCTGTTTCATTGCCAGAGATCCTCCAGATCATTCTTGACTTTCAAGTGCAAGGTAAGGTGATAACTTTTGACTTGCTCACAGAACTCTGTCCTTTGGGCACTGCTCTGCCTGTGTGATGGCACAGACAACAGCTGTAGAACAAGCATTGATTCTCTTCTGAGACAGAGTCCTGTCTAGGACCCATTTCCTGCTGCCCTCATTGTAAATTATTTCCAAGGGCCCAGTTTTCCTTTTAGTAATCTGCTCTCAACCAGGTTTTCTCAGTCCTCTTCTGTGGTTGTTTCCCACATCAGTCTCTCTCACAGCTTCTCTGTTGAACCATTCAGTGGGATTTTAGAGCCTTCCACTGTATGGTTCCTTCTTTCATTTTTAAATAACTTAGTGTCCTCCACACCCTCTGAACCTAAATCTCACTTTAGTTGTCACAAGTAGAAAAATATATTAAAAGTGATTTTCCCACCTGTTCTTTGCAACTTCTTCAGTGGCAAAAGGAACTGGTCAGAAGCTGGTCATGTGGTATTTGCATTAATCTCCCTCCATAATCTTTCATTATTTACCCTTGTTATTTTTAAATTCTAGACAAATGGTAGGTGGTAATTGTAAGGTCAGACTGAGGCACTATTGAGACCACCAGGGCAGGCAGAGTCTGAGCAACACACATTGAGTTTATTGCCATCTGGGTACAGATGGGCCAAGGGTGAGAAGGCCACTGGCACTGAGAGGAGGGTGTGAGTGGTTGATATGGGGCATTTTAGGTAGGGGAAGGGGCACCACAGCGTGGCCAAGAGGGTGGGAATTTTTAGAGTCCCATGAGTTATGGGCCTGGGGCTGGCTGATAAACACGGCAGTGATAAAAGCTGCAGTGGCTGTTGGCTCCCTGTTATCTCTATGTTCCTGTGGATACGGGTAGTGGGTATCCACTTGGGTGGGGGATCTGGCTTGTGGGGGGGTCTGGCAGTAATAACTAACTATTCTATTTTCCAAAGTGGCCAATCTAATTTTCCTCATCTTTGCAAGTTCACAAGAATGACATCGACTTTTCGTTGCAAAGTGATCTTAGTGATTATTTGGGGAAATCAATCTACTTGAAAAATCAGAAAAACTATGTGCATGCCAATTAGGAATTACCACATGTTGTTTTAGCTTATGAAGTTGGCACTAGAATATAGGTCTGTAGTTTATGGCAAAATATTGCCTATTTTTTAAATAAATTTGAAAACATTTAAGTATAGTTTAATAATCGTATTTAATATACATTATATGTTCATGTAAACTTTTTCTCTTATGGCCAAGAATCATGTTGAGTTTTAGGTAATACTATCTGTTATTTTCAGGTGAAACTCAGAAAACTTATTGTAGTACATGACATGAAAATTTCATTTTTAAAAGGAAAGGATTAGTTCCAAATCCTAACAATCAATGATTTTTAAAATAAAAATAGAAAAGTTTAGAAATGTTCCACTCATTTGGGGGCAAACAGTAAATATTAGAATGGACTGTAGATATTTTTTATTTAAACAGCTTATGATGATCCCTTTCCTGAATGCAAATTTCCCTTCCTTAAACCAACCTTTGTGTCATTAGGTAGAAGGTATTGCCTTCTACCTAGCTCTTGTCAGCACTCATTTTGCACAGTACCAGACAAAATGTCACTAAGAGATGAGGACACAAAAGATCCTAAAATAGGTCTTTTAATAATTATATGACAATAAAGTTCCAAAACCTTCTCAGATTGGATTGCTGCAAGCGAGGAAGACCAACTAGAATGTTGCCTTGGTGGACTCAGAGTCAAAAGAAAAGCTGAAGCTGACAGAAGGAGACATCATTAAGTGGGGCATTAAAGTCAGGCTTCTACACAGATTTTCCCATAGCAAACATATTAAAGACAACAACACAGTAAGCAAAATGTACTGTATTTCTTGATCTGATGGAGAGACTCCAAGAGCCCCTACAGAGGCTGGAAACCACAGAACCAAACCCCATGTGTACTGTTTTCTCCTATAAATAAACATCTACAGTAAAGTTTAATTTATAAATTAGGCATGATAACATATTAACAACTAATAATGCAACAGATAATAATAATGTATTGTAATAAAAGCTATATGAATGTGATCTCTGTCCTCTCTTAACCTTTCTCTCTCTCTCTCTCTCTCTCTCTCTCTCACATTTCCTCTCCTTTTCTGCCTCTATTCTTTTTTCAAAGTGTTTTATTTCCCTGTGCTCACCCTTTTCCATTTAATGTTTTTGGACTGCAGTTAACTGGAAGTAATTGAAACCATGAAAAGAAAAAATCACGGATAATGGATAAATCACCTTAGCCAATGCAAAGTCATCTAATTAACCATTAAGCAAAACATTCTTAAAGAAATGTAAGTGATAGCAATCAGTAAAATTTGTCTTTAATGCCAGAGTGAAGTTTTCTTTACTGGAATCCTTAGATCCATAATGATTATTAATATTAAAATGTTGATATATCAATGTTTCTAAAACAATGGTGATTTTTTAAAAAACAAAAGGGCTGTAGGCCCTACTAACTTTGAGAAATGACATATTAGAATACTAATATTCTAAAATCCCTGTTAAAAGTTATCCTGTAGTTTGTCGTAAGAAAAGAACACAGAAATACTACAATTATCCAAGGAATTTTGAAAAAGTCATTGTTACTATGAATATGCCCTAAAAGTGAGTTCACTGATAATCAGGGTAAAGTGTGTCATATAATTAAAAGGGGATCACAACATGTTTATGTAATTCTAAAACTGATATGATAAAAACAATGATTGATTATTGTTTTTGGATAATACTGAAGTTCAAACATTTTAACGGGGAAACATGTTTTCCATCCTTATTAAAGCTTATGCAGGAAATTAAGACATTTCTATAAGTCATACAAAATTTCTGATACTCTGTGACAGTGTTCATTTGTAAAACAGCAATAAAAACAAAAATCACAGAAGCGAGAAAAGTGTGAGGAGTGTGGAGAAAGTGCATCTAGTCTTCTCTTCCAATAAATATTAGTATTAGGTTTTCCTTACATTTGTGTCACCTGAGCTCATCAGGAGCCTGAGGCCCTAGAAGAGGGCGTGTCTGAGGCATGAGCAGGGACCCCCCCCAGATGCCGGGGACAGCCTAGTAACTCTGCTCTCTGACTTCTAACAGAGGACCCCATGCATCTGTTTACCATTCAGATTCTACTTATTTTATACTATATTTTTATTAAATGCTTCCTCAAATTAATAACTTTATATATGCTTTTCTTATTGCTCTCTCGTTTTCTGTTAAAAGTTTATAGAAAAGAAAATCTTAACGTGACTTCATTCTTGATTTCTCCAAAAAGATGGCATTTCTTCATTTCTCAGCGTACTCTAAACAAAGCAAAGCACATAGCTTTTCTAGTTTTCCATCGTAATTTACAGTTTAAATTATTAATTTATATTAACATACATATAAACATTTTCCTAAAATATAAGACTTCTTAAACTGCAAATCCTTTCCCCCTCTTTGAAGAGGTAAGGTGTTTATTGAGATACTGTGATGTCCGACACTTTCCTCAGAGGATTAGCAGAAGGATGCATCGAGGCATTGTCAAACCAAATTGATCTGACCTCAGAAAGGAGAAAGAATCTTCTGTAGGATAGGATTTGCAATTTAGAGCATGCAGTCAAATATAGCAGTCTCATCAGGATGTTCCTCCTAGAGCCATTGTGCTGATAGTCGCGATGAAAAGTCCGGATCAGGCGGATTAGCATACTGCAACTTGAGCAGCTCCGAGTTCCTGCCCTTCATTCCCACAGTTGAAGGGCACCGGTACATTTTCTATTTCCTTATATTCTTTTTCCTAAACTTTCTCTTCAATCAGGTTAATGCTGAAGTCTGAAGTTGTCACTGATAATGGTAGCCAAAAATACGGGCAATCAAAACGAGTGAGAAAATGACAAGTATATAAAAAACAGCAAAACTTTCACTGCATTGATGACTATACCTAAAGTATAGGCTTTTTTTCTCCTTAAGTCCTCCTTTCAGTGTGTGTTCTTATTTATAATAAACAATACAATGAAATGGAGCTTAACTTATAAAATAATTTCATGTAAAATCATGAGATTTTTAACATATTATCATACATAAGAACAGAATTTAAATTACTTGAATGTTTTAGATAGAGATATACAGGTATAATTATATTGATTAAAAATGTGTTTATCCTCTCATGCTGGTGGATTCTACCATATTTTTAATGTACATAAGATACCTTTAAATGAAGAAGTTAAGAGAAATCTTTAAAATAAAAAAACTAAAACATCGTGGTTAGAAATGATTGGGAAACCAGTGTCACTGTACAAGTTTTGAGGAAAATAAAACGATAAATAGATTAATTAATTCTTCTCAATATGCAGTAATCACTGTAAGGAAGGAAGAGAGAGGGGAAGAGGAGGAGTAAAGAAGCAAGGAAGTATCAAAATGAGAAACAAAGAAAATAAAGGACAGAAAAAAAAGTAAAACAGCCAAGTAGTAATACAGTAATTGCAGGTAGAATATGCAGATCAGAATAGCAATGGACTCCTCAAGCTACCTTACAAGAAAGGATGAAAAATACATAGGGCTTGGGCTGTTAATTATTAACAGATTTTAATGATTTTTTCAACCTCTAGAGTACTAAAGGACTTCATCTTTAAATCTTTATTAACCCACTCAAATACTCAAGGAACTTCTGCCAAGTGACAAGATTTCAAAGAACTAGTGAATCCAGTTTTGGAAATTTAATACTTAATGTTTTTATTTGAGGAAGGCCAAAGATCCAAAGGCTATGACTTTAGAGAAAAGACTTTTATTTCAACCCAATAGTAAAAAAATCTGTATAAGTGTGAGAAGTTTATTATCCCATGTAGATCCATAGGTATGAGTGATAAAGTGCAATGGGTAATAAAGGTCAAGATTAATGCAGATGATGGAATCACAATTCTGTGATTAAAACACAAAAATACATAATAAGATAATTTTACAAATAGCATAGCAATAAAATTATACCTAGAGTCTTAATGTTATAAAATCTAGGTTTAAATGAATACTTCCCTAAAATTGATAGTTTAATAAGTTCAAATAATGATTTAGCATTAGCAATATATTTTGAATTATGCGCCTTAAAAGAATGACATGAAGAGAAAGAAGAAACATAAACCTATAAACAGCAATGAACAAAAATAGAAATATAACAGCCCTGTGATTGACTCCCTGGGAAAGGAACTTGTTTCTGAGTGTGTTGAGCAACACTATCCTCCTTCAAGGAGGAAATTCTTTCCTTTCACGTAACAAACATGCGCAGGATATTAGGGGTGGTGCTCTGCATAGATCTGCCTCTTAACATCACATACAACGAAAATCCCTCGCTCTTTTTTGTACATAGAGGAAGAGAAAATTCTTTTGTCACTCAAGGCATCATATTTTGGAAATGCGCTTGTTTCTTACTAGTAGGTTTCACAAAGGTCATCCTCAGACGGACCTGCAGTTTGGGAACTAAGTGTTCTCAGACCCTGAAATGTTGGTAAATTTCCATAATATGAATTCCCACAGAATGTGGGAATACTTTCTTGGATTTGAGTTCTAAAATTAACCTGGGATCAGTAATCTGTTCATTTCTACCCAATTAATTCTGTAACTACAGAAGTATGTGAAGAATAAGGATGCATTAGCAAATAATTGATGTTCCTTCTTAAGTCCAGTCAGGTAAGGTACTTATTTAAAATTACAGCAGAAAATATGTACATTAGGGTCCTCCTATTCAGAGAGGGAAACACGTTGATGCTAAAATAGCTTGTTGCCTCTAACAACCGGTAAATATGTCTTTTATATGAAATTTCTTTCTTTTTAAAATTTATTTTTATTTTTTGGCAGAGTTAGAGATCCAAACTAGGTCCTCATCACTCTAGCAAGGGCTCTACCCCTGAGTTACACCCCCATCCCTTATTCACAATTTGTTGATTAGTCTAATTTTATTTTCCAAAGTGTTTTGTATCCTTTCTTTTGTCTTCTGGGTTTTGATTTTCAATATTTCATACAAATTCAAAAAGCTTAACGTTGGCAGCAAAATGATAGCAGCAAGGAAAAGCAGAGCACCAATGGATTTTTCTATCCATGATTGGGTCAAAATAATTGCTCCAATATTTCAAGAAAAGAATTTAAATATTACAAAAGAACATTTCTATTTTCTCTTCCTTGATTCTCTGTGCATTCCTGTTGCTCCCTTTTGTGGTTCCTGGGACGGAAGCATTTGGCTTTTCAATAAATTTACCCATGAGGAATTGTGCTCAGTAGATAGATAGATAGATAGATAGATAGATAGATAGATAGGAATGAGAGATATTTCATGAGGAAAAGGAAAAAAATAATTCAAAAGTACTCAAATCTTTACCTTCCAAAGAAAATATAAAACCAGCTTAACAGTGCCTGATTAGCATAAAGTAAGGCCATTTTATTTGTAAATCAATTTTTTAAGCAAAGAAAAATAATTGATGATCTAACTTTTCAGCAAGTTGCTTATTTTTACTGTTTATAATATCTTTATTCCATGTCCTTCAGTGGAAGGAAAGCTGGCAATGTGTTACAAACTTTTATAATCTCAAAGTTTGCATTTGTAAAATGAAAAAATATATATACTAATAGCCAAGGTATTTGGAAGCAAACAAATTTATTCTTAAAAACTAATTCAGTAACTTCTATACAGGGCAAGGGATGAGAAAGCCCTTACCTACCAAGGCCCTGGGTTCACTTCCCAGCTCTAAAAAAAAAAAAAAAAAAAA
>NW_022900929.1:68801950-68809711 GCF_012274545.1 Fukomys damarensis
AAAAAAAAAAAAAAAAAAAAAAATTGGTCCATAGTTTCCCACCAAAATGCTTTATTTAAATATAATTATGGCCTATGCATAAGTGAAAATATCCCAAAGAAACACGTATTGTTCAACTAATATATGCCAATAACTTTAATTAACATACTTTAATAATTCTATGCATTTAACTTTTAAACTACCATATTTAACACTTTACATTTCTGCACAGGATGTAATGAAATAAAATTATAATATATTTATATTTAATTGTATACTTACTAAATCTCAAATAGTTTAAACACCATTCACTTGCTAACCCACTATAGTATTTTAGCAACTCTGAAACACCAATGCTGAATAAATGGAATAATTGTTTGCTCTTTCAAGTAGCTATTGACCGTTTGAAACTTGGTTAATATGGCTAACGAAGTTAAATTTTAATTTAGTTTAGTTTAGTTACTTTATACGTATAAATAACCACTACAACTAAGGACCACAATATTTAACAGCACCATTCTAAAATATCTGAAGATGATTAAACAAACATTTCATCTTCCTTTCTTTGAGTTTTATTCACTTTGTTACAGTTTCCTCAATGACCATTACATGTTGCGAATACTTGATGGTTTTTTTCCTTGTTTTATCAGTTAAGTGTCGACAAAGTATTTCCAGACATATTTAAAATGGGATAAATAAGCTCTGTCCATCCTGAAAACCACAACAATCACTTACCGTCACCTGCTCAGTTACAGTGGTAGAAAGATGCATGACCCCAGCAATATCTCCTTCTCTCCTAAGGACTGAACCTTGGTTACATCATATTTTACCTCAAGAAATTAATTAACCTGAACACGTGTTCCACTTGCTCCACTTTAGTAATTTAAGATCCCCATAGATAAATGATAAACTATACCCACTCACCCACTCATGTCCTCTACAGCTATCCTACTTGATCTGTGTTTGGGTTCTGCATTGCTTCACTAAGTTAATAAAATTCACAATGCGTGTGCCTTCACCTTTGCGAGTCCTACTGTTTGATAATGAATGAGCTTTTACACATTTCCAAGTTTGGGAGAATAATGAAACCCTATTCTCTACTGGAACTTTTTTTCATTTAAATTAGTTTGAGAAAAATGAATATCCAAAAACTTGTTGAATTTGTCTTAAGAATATTTTCTAAATTCATCCTGAAAATCATATTTAAAAATGTTTGTAAACTTAGAACATACAAATCATTGTTTTCACTTTTGTGCAAATTATATTACACACACGCATGCACACACACACACACATACACACACACACACACCCCACAGTCAAAGGCAATTGGATTTTCCCAGCTATATGTTTCCTTTTCTCTTCCCTCCTGTCTTCCTCCATCTCTTGACCTTCTTCCCTTCTGATATCTATCTTCCCACTTCCTATTATCTGTCTTTTATTTTGCTCTCTATTTATAATTTGCTTTACTCATATAAGAGAAACTACGTGATATTTAAGCTTGTGGGTGTGATTTATTTCATTGAATAAAATGGTCTCAAGCTACATCTATTTTCCTAAGAATGACTCAAATTTATCTTTCCTTACGCAGAGTATTATTCTAGTGTATATAAATACCACATGATCTTCATAGCTATTAAAAATGGAATGCTAGCATGAAATGTGTGGCATAGTTAACAACATTTAGAAAATTAAATATACATAATATCAAATTTTTGTAATTTTATACCTTGGAGATTTGTAATAAGATGGTCTTACTTTTGAAAGAGTGTAGTAGCCACCTTAGTTTATTATTAACATTGATTTCAACCAATTTTACTCCACAAAGTTAAGTGTTTCATGAAAACATTCCATAATAATTCCAGTCATGGATTGGATTCAACACCATGAAAACTGACAAGCAGAAAGAAAAGTATTTTCGTGGAAATTGAACACTGATCACAGACTCTAGAGTCAAATAATTCTGAGTTCAAATCCCAGCTCTCACTTGTTGACGTGTTGGCTTGGACAAATCAGAATCTGTTCATACAGTGTAATAATGTTGTAGGAATACTGTGAAGACAGTGGGGTATGGTGGGACATATTCATAATACCAGCGCTCTGGAGGCTGAGGCAGAAGGTCACAAGTTTGAGGCCAGCCTGGGAAACACAGTGAGACCTTCTCTCATAATAAAAACTTTTAAAGCGCTGGTGATGTATCTCACTAGTACCCATGCCAGGGTAGTCGATATCAAATGTAATATATAAATAGATGAGATCAGACACCATGCATGGAATACTGGGTGCAAAAGAAAGTAAAGAGAACCTGAGATTCAGTGCACAAGTACAAGGGGTCAAGACCAAGGGGAACTGTCCGGAAACCAGCATCAAAGAGTTTATAAGGCAGCCTGGCAAAAGAAACACAGTATTTCAGCTGGCAAAACATCAAGAGGTCGCCCATAAACAATAATGGAAACAGAAAGAGAACCAGCGTATGGTCTTTTGATTGGGGAAAATAATCCTTCTAGGCAAGTTTAGGTACCACATATATGATCAAAAATATATTTTCCCCTTCATTCTTTCTTTTTTTCCTCTGGCACTGTTTCTATCTTTAAATATTGACTTTATCAGTTCCTCTTAAACACTATTTTGTATAAAAAGCTATTCTTTCCTGTTTTTTTTTCTTTTAGTTCTGTCCAAACCACTTCTCCAGAACTAATGTATCACTGGAAATCTAGTTTCAATTGTTATTTCTTCCCAGCTCCCCAGTATTATCATTTGTGGGATTGTTTCAGGCTCTCCTTCCTGTTTCCTCTTTTATCTTTCTGCTTGAATCACCCATGTCCATGGGTCATTCCTCTTTTCACAGTACTCTAGTACAAACTTCTTTCCTGAAATTCTTGTTAAAATTTCACAGCTTCAACTATCTTTTCCACCTAGTCCATTTTCAAGTTTATTTGCTTTACCTCAACTTCTTGAACCCTAGCAAACCTGCTATGGGCTGAGTGTTCTGCTCCTTCCTGCTTCAAATATTCAGCCCTCTTCCCCAAGGCCACAGCGATGAGCAGTAAGGGCCTTTGAGAGGTGCACCGTGAGGATAAAACCATTATGCTTCAGATTAGTGTCCTTATTGAAGAGGCCACAGAGAGCTGCCCGGCCTCTTTCCTCATCTAAAGACAGTGAGAAGGCAGTGGCTATGAGAAATGGGCCCTCACCAGACATGAAATAAATTTCTGTCAGGTACAGGCTGCCCAAGCTTATGGTATTCTGTTAAGACCACTGTGAACAAGCTAAGACACTGTTTATTTGTAAGCAATTGATATTTCCTATTCTAAATCAATGCTTCCAAATTTAGGGAGATTTTTCCTTTCAAGAGAACATTTCATAATGTGTGGTCTGGAAACGTTTTTGACTGTTCTTAGATTATTATCTTGGATTATTGCTGGCAGCCAGAGCATAGAGGCCGGGAATGCTGCTACTCGTCTAGTGCTCAGGACAGACCTCCCCAGCAAAGACTTATTGAACACAAATTTCTTGTCAAGGATCTCTGCCAAGTGTCCAGCCAAGGTGAGTTCTCATCAGAATGCTCTAGAGAAAAATCCACTTCTGAGATTGTTGTTCTTGCTGTGGTGGTTGCTGGTGGTGGTGGTGATGCTGTTTGTAAAATTCACATCTTGGCAGCGGTGCTAATGAAGTTCCCAGTTCCTTGTGGGCTGTCACCCAGAGGTTGTGCTTGGCTTGAGAAGCCACCTGCCTTCCTTGACACGGCCCGGTCAGTCTTCTCACCAGCAATGAAGTATTCAGTTTTCCCTAGGTGTGGAGTCACTGACGTCCTTTTCTGTTCCTCACCAGGAGAAAACTCCCCCTCTGAGAGGGTTCACATGATTAGGCCAAGACCCCTCCATAATCCTCCTTTCTTCGAGCCATTACCTTGTGACAGAAGTGTGGCTGTGGAGCTTCGCACTGAAGCCTGGAAGGTCCACAGTGTGCGGCTGGCAGGAGGGGAGCTGGCAAAACTCGGAAGTCACCTTAGAAGCTTGGCTAATGTAACTTGCAGAACCGAGTTCACAGCATTCCTTCTAACTTAACTCTTGCTCCTGCTTCTCAAGGCACCAATGTGTGCTCAATCGGCCAGACCCAAAAGCCCTGCCTTACTGTCCTAATTAAGAGATTGTTTGGACTTATACTATAATGCTATCTTCTCTGGAGACTTCTTTACCTATTCCAGCTGGTCTCCCACACGACGTACTTCTACAGTCTCACTCCATTGCGCCCCCATGCTGTTCAAAACCACTTTGTACCTGACCACAGCAGTCATTCTTCTGAAGTATATTCCTGGCCTCCTTATCTCATTTTTTAAAAAAGATGAAGTCCAAATTACACAAGAATAAAATCACATCTCTGAAGGTTAGTGCACTGTTCCTCATGAAGGCCTCACTTCTTTCTTCCTATATATTTTTTTTCTCTTGCTATATTACCTAGAAATGAGGTCTACCTCATCTATTCTGCAATGAAAATCCAGGAAAACTTCACTCTTCATGACAAATCCTTCCCAAACATTGGACTAGTAGTTCAACCTCCATTTTTCAGAATTCTAAGACTCTGTTTTTGCAAAAGCTCTGATCACGGAACCTCCTACCTTTGTACCTGTTGTGTATGTCACATTTTATGTCCTATAGAATAAATTCTTCTTGAACACTATCATATAATACATATGTTTTTGTACATTGTGTAACATTAAAATGAATCAACTTGACTGAAAAATTAGGGCAATTAAATTTTCTTTATCCTAAAATACAAAGGGAGTTATAATGGGGCAAGGGCTAATACATACTTAAAAGAGTTTGTCCCTCAGGAGGATGATAGATACTTTGAATATGGGGGAAAGACAGCCACTGAGATATTAATATGCACGTAGGAGATTCTGAGTGCCATTGCTATTAGCTGTAGCCAACCATAGGAATTTTGTGAAATCTCTTTTAGTTACTTTTATAATCTCTCTTTTCTGAATAGTGCTTTTATATTTTCCACAACACCCTTTATCATTTCCATCAACATGCTTCAGATATTTTAAAACCTTATAGCCTATTCAATTCACATTTTCTTTCACAATGTGTAAAAAGAGGATATTTACTGAAAATTGCAACCTGAATTGACAAATAAATTATGCTGTTTCAATAATATAATTAAGTGTAGTATCATTTAAAAATTTTAGCAAACTCCACATGGATAATTTTCGCAGAAGTTATTACTCATGATGGTGGGACTGGTAGGGGAGGGTAGATCTGTGTAGCGTGTCTTATGCCCTCCCTAAGTTTTCTTCTCTCACCTTTCTTGACACCTGCATCTTCACTGGTTAAAGGGAAGTGGGATGTGTGGGTCTTTCAACTGAAAAGAAACATCTGTGATAAACAGGATTGAGCAACAGTTGAAGTGAGGGTACTTGCTGTGAGTTGAATTGTGTCACTCTTGAATGTCAATATGGAACTCTTTACTCCAACACCTCAGAACGGGGCGAGTTTTTGGAGTTAATGTCTTTAGGTAATTAAGATTAAATAAGCTAATACATATGGGCTTTAATCCAATATGATGGATGTCATTATATGAAAGAGAAATCAGGACACAGACAAAAAGAAAGACTATGCTGACATAGATAAAGTGTGAAGCCAAAGAAGAATGTGACTCTGCTGCCTCCTTGATGTCTCATTTCTCTCCTCCAAAAACTCTAAGAAAATAAATGTCCATTGTTCTACTACCTAGGCTGTGATCCTTGGCTACAGCACCTCTAGCAAACTATGATAGTAGCTTTTTGGAGTTAACACTATGATGCAATTAGAATGATCTTTTAAACAGGCAGTTTACAGTTCAGATATGCTGTTGCTTTTATGCTCTATAAATACAGCTGGCGGGCCTAGGTTTGAAACAGAAGAAATTGAGGGGCCAGAAAATGAGGCATTTGGACAAACACTCATGCATCTCTACAGATGAAGTCTCTAAATGAGTTTCAGTGCTTTCCTTCTGCCTGACATCACACCTGATTTTCCATTTAGTTGGAGCATCATCGGTTGCTACACCTCACCAATAAAAGTCTTGGAGGAATATCATAGTCCTTGTTGGCACTAAGGGCACAGAACATCCAAACACTTTTGTTAAAGAGCTCTATATCCACTGGTTCACCTCTCATCCTCATCATAAATCTTCCTTAAATAGACACTGAGTGTTTACCACCTGCCCAGTGATCACTGAAGCACAATACAGATGTGACTGTGGACAAAAGGACAATTAGATTAGGTTAATTGACCTGCATTTTTGTAGTTTCTTAGACACATGTTGTGTACCCTGAAAACTTACCAGAATTGCACTTGCACTTTAGACTCAGACAACAACAGTGACAACAGTAGTAACAGAAACAGTCGCCTCTCCCAAGGTTTTCAGAGAAAATGACTAAAAATCAAACTGACACTGACATGCTTTTGATTATGTCACCATTGTACAAACCATGTAAGTTGTGTGGTGCTATGTTCTCTCTCTCTCTTTTTTTTCTTTTGTGTACCAGGGGATGAACTTGGGGCCTTGTGTTTGCAAAGCAGGCAGCAGAACCACTGAGCTAAGTCCCGGCCCTTATGTTCTCAATTTTTAATCATCCTGAATATAGTTTCTAGTACTACATGTATTCCTATGTTTGTCTAATTTTTAATTTTAGTAAGAACAATTAACATAAAATATATTCTGGGTTTTTTTTTAATTTTTAAGTGTTCAACACAGTATTGTTAACTATGGGCACAGTGCTTTTCTGTCTCTAGAATTTACTCACCTGGCAAGATTGAAACTTTAAGCCATTGAACAACAATTCCCTATTTCCACCTGTGCCAACCATTATTATGCTTGACAATTCTTGATACCTTAATACCTTCCTCAATGAGTAAAGAGCAGAATAAGGCTTTGAACTCAGCCAATTGGGCAAAGAATGGACTCTTTCTATGTCTCAGATGCTCCTTTGTAAAACGTGGCTGATTACAGTTTTTGTCACAGATGTACTATAAAATTTAAGTGATATATGTTTAAAACTTTAGAAAAAATGATTTATATTTGTTATTATTATATCTGGGAGTGGTACTATTATTTATTCACTGATTCACTTGCTGTTCTCTTTGACTGAAAGATGCATGACCTTGAGGATTTTTATTTTATTTTATTTTATTTTATTGGTACCAGGGATCAAACTCACGTCCTTTCACTTTTGAGGCAGGCAACAGAACCAATGAGCTAAATCTCCGGCCCAAAGATGCATGAACTTACAAGAAAAAATATAAAACTTAATACCACAATGAAAATCCTTAGAAGGGATAATTCATGCTGAGTCTTGGTTGTAGAGCTATAAATATTATATTGCTAAGATCACAATAATCATGATCCACATTTTCACCCAATCATCATATGTTATTGATTGAACTGCAAATTGTTTCAATTGTTTTAGGAAAAGCATAAGAGAAATTGTTAGTGCCCTCGAGCTATTAATTTCTTTTAACCTGTAATTCTACTCCTTAGACCTCCTCTAACGGAATTTATTTAAAAGGAATAAAACCATATTTTATGCATTGGTAAAATTTATAAAAAAATGAGAATGATTTAATCCATAAAATAAGTTAAGAAAATTACTACATTTATGCAAGAAATAATAAGTAAATATTCTGCTTGTATTATATTATATATATACATATAAGAAATAATAAGTAAATATTCTGCTTGTATTATATCATATATATACATATAAGAAATAATAAGTAAATATTCTGCTTGTAT
>NW_022900929.1:68810237-68832232 GCF_012274545.1 Fukomys damarensis
TTTGTTTTGTTTTATTTTGGTACCGGGGATCAAACTGGGGTCCTTGCATTTGCGAGGCAGGTGGCAGAACCACTGAGCTAAATCCCCTGCCCATCACATTTAATCTTTATATTACCAAACTTTAAGGCTTTTATTCGTAAGTGTCCTTTAAATCTATTCGTTTTTGTTCTGTAATGAGTTTCTTTTTTGTCTCATTCTCTTTTTTTTTCCAGCTTTAATTGACTTTATTGGTACATTTTAGGGATACAGTACAGTTACATTCATTGTTGGGATCTTGTACCTCTACACGACGAGTCTTGATTCTCATTTTTTCCCCTTGTCCCTGCCCTCCCTTCACCCCCTCCTCCCCTCCCCATCTACAGCCACTTTAGTTCCATCTTTTCATTCTCTCACATTTTTTTCTTTTCCCTTTTTACCCTTCCCCTACCCATCCCACCTTCCCTACACCTTTATAATAAGATCCGAATAAGATTACTGACATTTAGAAATGGGAAGAAAGGAGCTAAAGCTGCCAGTCTTAATTTTATTGTCATCCTTTGAGCCAAATATTCTGTTGCTCCAGATCTCACTGGACTGCCGTTCAAAGCTCTCTTCTGACACTATTTCCACCTCTATATATATCGTGTTGCAGCTATCTCATATTACTTCTAGATTCCTGAATGCATCCCACTATTTTAATCACTATTCATCTTTGGTGTCTCCCTTCATTTCCCTTTATGCTTCTCCAGTTGCGTGAAGGGCTCATCTTTCAGCTTCGTCCCAACACCTCTTCTCTGAGCACAAACAAACATCTCCAGAAAGTGAGGGCACCAGCCGTCCCTGGAGCAAGTCTCCATCGCTGGCATACAGAGGCTGGATATCAGTTCTACCTTCTATGTAGACGATTTTATTATTTCCTGAGAAGGCTCTGGAAGAATCAAAGCCCCTTTTCACAACAGTCATTTCATCGATATATTCTTATGCACAGTAGTCTTGTTCTTGTAGTCCCTTGATACTGGATCCTGGAATCACCTCCCATATAATAAACCATATCAAAATTTCTCCTCTCACCAGTCTCTATTTCATGGAAATTCAAAAATGTGACTTATATACTTTTGGTATCTTGTTCTTTTTAGATTGATGAAAGATTCTTCTGTTTCCCCGTATACTCCATGTAATGTTTTTTTCTTTTTTCCTTAAGCATTACAGCATAAGAAAAACTTTTCCACTAAGTGTTTTTCTACACTCGATCTTAGCCAAAACGTCAAGAAGCGATCACTAAGTTTTTTTCTAATGAAAGTGTTTGATTCTTTCCTCCCTCGAGTCAACGCAAAAATGCCTCTATTATAAAATTTATTGCATTGCATTATATTAAGTCTTGCATATTTGTGTCTTTTAGTAAAGAATGAGCTTTTCAGAACACTGATTCTTACTATATTCACATTTTTGTATAAATATGTACATTTAAGCACTCAAGAACCATTTGAAAAATTACAGAATTGATAACAAAAACACAAAAAGTGGGCTTTCATTCCAGATCAAGGGGGATTGCTACTAAACACATTACCTATAAATTTAAAATCCTATATTTTTATTCTTTGTATAGTCAAATATTCTCTCTGCATGACCTTCTAAATTCTTTGTGATGTAAGCTATAAAATTTCCTTTAAAATAATCCAAGTTATTTCATTTAAAAAGTCTTATGTATGTCATCCCTTGATTTGACAAAATCCATAATTTATTTCCAATCCTCTCCCAAATGTCAAAGGCAATGTTATGTCATTTATTAGATTTTGCTGTAAAAGCAAAGATAATGGAATTTCAAGAGCATGACTATAAGGCTTCCTTTTAGCAGACTCCAGTGAGGAGGATTCTGGTAGGCTGAAGGAACAACAGCTATTTTTGATGTGTGTGTACAGAAAGCCACATTTCAGAGAACTGAGGGAACTCAGTGACCTGAAGGTGACTTTCAATAAACAGTCAATAAGGGGCCGAGGATTTAGCTCAGTGGTTCCGACGCCTGCCTCACAAGCACAAGGTTCTGAGTTCGATCCTTGATATCAAAACAAACCAAAATAAATAGTCAATAAAAATTGATGGACCTTGGCTATATAAGCACAAGGAACTTTATTTTCCGATAATCCTAATGAGCATGGGAATTGTTCTTTCCCCAAACAGCTACCAGATGAGAACACAGTCCAGCTGACCCCTTGCTTACAGACTTGTCAGACTCTAAGCAGAGAATTTAGCTAACTTGCTCCATACCCATACAAATTGTTAGATAACAGATGTGTGTTGGTGAGAAATGTGTTATGCAGCAACAGATATCTAATAAAAAATAACTTAAATTTAAAATAAAGGATTACACTGAAAATGTATGTCAGCTGAATTTGTGCCCCAAATATTGGTTTATCAAAACTATTTTCATTCTCTCTACATAGTCCTCTCTGGTTTTGTGAATATTTTAATCATTCTTTTTTTTTCTTTCTTTCTTTCCTGACAAACTTTTTATGAGGGGCAGTATCAAAGCTAATATGCAATTTTTAAAAAGACAACAGCAAACGCTATGCTGAATGAGTAAAAGCTGAAAGCTTTCTCTCTAAGGTCTGGAAAGAGACACGAATGATTACTCTCACTACTTTTATTGAACATGGTTCAGGAAGTTCTGGAAGACCAATCAGTCAAAATAAAGAAATCAAGGCATACAAACAGCAAAAGAAGTATATTGTCAGTGTTTGCACATTTCATGACCTTATACGGAGAAGAACCCCAAATATCTACTGGAAAAAAATCATTAGCACTAATAAACAAATTCACCAAAATTGTGGGATACCATATAGAGATTAAAACAGTCTCGAAACCATCATAGTTGTCTATACAAGGAACATGCACAGACTGCTCTGAGACAAGTACTCAGTGTTAGGAGCTAGCCCTGTCTTCCAGATAGTTTGAGTGGAAATATTGCCGTGGAGTCATATCCGCAATCCGGGCAACATCGCCAACAGATAGTCACTATCCAAAAGATCCACAGGTGATAGGTGAAGACATAGCCTTCTCCACCCAACAGCAGACCTCCACACAGAGATGTAACTGAAATAATAAGGCAACCAAATGCCACTCAAAATGTACAACTGTCCAAATCCTAACTCCACAGAGAATGAATCAGTGAAATTCCAAAGAATTTTTAAAACTGATAATTAAAATTATTACTGATATCAAAGAATAGCAAAATAAGCAGCTGGGTGAATTGGTCACTAACTTGATCAATAAACTCAAAGAAGATACAAATAAGCAGCTGAATAAATTAAGGAAGATAACACAGGATATGAAAGGCCACTTCAGTAAAATCACACAAGTTATGAAAAAGATCAAAGCAGATTTCTGGCAAAGAAAGGCTCAGTAATCAAATACTTAAAAACTTCTCAATCAAAAGTTTAGGGAGTTAACAAGATCAATCAGAAGAAAGAACACCAGGAGTTGAAGACAAGGTGGGGGTGCTGAACACTCAGGAATGAATGAAGGAAAAGAAAAGCAGCTACTCTGGCATAAAGAAGGGTAAAGCTGAGTCATGTGTAGGACAGTGTCTCAATACACTCTGAGATCATAATGGCAAGTGAAGTCAGTCAGACACAGGAGCTAAATATCACGTGGTTTCCTTTTTGTGAGGAATTTAAAATATAAATGAATTATAAAACCAATCCAAAAATGGGCATCTGAAATGAACAGATGTTTCCCAGACAAAGATGTAGAAATAGCAAACAAAGATATGAAAAAATGTTCAACATCATTGGTCATTTGATAAATGCAAATGAAAGCACTGAGATTCCACCTCACCCCAGAAAGAATGGCTGCTATCATGAAATCAACCAATAACAAATGTTGGCAGGGCTGTGGGGAAAGAGGAACCCTTCTCCACGGTTGGTGGGAGTGCAGACTGGTGCAACCACTGTGGAAATCAGTATGAAGATAGCCCAAAGAACTAGAATTGGAAGTCTCATTTGACCCAGCTATTCCCCTGCTAAGTATCTTCCCTAAAGAATTAAAAGAATCATACCTCAGTGTTATATGCACACCCACGTCCATAGCAGCACAATTTGTAATAGCTAAAACTTGGAAGCACCCCAATTGCCCAGCCATGGATAAAGAAAACATGGTTTTTTATAAAATGGAATACTATTCACCCATAAAAAATTAGAAATTAGAGACATTTATAGCTAAATGGATATACATTAAGGCATTACTTTTAGGTAATATAAATAGGACACACATTGTGTAAATATCAAATAGTTTCTCTAGTGTAAGAAACAGAACATGTAAATAAGAACTAAAATGTATAATAGATAATGTGAAATAGGAAGAAAAAGGACAAAGAAGAAGAGGAAATGGGAGAGGTATGGGGAACGAAAGAAGGAAATGGAATTAATATGAGGAAATGAAAAATAATGAAAACAAAGTCTTTGTAGAAAGAGGAAAGGGAGGGGTTGAAGGGAGGGCAGGGGAATGGGGAAAAATAAGAGCAAAGATTGATTAGGTAAGGGTACAAGTGTCCAACAGTGAATGTCATTATATTGTATACATTAAGTATACCAATAAATTTAATTTTAAAATTATAAAACAAATAAGAGATGATAGGGAGATAAATATTTGGTTTAAGGGAAGAGGACCAAGAGATGGAGGGAAAAGGAATGAAAGAAAAAGAAGTAAATGGAAAAAAAGTTGTGTGATGTTAACTCCCCCAATCAATATAATCATGTGCTACAAAGACATAGTAATAAAATAAAATTTTTAAAAATATTGTGCAAGAGTTCCTTGATAAATGTAAAAGAATTGAAGGCTCACTGGCTTGGAAGAAGGTCCTAAAATAGGGAAAAGCAGCTTAAAAACATATCCTGTGCAATTATAGCAGAAAATTTTCAAAACTGGGCAAAAAGATGGTTACCTTGGTAAAAAAGGCATTTAAAACCCTATGCTGAAAAAGAACCTCCCAACAACACATCATACTCAGATGCAGAAATTCAAAAACAAAGACGATTTTCAAAGCTGTAAGAGGAAAATGTGCTAAAACACTTATAAACTCACCAGAATAACAGCAGGTTTCTCAAAAGAAACCTTAAAGATAAAGACCAAGAGATCATGGGAAAAAGTCTTTTAAGCCTTGAAATAAATTGTTTACCCAGATTACCAAATTTTTCAAATGTGGCCTTCCAAATTGAAGGAGAAATAGCCTCTTCATTATAAATTAGAAAATTCATCACCACTAAGCCAGAATTGCAGAAGACACTCAAGTGAATATTAAATGTAGATGAAGACCAAAACATCTATGAGGTAAGGAGAAAAATTAAAGTTCACTGGGAGAGATGACAAATTAATACACAGAAAGAAATCAAGCACCAGACTTCCAGACTGAAAAGAAATATTTTTGTGTTGCTTTAATTCCTGAGTTTGTGATTCGTTGTGATTTTAACAGCAGCAACAAGAAATGAATGCTATCGGTAAATATTGCTCTGAGTCTAGCACACATATTCTTCCACCTAAATGTGACTATTACAAACCTGTATATAAAGGTGACCTACCCACTATTTAAGAAGTGCTCTTCCCATCAATATGTACAAGAACATAGATTATCTATTGCCACAAATGCTATTCTTCCTTTTTCTTTTTACATTTTTCTTAAACATGATTGTAATTTTTTAAATACCTACTTGCCCTGTGCAGATTTGAATAATCACTCACAGGTTTTTGTGATGTTTCCTGAGATTTGTCTACCTGTATGGTGAAGGCTAAATGGTCCTTTGAGAGGACAGCACAATGAAAACACCTGATCAGATATAAACATGACTGAGTCTCCAAGGGCAAAGGACCCTTGGTGGACTATAGTCACAGTCCCTAGTTAAGCCTGGAGTGGAACTTTAAGGACAGTAGAAAACTGCTAGTACAAATAACCCATTTTCACAGTAGTTTCCATGAGGTAAATGCTCAGGAAATTTTTTCTAAGAATGAGGAAAAAAAAAAAAAGACATTGATTGGCACATGTTTCCCATTGGTAAAATACAAGCTAATGAATGAATCCTTCAGAAGTAGAACTGTGATTGGCTGGGTGACTGAACACAATCTAGCAAAAAATGGGTGCATTCCTCTTTTTTTTGCTCTCCCAACCAAAAATGTATTCTCTCACTTGAACCCAAGTGTCAGGGAAGCCGCAGAAATGCAGAGCTACCATCTTCATTAGGCCACTAAAAAGGACAAAGACAATGCATTGAGTATCTGTCACTCTGGTGGTGAACTTCTTCAAATCCCAGGTGGGGTTAGCATTTCCAAGGGAAGTAAGCAAGGAGGCAGTACTATTTGGATGATCAAGAAAATGTATCCGATTATGAAACTTCCTAATTTGCTTATAAACAATTAAGATCTTCCTTTCTGATTTACCCATATACAAAATTTAAGTGACTCAGCAAAGCTGATGCTAATCTCAACAATCTACCACATATTTTTTCCTGCAATGAATTGGCCAAATTGGCCTCTCAATCTTTCCATCTTACTTCGAAGCCTGATTCAGGTACCTGCATCCGAGAAAAATATTCCAATTGGAGTGAAGCACCCAAGACTCTATATTCAGAAACCTTAGTCATTCAAGAACTTCTTTTATGTGTGAAGCACATACCTAATCATATTTCTTTTGAGATAAATTTTAAAGAAAACAATGGATTCAGGTATCATCCAATGAAATCTATAATTAAACTAATAGGAGCACGATAAGAGCTTGCAAATATAAAAAATTGCATTTCAGATGGTCCATGTATAGAGCTTCTTTTTAAAAAATGCTCTATTTTTCAGAAATCTCCAGTTTGCTGGCTGTGCCAGTGTGTGCAGAACGACGGCACCCCTGATAACAAAGAAATATAGGCCTGGACAGAAGTAGCTCTGGGGCTGAGGTGGCCTTTGTTCACATCTTAGGGGAATTATTAGGTTAAATTGCAAGTCAAATATTTCAATCTAATGCTTTTTCCTTTCTAAGGTGTAGCTTTTAAATCTGTAAAGTAGGGGTGACATAATATCTAACACGCAAAGTTATTGTGGAGTGTAAGAATAAGTACATTAAGTGAAAGTGCTGGCTCACTGACAAGGTATAGGTTACATTATGTTCACGGTATTATGATTATGTAACTAGGTGCAACATAAGTAAAACTAAGCTTGACATTTCTACTTCTAAAGTTCCACTCAGCTGTCATATTCTGTGTTTCTGCGAATCTTGTTCATTTTGTGCTTAGCTAGATGCCTTCCCTGACCTTGAACAGTAAGATCTTTCATTTAAAATAATTAGTAAAGAAATTCTGCTTCAGCTAACTGTGTGCTTGTGAGAGTTTCCACCAAACATCCTCCAAGAAACATTATCCTAGTCTCTTTTCTGAGTCAATTTAAATACATTTGAACTTCCGGAAAAGAATAATTGTTAAGTGGTATAGATATCAGCTAGTATCCAGGGAGAACTTGTCTCCTCTGCTCCACTGATCAACAGAGCATGACTAAGGTGAATGAATAAATCTCCAAAGGGGAGGCCTCTTTCTCAGAGTCTCCACAGCAATGGGGAACAAATTAGGCCATTTAGCTCCTTTGTGTTCATTGATGGCCAGAAAAACTGGGCATTTTAGTGTATTCATACCTTATTTTACACAGCAAATCATTAAATTCTATAATACTACTTCTACCTTTATCTCTTCGTTCTCTCTTTGGCTTCTTAAATATTTTCAATATTGTTTGGTTTCCTCCTTAATTATTGTAAATAAAAATACTTGAAAATATACTTGTGTTGTATTTCCTCTGTTGTCAGAGTTCTGAAACCCTCTGGAAGAGGTTGAAATTTCACAGGTTGTGTGCTGGAATATAAAAGTGCACCCACTTGATGAGGTCAAGTAAACCTCCCTGGGGGAGATGTGCGTAGAACCAAGGGCCGCTTGTGCTTGGGCAGGAGCTGCGTTCGATGGAATTTTTAATTCTGCTGGCATCGGGAAATCAGCTTTTGTCTTTCAACTGATAATTATGTTCCTGTGTTTGCTTTTATTTCCTGCAGACTGAGCATTTATTTTTCCATTGGTGGGAAACAAATTGAAGTTGTGTAGTGTGGTTCCCTATTTGGCAATTTCAATCAGGTGATTAATGGAGCTCAAGTCTATCGTATGAGAGATGATAGAGAATTTGCTCTGCATTTTTATTCTTCTTTGTATGTTGCTTACTTGAATATCCAGAAGTTCAAATGAATGAAGAATTTCATGCCTGCCGGCAAGGAGAGCAGTTGCTTGAGGTCTTGACTGGATTTACGTTTACCCTGTGAGTGAAGTTGCTATCCTAAAGCTGTGCAAGCTCTCCACGTCCCTGTGTCTGTCTCTGAAGTCATAGCCATTACTTTCCTTCAGGTGAGTGTGAAGTATTTTCTATCCA
The DNA here is from genome assembly GCF_012274545.1 of Fukomys damarensis. NCBI lineage: Eukaryota > Metazoa > Chordata > Mammalia > Rodentia > Bathyergidae > Fukomys > Fukomys damarensis. The sequence continues at coordinate 68,818,653 of NW_022900929.1, forward strand.
ATAAGTGTGTTCATAAATTACTTCTGTTCAGATGAATTTATGGAGACTATTTCCAAAATTCATAGATTTTAAGGAATCAGAATTTTTAATAGAATGAAGTGTTTGACTGAAACAAAATCCTTCTTCCAGGAACTACTTTCTCAGAGACACATAATGAATCAAGATTCACTTACTGCAAATGCAGCTTTAGTTAAAAACTTTGAAATATTATTTTATGTCTTCTATCTGCTTTTCCCATCTGTGTAATTTGCTCAAGTAGAGAGAGTCATGGCCGAGCAAAATAATTTAGAGAAAGGCAAAATAATACACTTTATTTTTATTAGACTTAAACTTTTTTTTTTTGTTCTACACTGTTCGGTTTAGTATGAATGTCCTAAACACTTAATACAGGTTTAATAAAAGCTAAGATAAAGTTGCTCACCCACTGCTATGAAGAGATCCCCAAAGACTCTTGTATTGGAATCCAGATTCCCAGTGCAGTGATGATCAGAGAGGAAGCCAAGAGGGGAAATTGGATCATTAGACCATGAGGATGCTAAACTCCCCAGCGAATCGACCCAGTGAAGGGTTCGTAGTCAAGAGGCCATTTGTGAGTGGGATCTATTTGAAAGTCATTGGGAGAGTAACCTTGTTGTTCCCCCTTACTTCCCCCTTCTCTCCCTCTCTCTCTCTCTCTCTCTCTCTCTCTCTCTCTCTCTCTCTCTCTGCTTCCTGTCTGCCTTGAGGTGAGTAGCCTTCTTCTCCTGGGCCTCTCTGCCATGTTTTTTTTGCCTTGTCACAGTCCGAAGAGCAATCCAGCCAAAATAAATCTGTTATTCTTTAGGTTATTTTTCCCAGATATTTTATCAGAGATGAAAAGCTAACACAGCAACTATATAATTTTTAAGTCTTTGCAAATATTTACAAAGTGTACAAAGAGTGGAATAGCTATTCCGATAAAAATTTTTACAACACTTGCTACATGTGTAGGGTGTAGCACAAAAATTATTTTTTAATTTTAGAGAACTAACCCAAAACTTGAGTGATTATCGTGAATTTGACATCTTAACATTTTTTGGAAATCTCTTTAATTTCTCAGTAATATTAAATGATGAAACATTGATTATGATGTATAATTTTAAATTTTTATATTTGATTTCTTAATTGTATGTTTCCAAGTGACCATAATTTTGTATCATGGTAATATTTACCATTTTGCCATTTTAAAAATTATAAAAGAAATATATCTTGAATTATATGTTTTCATGAAATCGTAGAATCAGCTAAAATGCTCACAAATAGCAAATATTTCTCAATGAGACACCACCAAACATTTCTCTTAAATTGATATTATTTCTTTTGGTATAAATATTATATTTCATATGGATTATTGGCATAATTCTCTGAGAAATCATTACAGAGATGCATAAATGTTTAGACAGAGTAATAAACCTTGTTTCTTACAATAAAATAGTGCTGGAGTATCTTGTTTTATAACATAAAAGAAGGTAATGAAAAGCAAGATGTGAACAGTCATGAAAATATTTGCAATATTTGTAGAAAGAAGGTTTTTACTTGCTTTGGAAATACCAGATCTGTGAAAGCACAAAGTGTTGTGTAAATATTTTTGCCAGAGTTGGCTCACTTTAATGTGCTTATTTTAAAAATGCTATGATGCATTAATTGCCAAACATTTATTCCAAACTGAAATTTGGCTTTTTCTCTATTAAAATGATTTTCTCCATTCAAATATTATATATATATGTGTGTGTGTGTGTGTGTGTGTGTGTGTGTGTGTGTGTGTATACACACACACACACACACACATATATATAAACTTCTGTGCAATCTGCTCAGAGAGCAGAAAACCCATGGCCCCCTAAAATAATTTTATCTTCCAGATGACTTTATCATGTCCTTCATTATTTAAATTAGAAAATAATTTCTTCACAAGTTAAGAGTTAAGCATCTTTAATATTGCAGTGCTAAACATCCAACATTCTATCTTAATCTAATAGCCAAATATCTTGTGATTTAAATTTTTTCCTATCCCACATTTGAGCTCCCTATTTAAACCAAATGAAAACTATAGTGATATTTATTACATTTAAAACTACATTTTATGTTTCTGAGAAAGAACCTGGAAAATCATATAAATCTGTTCTTTCAGACTTATAAAAAGACACAAAAGGTTTGTTTTTGGGGGTGCATATATTTAAATTTGCCCAATACATGTGCAAATTTTCAGAACTGTCAAATCAGAAGGGTGCTTACGCCACCCTAAGTGAAGATTGAAGAGCTAAAATATTATTAATAGAAATATTTTGGTAACTGTACTCTAGATATACACCTGGAAGGCTTGTCAATGACATTGCATCCTATAATTGTTTTTACTCTCACAGGAAACATCAATCAAATTCTCAAAAAATAGGTAACATTGCACTGCAGTAAAGAATTTTACTCCTTTAGGTTCTGATGCTATTGATGATTATAATAAATAGACGACATTCATTTAGCATTGTTTTCAAACAAGATTTTGCTTTCCTCTGATGGTTATCTGAGGCTTTGTCATAATCTGCAAGCTGCAATATGTGTATTAAACAATAAAAGCATAGTCGATATACCACAGAAAGAATTGTACCAGATATTTTGAGGTAATGATAACTCATAGGATAGATTCTTGGTTACAGGCTTCCAGGTTGACATTGCTTAGCAAAATTCCTGAGTGTTCCAATTGATTGAGTCACATTATGTGCACATTTTTTCGATTACTTTTAGGTCTAGAAGAAAAACATAACCCATAGAAACATCCTTATGATCCACAATCCAGCAAAGCAAGAACTAATTATTCAGGATTCAGGAATTACTGAGTGGCACTGAATTGTGATTGTTTGTTTAAAATTTTGTTGACAATATTTTTAATGTTCTATTTTTATGAGTGCATCAAGTCACTATCATTAGTTCTCAGTTTAGTAGACTAGATCTTTTAAACTGAAATGATATTTAAATAGAATCTGATTGTTGCTTACCCTCTCTTCCTCCTCTAACCCTTACCCAGAATAAAAAAACATTACCTCTCTTGTTCACGGGTATGTAACTGGAAAAATTGATTGTATAACCAAAAACATATCTGAAATGTCACACCTGAGAATCATTTCCATGTAATTAGGCATGGCAAGTTTATTAACCTTGACGGCTGACTTTGTATATGGAGATGGTGACTTTGGCTTGTCACGTGGCAGATGGAAATGTCACCGCATTGACTTAAACTCCTCTGTCTTGACATTGGCTGTGCAGAGTTCCATTTTCAAAACTGGTGTAGAGGTTAATTTCTGACAGTAAAGAGACATGAGTGCATTTTGGAAGAACTCAAGAAAAGAGGAATTTACACAAATTTCTGGGATTGGTTTCTTAGCTTCAAAATAGATGAGGTAAATGAGAGGCTCTTGCAAATCCAAGCTGAGAATTTTCACTTGCTAGATAACGATGGCTCTAGATTTGTAGAGGGAGCTCCCAAAGTCTTGTAGGATGCTCTCAGAAGCCTCTATGTAAATAGTCAAACCAAATCGAAATACTCAAACCAATGTGATCTAGAATAATCTTTAGAGATCACATGTAATCACAAAATGGTAAGTCCAAAGCATTACCTGAAAATTAGATGTGGTAAGAATATGTCTTTTTCAACATTAATTAATTAAAGGAAGCTCAAGGGTGATCTAGGAGAATGACTTAATACGATGAATTATTTACTACAATTTACATACCGGATTTAATCACATTACATAGTAATTTTCAGTTTTTCTCCCTTGAAACATTAATTCCTGTCAAGTTGGAAATAATCCCAATAACTAAAGATTATGGCTTTATTGGATTTGAACAGTTTGGCATCTAATGGAATAATCATATTCGAATATTTATTTATTCATTAAATCTCATATATCACTTTCTCCTTCATTATTTACTGAATTAAAATTTACCATGAATTTGTTTGTAGGAGACATAATTGCATTCATTTTCAATGTTGGAAATTAGACTTTATATATTAATATTACTCATATATAAACAAGAGGAAAATCCATTAAAAGTTACATATTTTGCCAACTAGCACCATCAGTTAGTGAAATGTGGTTTTAGATTATTTCAGCTGCATGTATCTATTAGATATATAATAAAAGTACAGTATGAAATGCAAACACAAGTACATTTAGAAATTTTCTTGTTTAAAATTTGGAAATGGTAATTTTCGTGAGAAGTGATGTTTTCAATAATTATTTCAGAAAATACTAAGTGAATTCATGCATTTTAAGTTATTTACATTTAATTTAAACTTTTTCTTTTATGCTTGAGAATACTATTTATTCTCTAGAACACGGGTTTGCTCTCGATATTTGGGGATCTGTTTGAAACTTGAAAAGTGGCATGACAAGATATGTTAGTATTAACATTTTTATGTTATATTTTCAAATTGGCCACCAGAAAGTTTTGTGCTGGGATGTTCTTTCCATTTTTCAACTTCTGGCTGATGTGTTAGTGTTGTAACACACAGAATGTGACTACTGTGACAAGCCAGCTCTCTTTCCAGGTGATAAGAAAAAATTTTCAATTAATCTCCAAAAACCATTATTTTAAAAATGAAAGGAGCTCATATTTAGCCCTTGAACTTTTTGAGGAATAGTTGTAAAAAGAGCTATCATGTCCTCTTTTATCAATTTCATCTTTTATCCTTGTCTTTTTTATTTTGCTTCATGAATTTTGATTCTATACAATATAATTTCAAATGCCACAAAATTGTGCATATAAGCATAGTCATTTTCATTTTAACATAAAATATTGATATTGGATAATGGCAAAACATTATGAATCAAATATACTCAATGTCCATTAACTCTATAATTCTAATATAATTTCAATAAGAAAATAAAATTAGAGGGTATCTTTTAAAAGCACAAAAATATTATTTCTTATGCACTATTTAGCATAATCTCCCTCGAGTTCATTTTCCATTCTTGGTGATGAATCTCTTGCACGTTATAATCCCATGGTATTTCTTTTCTATTTTTTATAACAAAATAAAACTTTCTATTTTAATAATTACTTCAACGCCATTGTCAAAATTTCAAGCCGAGTCTTATATCAAATTAAAAAGAGAATAACTTCCTTTAGTAATACTGACAGTATCCTGTCCTGTAAATCATAAAAATCTACCTAGATGGATATTATACATTAACTTAATCATATGAAAAAGTGCTTTATTACAATGAAAACATATTGAAAAAAGTGATATTTTTGCAACTTTTCTGTTAAAAAGCCATAATTTTTATAATAAGTATTTCAATTATTATAAGAAAGTAACAATACTTTCATTATGTTTTACAGACACATTGACTCACTGTCTGAATAAAGGTTACATTTAATTTCAAAGACAATGAAACTAGCTATTTGAATGTTAAATTTATAACAAAAGAGAGTATCTTAGCATCATATTTTAATAAATGCAATATTTGACACACTCTGTTGATGATCAGAGAATATAGGACCCTGCTAATACACATGAGGGCTCTAACTTAAGGGCTTGGCACCCTCTCCTCCTTGTGCCAGGTGGTGACACACTAGGCCACTTGGGCTGGCAACCCGCCTCTGGCAGTCACTCAACCTCCTCTGTCTTTACTACTATCTTGAGTTACTGCTACTATTCCTGGCCAACAACATGGGCATCATCAGCATCAATCCTTGAGCTCTAAAATTTATCATGAACCCAGTTCATTCTATCTTATTTGTTCTAAACTGTACTATGGCAATTAAAACAATAATGAGTGTTATTCTGAGGAAGGTGATAAAAAAAATTGTATCTAAATTTAAGTTCTCATAATACCTGAGGTATATGAACTTCAAGAAATGACTGAGCAGTGTTCATATCAATAGATCATCTTCCAAAGTATGACAACCGTGTGTTGGGAACTTCACTGTACAGTCTATCTTTCTATAGCCCATGGCAAGGTGAGTTGAAGTTAGTTGAGATTAGGTTTTAAGTCTCTAGAATCTTGGCTGTGATTATGTAGATGAAACATTTACAGGTACTTTATAAACTTAGTCATTTTAAAAAGTAGATGAGATAGAAAGACAATAATTATGTTTATATTTTCCAGACTCATTGTATTTATCAACATATAAATATTCCTTGTATTTATCAACATATAAAGCATGAATAAGGAATTAAAGAGTCAATATGCACTATCTAGGTCTGGTATGCCACACTTTTTATTTCCTTTGTAACTTCTTGGAAATGAGTTCAGCTTCATAATATTTTGCCCATTCAATTACAGCAACTTATTTGTTGTCCCATTATTTTAATCCCATTGTTAATGGAATTTCCTATGATAAGAGAGAAAAGTCATTAATTTCACACAGGGAAAGAACTGTGCTTAAAAAAAATTATTTTTTAAGTCTCCTGAAAAAAAAACAGAACCAATAAATGCAATAGTAACTTCTGCCTCCATTGTTATTACAAAATACCAAGCCATATCAATTGAATAGTTTTGATATTTTTTTATTTCTAAGAAAATGATTTCACGTATAACTGAAAAATACAGGAACATTTTAACTTTATTCTGGTTTGCCCTTAAGAATGCTTCTTAAAAACACAGGGCCAGGGATTTAGCTCAGTGGTCCACCACCCGCCTTGCAAGCTCAGGGACCCAAGTTCGATCCCCGGTACTAAAAACAAAACAAAACAAAAAAACTCAAGGATCCTGTTGTCAATGAAGTGGTTTCAATTTTTTTGAATTTAAGATTGGTTTTGGAAGATCTATGGCTCTGGGTTTATCTTCAAAGGTAGGCCTTTTTGGTGGTGGTGGTGTTGGTAAGTACAACCTTCCTTTTTTAGAAATAATGTAGGTTGAAAAACTTGAGTTTAACCCAACATCAGACTGGAAAGAAGACAAGATATCATCTTTTCTCTTTTTCACGTTCTGTCCCATTTTTTCATCCAAAAGCTAGAACTAAATTTATAGAATCTATGCAGGATTGCTGTTTTCATTAAAATCCTCAATGATGGTTTGTGTATTTGATGCACATTCTTAAGATATTCTACAGGGTATTATATAGAATTCGGTCATTTCCCTTTTCCAGTCTTAACTCAAAATAAAAATTCAAATCTAGACTAAAAATTATACATCTTTCAAAGATGAAAAACAAGTACTTTTTCTATAAACATTATTTTAGTATCAAATCAAGTTTTTCAAGGAAGAAAGATAACTTTATTTTTTGTTTTAAAAAAATCCTGAACTGAAAATAGGTTACTCAGTATGTGCTCAACTGGCACAGAGCCCATTTATAAGCATGATAGTTTAGTCAGCTGGTTTTGCTAAACTGTTTGTTCTTTGAGGTACATTTTTAAATCCCCCAACTCTGTTTCAACCTCCCCTAATATGTTACATAAAATCTTTATTTATGACCATCAGCCTTCCCATATTTAAAGTTCTGCTTTAAGTCAGAAACCAACAATCTCAAAAATAACTTTCCTTTAACCTCCTTCTTGAGAGCTGCTACTAAGAATCATCAGGGTAGCTGTGTCTCTTAGTGCAGGACCTAATCAACAATAGGTCATAGCCTAATCGATAGATTATTCTGATGATCGTTTCAGAAGTTGCTCTTTCAGATACAGTCATAATATTCATTTGCTTTCTCTTTGTCTCTCCCCTTTCTTCTCTCCATTATTTAATGAAATTTTATAATAAATTCAAATTTCTTCATTTGTTTCTGCTGCTATATGTAATTGTCAGAATCTTGAGAAGTAGCAGGCTGTTTCAATACTTAATAAATATGAGAGAGAGAGAGAGAGATGGAGAATGCAAAATTGAATGAGATGCAGTCCTTATTCAAAGACTTCTTGAGAGCTTAATAAAGAAAATACGGAGTTTTAATGCCCTCGTGTACTTAGGTGCATCAGAAAAAAGGCAGAGCAAGACAATAGTTGCTCATGATATGAGGAGCGAAAGTTGGCATTTCACCTCTTCCAATTAAGATGAAGTGCTTTTTTACAATGTCTTGGGTTACTAGGAAAGGGAAGATATTTGCATCAGGAAACCAAAGTAATCCAGAATATTATAATTTAGATGAAATGTATTTATTTCTTCAAAAGTATATCTGCCCAAATTCAAATGAAAATAGGTAATCTGAATAGCCATGTGTGTATTTCTATCTATCAGTCAATCTTCTCTATTTATCTATTTATCATCTATGTTTGAATGACATGGAAACAACAATGAATGACTTTACAAAACAGAAATCATAGAGCCAAGATGAAATTCTCTGAGATTCTATAATCTCTTCCAGACAATAACAGCAGAAAACTATTACTTAATGCATTCTGTGGCTTTAGAAGTAATACTAAAAATAAAAATAATAAAACAACAAACCAATGTATTTTTTGTTGTTGTGGTGGTGGTGGTGGTGGTTCTTGTTGTTACCAAGGATTGAACTCAAGACCTTGCACTTGTGATGCAGGCAGTGCCACTGAACTAAATTCCCAGCCCACCAATGTATTTTGATAGAAGCAAAATGTCTCAAAACAGCGTTGGCATAAACGTAGTCAACTTGTTCAAAGCAGCAGAGAATATGTAGTCCACAGAGAAACTCACTTAATCCTTTTGATAAATGTTGCTGAAACAACTGTAGCCACATGCCAAAATAAACCTTTCCCCTTTTACAAAAATAACATTAAATGTGTTATGAAGATAAACATATAATGCAAAAAATAAAAAATTCCTAGAACATAACAGAACAAAATCTAGATAGCCTTACATATGGTGATGACTTTCTAGATAGAACAAGAAGGCATGATTCATGGAAGAAGTAACTAATAAACTGAACTTTTTTTTTAATGAAAAACTTCTGTGACACTGTCTGGAGAATGGGAAGAAAAACAACAAATTTAGGGAAAACCTTTGCAAAAGATGAATCTCCTAAGAACTGCCATCCAAAATACATTAAAAAAAACTCTTAAAATTTAACAATAAGAAAACAAACTGGGCCGGACATGGTGGTGAATGCCTGTAATCCCAGCACTGGGGAGGCTGAGGCAGGAGGATCGCTGTGAGTTTGAGACTAGCCTGGGCTACATAGTGAGTTCCAGGTCAGTCTCAGCTACGTAGTTAGACCCTGTCTCAAAAACAAACAAGCAAACTGGTTTAAATTAGGCAGACTTCCTGAAAATAAGCAAAATATTAAAAACAAAACGATTAAAAATTCACAAAGTATCACTTCACCAAAATGATATGGAGATAGCAATAAAGCACGTGACAAGATGCTCAGTGTCCCACAACCTTAGATCATTATGAATTGAAACAGTAAGATAGCCCTGTAAACCATGGTAACTGTTATAGTGGCAAAAACACTAAATATTGAAAATGCTAGGTGCTGAAGAGGAAACAAAGCAACAGAAATTCTCAGTCATTGCTGGTAGGATGCCAAAAGGAACAGGCACTTTAGAAGACAGGACAGTTAGTCAGATTGTCAACACGATGGCCTCCGGAGCTTCCTGGGCTCATTCCCGGTGTGGCTGGGCGGGTCCCTGGGTGCAATGTGTGGTCCCGCCTCTTCCTTTCCGGCACTGTCCATTGGCTCTGCTTCTAGACGCCATGAACCGAGCAGCTTTTCTCTGCCCTGGCATCAGCCACGCTTCTCCTTGGTGTCAAGCAGTCATGGACTGAAATTGTGAACCAGTTTCGCTTTTAAATTATGGGGGTTAGGTATTTGGTCCCCGAGAAGGTTGACTAATGAAGAGTTTGGTGAGTTTTGCTTTGTTTTTCATTGGTTCATTTTTTTTTTAACAAAACTCAAGTACTTTTACTATGCAGTCTAGCGACTGTACTCCTTAGTGTTTGCCCAAAGGAGGTGAAAACTTATATTTTACATAAAAACCTGCGAACAAATGTTGATGGCAGCTTTACTCGTAATTACTAAAGCTGGGAGCTTCAAGAGGTAGTAGGTGAATGGAAAAATAAATTGCAGTATGTCGAGGCAGGGGAATACTATTCATTGTTTTAAAAAGAACAGTTTTGAAGCCATAAAAGCATGGGGGAAAACCTTAAATATATATTATCGAGTGAATGTGATCAGCCTGAAAATGTTGTCTCACTCCAAAGATGTGCCGTTCTGGGAAAGGGAAAACTATGGCGACACTGAAAAGATAAATTTAAGCCGGGAGTCAGGAAGGAGGAGATGAACAAGTACAGAACAGGGGGATTTCAGAACCCTGAATCGACTCTGCGTGACATTACGGGGAACTGCCGCATCCCATGCAGGGCGTAATACCAGGAGTGAGCCCTCATTTTAATCATGCGCACTGAATGGTAATGATCTGCCAATACTGGTTCAGCATTTGTAATAAATGTACCCCTTTTGTAAAGATCGTTGACAATGGGAAAAGCTTTTCCTGTTGTGTACAGTTTGGGACAGGGGAGGATACGTGGATACTTTTCATACTGTTGATTAATCCTGTGAATTGTCATTTCCATACATACTGTAATTGCTAAACTCCTTGTTATTATTATACCAGAGTCAAAGAATAACATGACCCAATATTTGACAGTAATCTTTGCTTCTAGTTGTATTGAGTGAAAAATAAATCTGACTTGAAAGGCGAAGACATTGTCCTAGTTGCCCAGTTAAGCATTTGATTGCAGTGGTTTGTAGCAATAAAATTACACCTTTAACAGTAACTTCAATCAAAGTTAATATCTTACTAAATTTATAAAACTCTTTAAAATTTCTTTATCTACTAAGTAAACCAAGGGTTAAAAATTATGGTGAATGTTTACATTTTACATAGAAAGCACATTAATACCCCTCAAAATCCTTTTTGCTTCTAGCATATTTATCTTATTATTCTGGCCACTTTCTGAAATCGTTTTGGAAGTCCTCTTTTCTAAGCGTATTTGTTTTTGTGCTCTCACAGTTGCCTTCATGTCCTGAGTTAATTCAAAATGTTTAATTTTCATAGTCATTTGCACTTAGGGGAAAAGCTGGAAATTGCACAGTGCCACACCTGGTACATGAGGTTGCTGAGGACACACCGTAATGTTTTTACAAGCCTAGCCTGTCTGTCGGATGGCGCTCAACAACAGCACTTCTCAGATTTTGGGGATCATTCCTTATAAAGACACTTAGGAAAGAGGACTTCCAGAAATGCTTTAGAAAGTAGCAATAACAATGAGATAAGCATGTCTGAAGGCGAGGGGTGTTAATGGTAATGTGCCTTTTACTCTAACAAATGTTTTTAATGTAAATATTCACCATATATTTTGATCACCCTCGTATACGTTAGAGAGGCATGTAGGGTGGATTTATATCACTATACCTTTTAAGAATTTGATAACTCCTTTAGAAATATGGCATTGCTTTTAGATTATGCCTGTACTTGGAAAGGTGATCCCAAGCTGATTGCCCTGGCCCTTTCTCCCATAGTACTTCTTACAACTTGGGTAATATGCATAACATACATATATAAATGTTATCCAAACTGAATATATCCATACCAACAAACAGTCAGGAACTAAAAACATAGCCATAGGACAATTATTCGGAAACACCTAGCTTATTCTGAAATAGATCTGAGGTAAAACTCCACGTATCGGTCCATTTCTGTTCCAGCGGTGTGAAATGTTCCCCAATAAAACAACTGAAAGAAATTGAAAAAAACCCTCCTTATTTACAGTCTCTAACATTGCCTAACATCATAAAACAAATGAAGAATTATTTATTAAAGAAAATCAGAACGATTCTTGGTTTTCAATTAGAGCACTCAGCATCTGTAATGCTTGGACCATGCCGCTCCCTCTCTTCCTCCTCTCCTCAGCATAATAGAAACTGTTCTTGCTAGGTGTGGTCAAGAGATGGGGCTCCATCTTTCTCTAAGCCCCCTGGTATTTCTTTGGTTGGCGTAGCTTTCAGAATTTTCCATTCACTTCAGCCACATGTTGAAGGGGTTAAATCCCAGGCGAAATGGACAAGTGCTCAAGAGCACTTTTCTTCCACACAGAACCTAAGGACGGAAGGCTAAGAATACTGGAGCCCCCCACCCCCACAACAAAAACACTGCCTAAGTTCGTTCAGAGAAAATCACTCCAGTTTGAAAGGCAAGCCAGAAATACCAGTTGTTGCTGCACCAAATACCTCAGAAAGCTACAGTGTCACCCTGTAAGAAATGGGCTGCACTGTCTGCACCCTCAGCTCTGAAACAGCGAATCAAAGCATTTTCCTGGATACAGAATCATATAGAAAACATAGACAGGCGAGGAATGATGTGTGTTCTCTTGCAAGCAGCATATCTAAGGTAAAATAATGATTGGGTCTTAATGCGAGATGGGCTTAGTTTTAACAGGGAAAGACGAGATGCTTCTGGAGCAAAGTGTACAGACACAATGTATAGGCCTTTCTCTTTCTTATTAAGGTCTTAGTCTCAGTGCTTCCTAATAAATTCTGAATTTTTAAATTGTATATAAAGGCTGGAAATTCAATTTACATTGTAGCTCAGTACCTGACATATAAGACCTCATTGACTGCTTGTGTTTTTGCTTTTCCGGTAAGAATTTTAATTGATGTGAGATCATGTAGGGTAATCAGAAAAAAATTAATTCTCACAATTTGCCATGAGCTATTTGTAACATCATTTTCTTTAGCTAACCAAGTTCTATCACAAGTAGACATCCAACATCACTTCCAGCAAAAATGACTACATTATTCAAAGATTAATATCAGACGCAAAAACGATTCCAGCTATTTTATGTCAGAATGGAATTAAAACAGGCAATTTGGATTTTTACAAAATTGGTAGGAGTTCCAGGAGAGAACGCTCTAAATAGGTTCATTTAAGAATGACTCAAAAATCACATAGAACTGTTCCACTGAGGCTTCCATAGGAGCTGTGCCTAACACAAGGAGCTGCAACAATTTCTGGTCAAACTGTCCCTGTGCCCACCCCCCACCCCTGGAAGTTGGCAGATGGACACCTAAATGCATGCTGGCCCAGGTGGGCTGCCAGTGGGCCCAACATCATTTAACCAGGCACAGAGGCCAAGAGCTGCAGGAACCTGTCCCAGGGTTTGATTCTGTCTTCCAAACTCATAAGAGTACGTTAATCATCTGAAGATAATTAATAGATATGAGGATCCGAATATGTGTTTGTTTAAAATCTCTCCAAAGAAATTAAAGTAGAGGTGACTTTAAACTGACTCAGGAATACCCAGGAATAGAGCTTTTGTATCATAGCTGTGTTACTCCCTTATATTTCATTTAAAACATACTTGAAGCCAGACGTGGTAGCACACACCTGTAATCCCAGCACTCAGGAGGCTGAGCCAGGAGAATTGCTGTGAGTTCGAGACCAGCCTGGGCTACATAGTGAGTTCCACGTCAGTCTCAACTACATAGTGTGACCCTGTCTGAAAAAAAACAAAAAAAAATTTTTTTAAAGTACTTGAATTATAGACTCATATGTCTAGCAATTTTCCTCATAGAATTTGGTCATATATAGGCTAATTTTGTAACATATTTAAAGTAATTATTCATTTATAATTTATCAGCCACAGATAATATATACA
>NW_022900929.1:68832242-68849060 GCF_012274545.1 Fukomys damarensis
TGACTTAGTGTTTGACTTAGTGTCAGGTAAATGTTATTCTTAAATTATTATGTGGTCATAAAGCAATAAAATATTCCTTCTGTTTTGAAATATAACTATCAAATCAAATTATATTAGGAAAGTATTTATAATGGTGTGTGTATATCATTTTAAAAACTACATTATGTACCCATGATTCAGTAGTCTTTTTTTTTTTGTACCAGAAATCGAACTGAGGACCTTGCACTCTTGAGGCATGATTTAGTTTTTGTAAAGGTAGTACAAACTCTGATTTGAAAATCCTTAATAACAACATGAAGAGAAAATATAGGCCACTACTATGAATATGGCTCACTGAAGTCAAATTAATGATTGCTGTTGAGTATATTATTTCAACAGAATCCACAACATGTTCTCATTAAATCCAAATAATTCATATTGAGAATGAACAGATGTGAAGAGAAATGATCCAGGAACAATAATGACAAATAATCTTGTTCCGAAGACAAAAATAATATTCTAATGACTTTGTTGAAAAACATGGAAATGAGCCTCCTATGAGTCAGAAAACAATGTCAAAGAAAATATGATATTATTTCACTTGAAAAGTCAGTGTATAATATTTTGGATGTAAATATGGATTTTTAAAACATTACTTCTTTGAAATATGCTGCAGAGATAAAGGTGAATAAAAATATCCACTATGCTTTTCCCATTACTCAGAATAGTGAAAATTCAAAAAGGATAAAAGGCATCGAAGTTTGTTATTTCTCAGTGTGCTTCCTATACATTTATATTGAAATGCTAGGATAAATACTGTATTCATTCATATTCCCCACTAGTTATCTGATTGACGTAATTTTCTGACTCCAGCAATATTATTGCTTTGTCTTCAGGGCAATGCATATAATCAGAGGACAGAATAAGGAAGCTCATTTACAAGTTTCTTACCTTTCTCCCTTAGCTACAGCTAATGAGAGATTGTTTATAAAATTAGCAAATGGATTTATACTGATGCCCCATTGAAGCCTTTTTCATTTTATGATTTATTGTCATATTATACCTAGGAAAGCGTTTGTAGAAAATAAAGTTGATTGAATCCATGTCAAGAAAAGTAGATGATATGTGTTTCTCAAAATGAATGGCTTTAAAGGGAACAAATCTCATTAAATGTGCTTTTAGGCAGAGATTAGTGGATATCTAGGTTTTTCAGTGTACTTCTTGATCTCAAGGAAATCACTAGACAAAATTTCATTCTATTTTAGTGCTAGGATTTACTGCCAGTTCCTAGGTTATATCAGGAAATTCATATCTCTAGAGTACAATAGTTTTAATAATTTGATTCTCATATATAAACGGGAACAAAATTTAATATAGAAATAATGCTTTCCGTTCTCGATGTATCTATATTTTTTTCTGTTTATAAGTGCCTTGCTATTTTAGGCCCATGAACAAAAACAAACGCCGGTTCTATAGCCTCTTAATCTTGAAAATGGAATTTCAAAACATCTAGTAGCTGAAAGCTTCAGGGCACAGATT
This sequence comes from Fukomys damarensis, assembly GCF_012274545.1. NCBI lineage: Eukaryota > Metazoa > Chordata > Mammalia > Rodentia > Bathyergidae > Fukomys > Fukomys damarensis. The sequence continues at coordinate 68,833,761 of NW_022900929.1, forward strand.
TATACATAATCTCATAATCCATTGGCTGATACTCAGAAGTAGAACTGAAACAGCATTTTTTAAGGTAGGTTGGTTTGTTGAAAATGCTAAGAATTTTAGCAATTTTTTTCATTACTATTTTGAGAATGTAGAATGTTCAAGTGAAATCTTCACCTCTGTGCAATACAGATACATTAGTATAACAAGAAAATAAACATGTCCTTTCTATTTCAAATGATAAAATTAAGTTTCTCTCCAGATCTAGAATGGAATTTAAATATTCCATGTAGAAGTAACAGAGTTGATGCACTAGGTGTGTAACCAGCAGCTGAAGGGACACAATTCCCTTCTGGTCTTCACTTTATTTCCTCCTTTCTGTCTCTGTCTCTCTCTCTTTTTCCTTCTCCTCTGGACTCATGCTTTGCTTGTAAGTGCATTGTAAAGGATATTTGCCAGAATTTTCAGCTGAAACAAATAAAAGATATGACATTATGGAATATAAAAATTAACAAAATATAAATACTCTATATGTCCTTCGCAATAGTTCCTTAACCTAAGGCCCAGAGTTGAGCCTACATCTCACGATATTAACTACAGTTAACTATCGCTCATGGAAAGTTACAAAATAGTTTCACCTAAATATATATACATATATATATATGCATATTTATCTGTTTCATTTCACTCATTTATATATCTTTAAAATATTTGATATAAGTCTAAATATAGGTGCTTTAACAAAGTTCATATTTACATAGGATTCTGTACTATAAATGTATCATTACAACTACTCCTGTTTCATTAGATATTTAGATTCTTTTGCAATGTTGTGCTGTTATAAAAATGTTGAAGTTAACTTTATTTATACGAGCATATATGTGCAGGAATCTTGGCATAGATATGAAATTATGTATCAGCAGATTTAAAGAATCCTAAAATTTCTCATATCAGTGTGCATGCTGTTCATTCTATAAATTCATATTGGATCAAAATCATCCAAATGTTTTTAATTATTTCAGTTACGATAGTTCATTAATATTTTCATGTTCACAAGGTAATAGATGATCATTTTCTAAAAATTCAAAATTAAAAATACACAGAATCTGCTAAAAAAAATGTAGACACACTTCAGCAGTTCACCGTACTAATAAACATCTGGAATCGAATGTTCGCTGCTTGTAATTGTAGAGGGCACAGGTAATTTGTATTAATCTCATGATGTCTCAATAATTTTAGTATTAAAATACTTATATAAGTTTTTCCTTTCTTGAAGTACACTTTTTTTGATGGACTCTATATAAAATTTACTTGTTATTTTACCACATACTAAAAAATACTATTAATGCTGGTGAAAATCTTCCCAGAACTTTTACAGACATGTTTATTAACATGCCTTAAAATCTCACTGCACTTAAAATACGCTAAATGACTACTAATAATACAAATAGAAGGTTTCTACTGAGTTAAGCTTATATTCAGGGATCACACAGAGCAAGTCCACAGAATAAAAACCTGAGGGTTATTTTATTCCAATTTCTGATCTCTGCTCCTGAAGGTTGACTTCGCTGATGTTTTTTCCTTAGAAAACAACTTTCTTTTCCCGATCACCTATTTGGTACTATTCCTGATAGCTCATAAGTTTATAAATTATAAACATAATTATAAATTCCTGTTTTAGAAATCATCTGGAGAAGGTTGTATATTGGTCAAGGTGGAATCAAGTGAACCTGGTTCCCTCAATCAACTGGTTGTGGTGGAAATGAGAAAGATAGTGTATGATTAGTAAAGAGAGGGTTGAGAATAGAATCCTGAAGATTTTCGTAAAGTGAGATCTGACTAAAAGGAGATATTTGTTTTTGTTAAGAAAAACTCAACAGCCTCCCCTGAATAATTTCATACATAGCCTCCCATAATTTCTTACATAGACATACAGAAAAAATATCGGTAAACTTTTTGATCCATTAAAATATGTGCTTAACATGTTTCCATTTCAATTAATGTATTTTGTATCATTTCATAAGTGACATGGTACTTTACATGTCACTTTGGTTTTGGGTACGGGGGATTGAACTTGGGGAACCTTGTGCTTGCAAGGCAGGTGGCGGCACCACTGAGCTAAATCTTTGGCCCATACATGTCACATTATTTAATCAATTCTATATTTGGCATTTAGATTGTAGAAATTTACATTGTCACAGGTAAGATTTTATATATAGCCATGGTTTTACTTCTAAGATTACTGCAAAGAGGGAATAATTTATAGATTAACATATAGTTTATTTTTGCATACTAATTTATTATCAGATATTCCCCATCCACCACAAATGTTGCGACAGTTTGTTCTTTTACTATATATGTAGCAATGTGTGTTTGAAATAAAGTTTCCTTATTGCTTGGCCTTGAAAAACCTGTGTTACTGTTCTAAGAACCCAGAAAAAAGATATTTTCCTTTGGCTCTTTGTTTTATTCCTGTGGCCTAATAACATATCTATTTGAACAAAATGTGTGCACATTCAAATAATGGGAGTTTTTCCTGCAGTATTTCCAAAGATAGTAAAAATATAGAAACAAATTTTGTCCTTGCTTTACCATTTATCTGTAAGAGGGAGAAAACAGACTTTTATAAGCTTTTGAATTGTTAAAGATCTATGATTAAACAAACAAAAGTAATTAGTCATTTATGTATAGTTTACTCATCTCAGAGATAACTTTTGCTATAAGAATGTAATCAGATTTATCATTATCATCATTGTTTGCATTGGTTTTATCAGAAGATGTGCTTTTTCAGACTGATTCAACAACTTGGTCCATTTAAATTCAGAAGTCATTTAGAAAAAGGAGTGAAAACAAAAAATATATTTCACTTCTATAATAGAAACATCATTAGATTTAGTACTATTTTAATATTTCCTCAGTTTTTGAAATATTTCAAATTCATAAAAATAAAGCTACTAATATAGCAATGCATATATCATTTGAATACATTGTAAAAAACATTTGTTGCAAATGTTGCTAGGAGAGACAGTTTACTTAATATAAAAACCATTATATATATAGCAATTTTCAACATTACTGAAGAATTGATAAAAATTAAATATATTTAAAGCATACATTGATTCACATATATATTGTGAAATGATTACCAAAGTAAAGCATTATTTCACATAGCTACTTTTCTATGCTGTTAAAACAGTACCTCAATATCTATTTTCCTTTTTTTTTCTTTTTATTGAGTTTATTGGTACATTCGAGGTATACAGTACAGTTACATTCATTACTGGTCTTGTACCTTCTTGTACCTCTACATGACAGGTCTTGGTTCTCATTTTTCCCCTTGTCCTGCCCTCCCTTCACACCCTCCTCCCCTCCCCATTTACAAATACTTTATTTCCATTTTTTCATTTTCTCATATTTTTTTCTTTTCCCTTATTCCCTTTCTCCTACCCTTCCCACTTTCCCTACACCTTTAGCACTTTTCTTCTTATTTCACTTTGTTAATTGTCTCATTAGGATCTTATGTACTATTACAGTTTTTCACACCAGAGAAACTATTCGGTATTTACATATGTGTGACTTCTCAATATCTATTTTCCTGGTAATTGTTTGTTTGTTTCTTGAAACAGTATCTCACTATATAGTACACTCTGGCCTTGAATGCACTATGTAGTCCAGGCTGGCCTTGAACTCATGATGATTGTCTTGTCTCAGCCTCCCAAGTGCTGGGATTACAGGTGTGCACCACCTTGCCTAGTTTTTCTTAGCAATTTTATACATGTAATACATTATGATTGTTATTATGCTGTCCACTCCATCAGCAAAACTTCGCCACTTTATAGCTGAAAATATGTACTCTTTAATCAATACTTTCCTAGCCTCCATCCACCACCTGTCCCCTAGTCATCATTCTATTCTCTTTCTGATTTCTATTTTTTTACATTCTGTGTATAAAAGAGATCATTTGTCTTTCTGTATTATGTAACTTAGCATAATGTCTTCCAGGTTTATTCATGTTTCACAAATAAGAGGATTTCCTTCTTTTTTGAGGCTTAAAGATACTCTGTTTCTTCCAGCAGTCATCTGTTAATGAACACTTAGGTTGTTTCTTAGGTATTATGAGGAGTGCTGCCGTGAACAGAGATACACCTTTGACATACTGAATTCATTCCCTTCAGATATACACCCAGAAATAGAATTTGATTGAATTCACAGGGTTTAAAATGATAAATTATTAACTACCAACAATTGTCATTTTCTAAACTGTGCTTGATGTTACTATGTTGCTGAATATATCACTTGGACTAAGGTGTTTTGATTGATCTAGTCAGTTGTCCTTCCTGGTATTATGAAAATAAAAGTGTCTCAGAGTAATTAGAGACTCAAAACCTTAAAAACAGCTATGCCTGGAAGACCAAAGTATTAATGCCCATGCAAAAGTCTGAAAAGCAGACTGTTCAACACACATCTCAAGTCAAGGAGAGCCTGGAGTGAGTTATTTCAAGTCCTAAGAGAAAACAACCTCCAACCTAGACTGATGTAGCCTACAAAACTCTCTTTCAAAATTGATGGGGAAATAAGATACTTTCATGACAAAGAATACCTGAGAAACTTCATGAATACCAAACCAGCACTACAAATAATTCTAGTCAACATCCTAGAAAAAAACAGTGAAGATTACAACTCTATGAGGCCCAAAAGAGCAAATCCATTAGGCAAGGCAAGAAATTAAAGGAAGATGGGGAAAAAGACCCAACAAAAGGACAATAGCATGACAGTGAAAAGTCAATACATAACAGTTGAAACCATCAATGTTAATGGCCTCATTTCATCAATCAGAATGGATTAAGCATAAAAATCCAACAATACACTGAATATAAAAATGCACCTAGTTCAAAAGGAAACTCATAGACTGAAAGTAAAAGGATAGAAAACTGTTCTCCATGTGACAGGAGCCCAGATAAAAGCAGGGGTAGCTATCTTATTTGCAGATAAAGTAAATTTCAAACCAAAAGTAATTAAGAGAGACAAAGAAGGTCACTATAGCCTTATAAAGGGAACAGTCCAAGAGGAAGAGATGACAATCATAAATATATATATAGACCAAATACTAATGCCTCAAACTACACAAAACAAATATTAAGGGACATGAAAAACCATATAAGCACTAATACAATTGTACTGGGGGAACCTCAATACCCAACTGTCACAAACAGGCACGTCATCTAGACAAAAAAATCAACAATGAAATACTAGAAATGAACCAAGCTTTTGAACAAATGGATGAAATAGAGGTCTACAGAATGTTTCATCCCACAAAATCAGAATATACATTCCTTTTGGCTGCATAGAGTTCATTCTCCAAATTAGACCACATACTAGCTCAGAGAACATTTAAGTAAATGTAAAGAATTGAAGTTATCCCATATATATCATCAGACCATAGTGCAAATAAACTGGAGCTCAGTAGCATAAGAAACAGCAAGAACTTCACAAACACATGGAAATTGAACAAAACTTTCCTGAACAACCAATAGGTCACAGAGGAAATTAAAGAAGAAATTAGACAGTTTTTACAAATAAATGTTAATTCCAATACAATATACAGGAATCTATCGAACACAATGAAAACATTTGTACAAGGGAAATTCATAGCAGTGAATGCCCATACTAGGAAAACAGAGCGAAAAATAAATAAAAATAAAAACCTAATGGTAAATCTAAAGCTCCTAGAAAAAGAAGAGCAAGAAAAACCCAAAACTTATACAAGGTAGGAAATTGTAAAGATCAAAGCAGAAATTAATGCAATGGAGACTAAGAAATTGATACAAACAATCAGCATATTGAGGGCTTGGTTTTTTGAAAGAATACGTACAATTGATAAAATTTAGCCAAGCTTATCAAAAAAGGAAAGGCTCAAATCCATTAAATTGGAATAAAAAAGGTGAAGTCACAAAAGATCCAGCAGAAATCCAGAGGATCATCAATACCTACTTTGAGAACCTGTACGCTAATAAAATGCAAAACACAGAAGAAATGGACAGAATTCTAGATACATAGGAATTATCAAAGTTGAACAAGAAGATATAAAAAGTCTAAACACCCCAACTACATTCAGTGAAATTGAAAATGTAATTAGAACATTACCAACTAAGAAAAGCCCAGGTCCTGATGGGTTCACTGCTGAATTCTACAAGACATTCAGAAAAGAACTATCACCACTATTCTTTAAACACTTCAGTGAAATTGAAAGGGAAGCAGTACTTCCAAATTCTTTCCTAGAAGCAAATAGTACTTTTATTCCAAAACCAGGGAAAGACCCAACCAAAAAAGAAAACTGCAGGCCAATCTCCTTAATGAACATAGATACAAAAATTCTCAATAAGATACTGGCAAACAGAATACAGAATACATCAAGAAGATAATACACCCTGACCAAGTTGGATTTATTCCAGGGATTCAAGGATGGTTCAACATAAGTAAAGCAATAAATGTAATACACTATATTAACAGAATCAAGACCAAAAACCATATGATCATTTCAATAGATGCAGAAAAAGCATTTGACAAAATTCAACATCCATTCATGATCAAAACCCTACAGAAAATTGGAATAGGTAGTTTTTATCTCAACCTGATAAAGGCTATCTATGAAAAACCAACAGCCAACATCATATTACATGGTCAAAAATGAGAACCTTCACACTAAAATCGGGAACAAAACAAGGATGTCCACTATCACTACTCCTGTTCAATATAGTTTTGGAAACATTAGCCACAGCAATTAGACAAGAGAAAGAAATAAAAGCAATAAAGATAGGAAAGAAGTTATACTGTCATTATTTGCTGATAATATGATGCTGTACATAGAAGATCCAAAAAACTCTGCCAAAAAGATTTCTATATTAATTTACAGATTTAATAGAGTAGCTGGACACAAGGTCAACACTCAAAAATCAATAGCCTTCTTGTACACAAATAATAGACATACTGAGAGAGAAATTAAGGAAACAATTCCTTTCACAATAGCATCCAAAAAATTGAAATATCTAGGAATCAGTCTAATGAAGGAAGCAAAAGACTTCTGCATTTAAACCTATATCACTCTGAAAAAAAAAGAGATTGAAGAGGATTTAAGAAAATGGAAAGACATCCCTTGTTCCTGGGTAGGAAGAACTAACATAATAAAAATGGCCATACTTCCAAAACTACTGTCCAATGCAATCCTGATTGAAATCCCAATATTATATTTCACAGAACTAGAGAAAACAATCCAAAAATTCATTTGCAACCGGAAGAGACCTAGAATAGCAAAAACCATTTTCGGCAAGAGAGGCATGGCAGGGAGTATCACAATTCCCAACTTGAAACTACACTACTCAAAGCCATTGTGATAAAAACAGCATGGGACTGGCAAAGAAACCGACCTGAGGATCGGTGGAATAGATTTGAAGATACAAAAACAACTCCAGACATATTCAGCTACCTCATCTTTGACCAAGGATCCAACCACCCTAGGTGGAGGAAAGATAGATTCTTCATTAAATGGTGTTAGAAAATCTGTATTTCAACTTTAAAGATTAAAACTAGATCTCTATCTTTCACCATGCACTAAACTAAACTAATATCTAATATTTAGATAAAAGATATAAATATTAAAACAGAAATGCTAAACTTGCTGGAAGATAAGTTAGGTAGAACTATGGAAGACACTGGAATAGTAAAAGACTTTATGAACAAATCCTCCGTAGCATGGGAACTAGCAAAAAGAATCAACAACTGGGATCTCATCTTATTAAAAGCTTTGGCATTGCAGCAGAAACCACCAACAGACCTAAGATACAACCCACAGTGAGGGCAAAAATTTTTCACCAGATGTTCCTCAGACAAAGTTCTACTATCTAGAATATATGAAGAACTCAAATAAAAAAAAAATCAGACCTTCCAAATATAAAGACACAATTCAAAAATGGGCATCTGAAATGAACAGACATTTCTCACACAAATAAAAACAGCAAATAAATATATGAAAAAATATTCTGCATCATTGGGCATTCAAGAGATACAGATGAAAACAATGCTGATATTCCACCTCACTCCAGAAAGAATGGCTGAAGTCGAGAAGTTAACCAATAATAAATGCTGGCAGGGTTGTAGGGAGAAAGGAACCCTTTTCCATTGTTGGTGGGAGTGCAGTCTGGTACAACCACTGTGGAAATCAATATGGAGATACTTCAAACAACTAGGATTAGAGGTCCCATTTAACCCAACTATTGCTGTGCTGGTTATCTTTCCAAAAGAATTAAAAGAATCATACCACTGCAATATATGCACACACATGTTTATAGCAGTACCGTTTTTAATAACTAAAATTTGAAAGCAGCCCACTTGCCCATCAACTGGAGACTGAATAAAAAGGATGTGTTTTTTCTATAAAGTGGAGTACTACTCAGCCACAAAGAAGGAGAAATCCAAGACATTTGTAATTAAATGGGTGTATATTGATGTCATACTCTTAAGTGAAATAAATAGGACACACATGTATAAATACCAAATAGTTTATCTGGTGTGATAAACTAATAGTGTGAATAAGTTTCAATGTGTATAACTGATAATGTGAAATAAGAAGAAAATGGCTGAAGGAGTAGAGGAAGAGGGAAGGGCAGGAGGAAGGAAAGAAGGGAAAACAAAAATGCAAGAAAAAAGATGGAAACAAATCTTTGTAAATAGGGAAGGGTGGAGGGGATGAAGAGAGGCTAGGGGAATGGGGAAAAAATAAGAACCAAGATACAGCATGTAAAGGTACAAGATCCCAATGATGAGTGTAACTGTACTATGTACCCAAAATGTACCAATACATTTTAAAAATTGACTTTTGTCATATTCAAAAGAATATTTTATCTCATTTATAGAATATTAAAACTGTGCATAAGTTCTCCGTGCATAATTATATATATATTTTTTTTGTGTGTGTGTGTGACCAAAATATTTGAATTATATTTTTATTCCAAATTAAGTGCTAATGGATTTCAACTTATTATAGTCTCTTTTTATACAAAGGATTGGTGTGAAGATGTTCATAAATAGATGTGAACAAGGACAAGTTCCATGCAGGATAGGTAGGGCCAGGGATGTAGCTCAGTGTTTCTGCTGCCTGCCTTGCAAGCACAAGGTCCTGAGTTTGATCCCTGGTACAAGAAAAATGCATGATAGTTAGTTATCTTATATTTTAAATATATGGATTTTGAATTGTTGACAGTGAAAATAAAGCAAAAAACCCCACAATTTTGAGGGACAGTGGGACATACAAGTGAAATGAAATGAGAGATTCTTGGAAAGTAGAGAATTAACCATTAAGTGTTTGGAGTGTGATATGTACAATCAAAGTGGTGGTTCTGAGGGTCTAGTGGGACGGAATCCTACAAAGCTAAATGAAGCAGATGAGAGTATAAAGCACAGAATTCGTGTGAGAGAACCATAGCCAAATACACGCTGGTGGCTGACACGTCTTTCAGGGTGGAGGACACCAGTGCAGAGGTGCAAGAGAATGCCATTAGATCACAACTCACATGAAATGGATAGAATTTCCCTGTAGGAATCACAGGATGTGCAAGGCTAATCCCCAGTACTCCTCCTCTCAGTACATAAGAATACTCATTTCTGCTTTGGAAATTTGTAAGTTTATTGAAAAAGTGCAATATAACTCTAGCATTATAAAATAAATTAATAACATATTTAGATACAGTAACTTATAGAGGGAAAAGCTTTAATGCATTTTCTCAGTAAAATATGAGAAGACATGACCTTCTTAAGCAGTAAAAAGGTAAAAATATAATCTTATCCACTATCCAAGATTTAATCTCTAGCACTGCAAAAACAAAGCACAACTGAACAAAACAGATTATTTAATACATGTACAGTATTATTTTGTGAATACTGAGTAATTTACATAGAAAAAGAGTCTTGTGCTGTTCACTACTTTTTATTTTCTTACTTCTATTTGACATAAAAATTTCCTGTATTTTGAAACAACACTTCTAGCAATGTTATGTAGATCACCTTATTAAAACCCTGTGATAAATTTGTCATGTGATAAACGGTAAATGATTATTTGCTCATTATAAAAATAAATTTATTCTTATTATCTGACCATGTATGTATTGAAATATTGTATTTCAGGTAGTTCTTTGGGGCATTTATAATACAAATAGTTCATACTGCTGCTAAAAGAGCAAAACAAAATTACCATTCCATATTTTCTCACGGACTGGAGTGCAGTGTTTTCTTGTCCTGTATTTGTCTCTCTTGGTATAAAGTTTGGAATAGATGATAATGAAAAAAAGATGAGCAAAGAATCTGAATGGACATTTACCTAAAGATGACATACAACTACCTAATAAGTACACAAAATATTACACATTATTAGCAATTAGGGGAATAAAAATAAGAAACTACAGTAAGGTACCACTTCATGCACTCTAGATGACTAAACTATGAACCTACAAGGGTTACAACTGAGTGGCAGAGAGGATGTACAGAAATTGATGCATTAATAGATTTTGGTCAGAAAGTGAAATGATGCAGATGCTTTGGAACACTAGCTCACCACTATTTCAGAGGTTCACCACAGAAATGTCACAAGGCTCAGCAATTCCACTGCTAGATATAAACCAAAGGAAATCAAAACACATTTGTTCATAAAGTTACATAAAAATTTTCATACCAGTACTATTAAGAAAAAGCAAAACTATATATATTCTCCAAATAAGTATTGTTTGGTGAGAGAGTAAGTTAAATGTGGGATAGTCATAGGATGTGCTATTCTTAGATCAAAAAGAGAATGAAGCACTGACACAGGGCAGGGCACATATGAACCTTGAGAACCTCACATTAAGTGAAGTATGACATGATTCTATTTATTTGAAATTCTTGAATTAGGCAAATCCATAAAAAGAAGCACTTTCCTGAAGCTAAATGTTTGAAGGGGCATCTGTATGACTGTACTACATTGAATTTTCTTTTCAGGGTGATAAAAATGTTTGAAATCTTTCATGCTACATTTATTGACTCTTTAAAATCTCAAATTAATTTTTAATTGAGTTTATTGGTACATTTTAGGTATACAGTACAGTTACATTCATTATTGGGATCTTGTACCTTTACGTGACAGGTTTTGGTTCTCATTTTTTCCCCTTGTCCCTGCCCTCCCTTCACCTCCTCCTCCCCTCTCCATTTACAAATGCTTTATTTCCATTCTTTCATTTTCTCATATTTTTTTTCTTTTCCCTTATTATCTTTCCCCTACCCTTCCTACTTCCCCTACACCTTTAGCCCTTTTCTTCCTATTTAACATTGTCAATTATCTCATTAGGATCTTCTGTACCATTGTAGTTTTTCACGCCAGAGAAACTATTCAGTATTTACACACGTGTGACTTATTTATTTCACTTAGGAGTAAATCTTCAATATGTATCCATTTTCCTATGAATGAATCTAACTTCTCATTCTTTATGGCTAAGTAGTATTTCATTTTATAGAAAAACCACATCTTCTTTATCCAGTTTCCACCTGATGGGCAAATGGGCTGTTTCCAAGTTTTATCTATTACAAACTGTGCAACTATAAACATAGGTGCACATATATCAATGTGGTATGATTCTTCTAATTCTATTGGAAAGATACCCAACAGAGGGATAGCTGGGTCAAATAGAACCTCTACTACTAGTTCTTTGAGGTATCTCCATATTGATTTCCATAATGGTTGCACCAGTCTGCACTCCCACCAACAATGGAAAAGGGTTCCTTTCTCCCCACAACACCACCAAGATTTGTTATTGAATTATTTCTTGATAGCAGCCATTCTTTGTGGGGTGTGGTGGAATCTCAGTGTTGTTTTTATCTGTATCTCTTGAAAGACCAGTGATGTGGAACAATTTTTTATATATTTATTTGCTGCTTTTACTTCTTTGTCTGAGAAATGTCTGCTTATTTCAGTTGCACATTTTTTAGTTGGGTGTTTATATTTGGGGGCCTGATTGTTTTAGTTCTTTATATATTCTAGATAATAGTCCTTTGTCTGAGGAGCAGCTGGTAAAAAAGTTTTTCCCACATTGTAGGTTGTCTCATAGTTCTGCTGATGGTTCTTTTGCAGAGCAGAAGCTTTATAATAAGATGAGATCCCAGTTGTTGATTCTTTCTGATAGTTCCCATGCTACTGAGGATTTCTTCATAAAGACTTTTTCCTATGCCAATGTCTTCAAGAGTTCTGCCTAACTTATCTTACAGCATGTTTAGTTTTTCTCTTTTAATATTTAGATCTTTAATCCACTTGGATTTTAATTTGGTGCATGGTGAAAGATAAGGGTCTAGTTTTAATCTTTGGCAGGTTGAGGTCCAGTTTTTTCAACACCATTTATTAAAGAGGCTATCTTACCTCCAGTGCAGATGGTCAGCTCCTTTGTCAAAGATGACATACCTGAGTACATCTGGATTTGTTTTTGTGTCTTCCAATCTGTTCTACTGATCCTCAGATCTGTTTCTTTGCCAGTACCATGCTGTTTTATCACAGTGGCTTTGTAGTTTAGTTTCAAATTGGGAATTGTTATAACCACTGCCATGTGTCTGTTGGCTAGGATGGCTTTTGTTATTCTAGGTTTACTTATGGTTCCAGATGAATTTTTTGATTCTTTTATCTAGTTCTGTGAAATATAGTGTTGGAATTTCAAATGGCATTGCATTGAATCTGTATATCAGTTTTGGTAGTATGGCCATTTTCACTGTTAATTCTTCCTACCCATGAGCAGGGGATATCTTTCCATTTTCTTATATCCTCTTCAATCTCTTTCTTCAGAGTGCTGTAGTTTTCAGTGTAGAAGTCTTTTGCTTCTTTTGTCAGATTGATTCCTAGATACTTCATTTTTTTTGGATGCTATTGTGAAAGAAATTGTTTCCCTAATTTCTCTCTCAGTAAGTCTGTTCTTTGTGTACAAGAAGGCTATTGATTTTTAGGTGTTGACCGTGTATCCAGCTACTCTGCTAAGTGTCAATTAAGTCTAGAAGTCTTTTGTAGAGTTTTCTGCGTAGTATCATATCACCAGCAAATAATGATAGTTTAACTTCTTACCTTCCTATCTTATTGTTTTAATTTCTTTCTTTTGTCTAATTGCTATGGCTATTGTTTCCAGGACTATATCAAAGAGAAGTGGTGATAATGTGTATACTTGTCTTTTTCCTGATTTTAACATGAAGATTTTCAGTTTTTAACCATTTAATGTGATGTTGGCTGTTGGTTTTTCATAGAGAGCCTTTATTAAGTTGAGATAAAGACCATCTATTCCAATTTTTTGCAGGGTTTTTATCATGAATGGATGTTAAATTTTGTCAAATGCTCTTTCTGTGTCTATTGAGAGGATCATGTGGTTTTTGTCCTTGACTCTGTTAATATAGTGTATTACAGTTTTTGACTTATGTATGTTGAACCATCCTTGCATCCCTGGAATAAATCTGACTTGGTCCGGATGTATGATCTTCTTGATGATCCTCTGTATTCTGTTTGCTAGTATCTTATTAAGGATTTTTGCTTCTATATTCATTAAGAAGATTGGCCTGTAGTTCTCTTGTTTAATTGCATCTTTCCCTGTTTTGGGAATCAAAGTGATACTTGCTTCCAGGAATGAATTTGGAAGTATTGTTTCCCTTTCAATTACATTGAAAAGTTTGAAGAGTAATGGTAGTAGTTCTTCTCTAAATATCTTGTAAAATTCAGCAGTGAATCCATCAGGACCTGGGATTTTCTATTTTGCTAAATTTTTAATTACATTTTGAATTTCACTGATTGTAATTGGGGTGTTTAAAATGTTTTTATCTTCTTTGTTCAATTCTGGTAATTCATAAGTACCTAAAAATCTGTCCATTTCTTCTGTGTTTTCCATTTTATTAGAGTATAGGTTCTCAAAGTAGGTATTAATGATCCTCTGGATTTCTGTTGGGTCTGTTGTGACTTCACTTTTTTCATTCCTAATTGCATGGATCTGAGCCTTTTCTTTCCTTTTTTTGATAACATTAGTAAAGGTTTATTTATTTTATTCTTTTAAAAAAACAACTCTTCAATTCATTTATTTTTTGTATCATTTTCTTAGTTTCCATTGCATTGATTTCTGCTCTAATCTTTATAATTTCCTCTCTTGATTGAGATTTGGGTTTTTCTTGCTCTTGTTTTTCTAGGAGTCTAAGGTTCATCATTAGGTTATTTGAGCTTGCTCTGTTTTCCTAGTGTGGGCATTCAGTGCTATGAATTTTCCACGTAAAACTGCTTTCATTGTGTCCCATGGAATCCTGTATATTGTATTGGCATATTCATTTATTTGTAAAAACTGTCTAATTTCTTCTTTAATGTCCTCTGTGATCCATTCATTGTTCAGGAGAGTGTTGTTCAATTTCCATGTGTTTGTGAAGTTCCTACGGCTCCTTATGCTATTGATCTCCAGCTTGATTACACTATGATCTGACAATATTCAGGGAATAACTTCAATTCATTTGCATTTATTCAAACCTGTTCTGTGAACTAGTATGTGATCTATCTTGAAGAATGACCCATGTGCAGCTGAAAAGAATGTATATTCTGATTTTGTGGGGTGGAGCACTCTACAGATGTCTATTAAGTCCATACATTCAAAAGCTTGATTCAGTTCTAGTATTTCTTTGTTGATCTTTTGCCGAGATGATCTATTTGTGAAAGTGGGATATTTAGATAGCCCACTACAATTGTATTAGTGCTTATTTGGTTTTTCATGTTTCTTAATATTTCTTTTATATATTTGGAGGCATTAATATTTGGTGCATATATGTTTACGATTGTCATCTCTTCTTCTTGTATTGTTCCCTTTACAAGGATGTAGTGGCCTTCTTTGTCTCTTTTAATCAGTTTTGGTTTGAAATTTACTTTGTCTGCAAATAGGATTGCTACCCCTGCTTTTTTCTGGGCTCCTATTGCATGGAGAATTGTTTTCCATCCTTTCACTTTCAGTCTATGGGCTTCTTTTTGCACTAGGTGTGTTTCTTATATAAAACATATTGTTGCATTTTGCTTCTTAATCCATTCTGACATTCTATTTTTCTTGATGGGTGAATTGAAGCCATTGACATTGATAGTTATAACTTATATGTACTAACTTATTATTGTCATGTTATTGGCCTTTTGTTGACTCTTTTTACCTTTTCACCTTCTCCTTTTAGTTTCTTGCCTTGCCTATTTGATTTGCTCTATTGGGCCTCATGGTGTTGTGACCTTCATTGTATTTTTCTAGGATATTGTTTAGAATTCTTTTT
>NW_022900929.1:68851479-68945446 GCF_012274545.1 Fukomys damarensis
ATATAATGTATTACATTCACTGACTTTCGTATGTTGAACCACCCTTGCATCTCTGGAATAAATCCGACTTGGTCATGATGGATGATCTTCTTAATAATCCTCTGTATTCTGTTTGCTAGTATCTTATTAAGGATTTTTGCATCTATATTCATTAAGGAGATTGGTCTGTAGTTCTCCTTTTTGGTTGTATCTTTCTCTGGTTTGAAAATCAGAGTGATACTTGCTTCCAGGAATGAATTTGGAAGTATAGCTTCTCTTTCAATTTCATTGAAAAGTTTGAAGAGTAATGGTAGTAGTTCTTCTCTAGTGCTGGTTTGGTATTCATGAAGTTTCTCAGGTGTTTTTTGTCATGGAAGTATCTTATTTCCTCATCCATTGTGAAAGAGAATTTTGCAGGATACATCAGTCTAGGTTGGAGGTTGTTTTCTTTTAGGACTTGAATTACCTCACTCCAGGCTCTCCTTGACCTAAGGGTTTGTGTTGAAAAGTCTGCTGTGATTCTGATGGGCTTTCCTTTGCATGTGATTTGTTTCTTATCTCTTACTGCTTGTAATATTTTGTTCTTCTGTTGGGTTTCTGGGATCTTGATTATTACATATCTAGGTGTAGACATTTTTTTTAAATCATGGCTAATTGGAGTCCTATATGCCTCACTTATCTGTACGTCAAATTTTTCCCCTCTGTTTGGTAAGTTTTCTGTCATTACTTCTGTGAACAGCTTTTATAAGTCATTTGCATTTTCTCCTGCTACTTCATGGATTCCTATCAGTCTTATGTTATTCTTCTTTGCATCATCTAGGAGTTGTTGGATCGATTTCTCATGATCCCCTACTGTTTATAAAAGACCTTTCTTTTCACTGTCACTGACTGCAATCTTATCTTCTATATCTGAGATTCTACCTTCGCATTCTTTAATTCTGTTGTGAACACTTTCCATAGAGTTTTTAATCTCCTGGATATCTGTTTGAATCTGCTTTATGGATTCCATTTCTTTCCTACGTTGGACCTTTATTTTTTCCATTTCTTTCTTATGCTGGGCCTTCATGGCTTCTATCATGGTCCTGAGCTTATCTATTTTTTCTCAGTTTCTGTTCTAGAGTCTTGATTCATGACTTTCATTTTGCTCACCATCTCTATTTATCTGGGAAATTATTTCTGTTTTGAATTTTTCTAGAGCCTGATTGATCTGTTTTGTTACTTACTGTGTTTTGAGTTCAAGATTTCCTGCTGGTTCACTATCAGACTTTTCATCCTCCTTTGCCCTACGGTTTGCCATTGGTAAACTGGAAGTCTGTCTTTATGTCTTGCTTAAGTGTTTTCTCATTTTTATTTTTGTTGTTGGGTTGTCCTTGGTTTAATTTTTCAGTTATTACTTAAACCTTCCTGATATAGGTGTGCTTTAGCTTTTGGGTCTCTAATTTCTCATACACACCCTCATTTTCATAATATCAGAGAAAACAGCTCATTAAATCAATCACAAACCTTTATCCCAGTTGATACAATCAGCAACACCATATGATCAAGCACAACTTGCAAATTGACCACTTGTGGTAGTCATTAGTCTATCACCTTTAAACCATGTGAATTATATTAAAATCAAGAAGCAGTCCAAAATATGTTTGCTGTCAATAAACTTTTCAATATAGCATATTTACCATTTAGGATAGGGGCTTAGACAGAGTTAGGACAAGGGGAGTAGTTAAGTAAAAGAACTGGAGAAAGTTTCAAGTGAAGCCAGAGGACATAGACTGACCACACAATCTTTACGAAACTGTTAAATTCAAAAGGGATAGACAGAGTACAAGTATAAGGACAAGAATATATCTCCTTAACAGTAATAGGGGCTCACTTTCCCTTGAAACTATTGACTCTTGAGTGAGGTAGAATGACAGAAGAAAAGACCATAAAGAAAAGAGAAAAAATGATAAAAGAAGAAATCTGAGTTAGGGCAGGAGCAGAAACAGAAAGGGAGATGAGGGATAATATGGTGGAGTAAGAGACTGAGTTGGAGAAATAGGACAGATAAAAGAAAGAATATGCAGAGTGGAATGAGAAAAAGAAAGAAAAAAATGAATTTGAAGGGCCTCTTTCAGACTATATCTCTGATGTCATAATATACACATGTGCAGCCATGTGCAAAACCAAGTCCCCTGATCTCAGCTAACTGATGGCAGAACCCCGCGATGCAGACTGACCTCAGGCTGCAAGGCCCAGATTGAGTCCCCGACCTCCTAAAGGGATGAACTCCACATAGTTCTGCTACAGATTTTCCCCGCCCTTTCTTTAAAGATGTTCAAAATTGGGAGCTCGGAAAAATACATTTTATGACCACCCCGACCTCTGCAGAGTGGGTCCAAAGACTGGCACAATCAGGAGGTCTGAGAGTGCGGGGCGGGGGGAGATGGTTCAGGGGCTCCCTTCCTTGTGCTGGAGGATGGTGGCAGCACAGGCAGGGGAGGACGTGGCTACCTGGTCCAGTGGATTGGGCCCAAGCAGGCCTTCCTGGCACTGGTGCGATGGTGGCAGCACTGGCAGGGGAGGATGCAGCTCTCAAATTAATTTTAACTAAGATATTAAATGGAATTTTATCACTTATCTATAAAAAAAAGTTAGTATAGTACAAGACAGTCTGATTGATGTTCAAAAGACTCCTTCAAAGGATTTAATTTAAAAACTCTTTTTAAAATATGTTATGTGCAACAAAACTGCAAATCTTGTTATTTGTGTTTGCATATTTGTGTGGGGTGCATTCGGCATCAGCATTTCACTAGCAAAAATTGAAGATCTGTTAAATACATTTCTTCTCCAAAGGTCCTAATTTTAATATCATAGCAATATCGTATTTCAGTGAAATATGTGATTATCCAATAATCTATGAAACAATGTTAACTTTTTGTAATTTTATTGAAGCATCCATGCCAATCATTATATGTCAAGTATTTTCTTTTTTGGAAGAATGAACCCCAGTAGCTTCATGTATTTCTGTGGCGTGGTCACCCATTTCACATAATTAACTTAAACAGATGATGAAAGTTGTATATAACCCTTTGGAGGACTCAGTCTCTCAATAGTAACAATCTACTAAGATCCAATGCTTTGACTTTTTCTCATACATGAATTTGAATCTTGTAGTGAAAAACAAACAATATAGAACAAGTGTCATTTTGTCTTCAAGAAAACTAATGGTTCAGAAACATAGAATTCATATTATATGTACTAGCTCATCCACTAGATGCCAGAATGGGCAATAATGGTAATATTTCTTCTACTGCTACTCATGACATAAAGGAGCTATCTGCCTTGACTTGTTCATGTCTGAGAACTCTTTATTTTATGTATGGTGTCCTAATATGACAAGTAAGGTTCATTTCCCATTGTAACTAAGAATATTGGTTGAAGAAGTGTATTCATCAGCTTTTGTGTTGTTGGACACAATGCTGGCATTCACAATTTAAAAGAAGAAAGGCTTTATTTAGCTAATGGTGTGGTGGAGTTAAGTCCATAGTCACTGGTCTCATGGCAGAAATATCATGGTGGAAAGATGTGGTGAGTCAAAACTGCTTTGTTCAGAGCAGGTGAGTAGAGCAAGGGGACAGTACCAGAGAAGAATATTTGAGGGACCATGGGCAGTATCCTAGCTCATGCCTCTGAGACCCACCCAGACACAAGTGTTCTAGTAAGCTACTAGGCATTTCTTATTCAATGAAGCAGATATACCCCTGCGCTCTAGGAGACTGAGGCAAGAGGATCTCATGTTTGAGCATAGCTTAGGCAACTTAACAATTTAGTGGAACTTGTCTCAAAATAAAAAGTGACTGAGGATATAGCTTTAGACTATGTCCATTATTGCAAATACTTCACTATGAAACAGCTTTTCTGTCCTGAGTCCATATTATGTGAGATTTCATGGCAGTCCATCAGTCATTCTCTAAACTGGTGTCAAGGTGACTGCAGAAATACTTGGAGAAGAGAAGGAAACTTACATCTGGACTGAGGTATCCATTCCAAAAACAAATATCACTGACATTATACAGTAAAAGGAATCCATTGTAATCACCTTGCCCCATATTGCAAGTTGTTCTCCTTCAGGGCTCCAACCAGGGCTTACAAACCACACAACAGCACAGTGGTTAGATCATGCTAGGTAAGAAGAAGCACATATATTGGCTCTATGTTTTACAAACATAGCTACTTTATTTATTGTACTTTATATAATGATATGACTGGGCAGAGAGCCTGGCTAACATCTACAAGATAAATCATCTGGTCATCTGACTTCCAAGTTATGGAGATATCCTTCTGCATTATGTCCTTTCTTCTAATCCATCTACAAGCCTCTAACTGATAACTCATTTTCTAAAATCTTTAATATTTTTTCTTCCACATCTTGAGTGCACAATCATTTGCCACTGTCCGGAAGTCCTTGCATTTCCTACTGTAGGCCATGTCTCTTCTCTGGGAACCAGGTCTTAGTTTTGTCGCATGAGGCAGTAAATCTAAGCCATGAAAGGAGAGGTCAGTGTCGCAGAGGTAATGTGGCTCAGGATCACCAGTTCATGAAGTTTTCTAGACCTTTTCGAAAGTATTTGGCTTTGATTATGAAAATACTCTTTTACCATACAATGGATTGTTGAAGCTCCCTTCCCAAATGATGATGTGGTAGATTTGACAGTCTCATTAGGTGGTGTATAGCTCAGTTCACATGTGTCCTTGATATCTGGCTTTAAATCTAAATTCATGTGCAGTAGCATGGCAGGAAGTACATTTTAAATATTGTGTGTACTTGCTTGAAGTCTTGGCATTCTTCTAGAATTTTTGAACAATATATTGCAACTTTACAATTATGTTTTGACAGAGTCTGCACCCAGAATCCTTAGAAAAACCAGATATTTCTTATAGACACAAATGTGCACCACAACTTGGACCTACTGAAGAGACCTGAATTTATCCAAGTTCTACTGAAAATTCACATTCTCATACAACATGATACATTAATAGGAAAAATACTTTCAAGTATGTGTACCTCAGAATCCATAAAAACTTACCGATTTCTGTGCCAAGTAGTACATGGTACTGGATGGAATAACTTGATACTAATTTTGGGGAGGGTGCTTTTGTAAGATTCTTCTGTACTTTTTCATTAAGAGACTTCATTACAGGGAAGATCAAATAGAAGTCCTTAGACTATTCTTTATAAGTAAGATAGAAACTCAGATGCCAGAAAAATATTGTGCAAATGTTTTCTAAATGGCCAATACTGTATTTAAAATTTTACAGTGTCATATCAGTAACATTACCTCTGAGTCTAGTTTATCTGCTAGACACTCAAATTTTAAATTCTATGTAACAATATTATCAAAACTTAATCAAAACTCTACTTCTGGTAATAGATTATAAAACATGCAAAGTAACATACAAACACAAAAATATTTACAAAAGATAAATACCTTGTAGATACATTCACTAATTAATCTCAGTATTTTATATAAAATATTCTAATTGAGGTTAATGATACAAAAGCCATACGTACTTTAGTATGTGAGATATTTTTTGTGTATAGCAGTTAAAAGTGAAATTTGCAGTTACTTATACAGTTTAATATGAAACATGGAAGTTTCATAACTGTACTGTGTGAAAGGACAAATGAAATAATGTGGATGAAGCTATTTTAGGCAATTTGTGTTATGATGATTTCTCTTTTCTTTAATGTATTGGCTTTTATTCCTGCCAGTCATATCATCTTTTTAGAATAAGATTTAAAGAATAAATTAATAATATGTAGACTACAAATTCTTACCCAAATGTAATATACTTTGTTTTAGGCTGAAGCTTTCAAAATTTTTTTAAAAATATATGCAAATGTTTCCAGATGTGTCTTCAGTTTTCATTCAAAATATCTAAAATACAAATGAAAAGAAGGTATCTCAAACCATACGAAAATACTAAAACAACTGTTTCCTTTTCATTAAAAAAGATTCATTATTCATAATTTGCAATTTGATTTTAACTCAATTTCCTTTCATTGATTTCTTTATTCTTATGGACATTAGTCTATAGCACATTTTTATATTACTTGATAGAATATTTCAGCAATTATTTGATAGCTTCAGGTAGCTAGCCTGAGAATTACAAATTGATCAGAAGGAAGTGTAGATGGTACAGCATTTTATGTATATATTTTTTAGATTTGCAATGAAAATTCACAGATCATCATTTATCAATGAATGAATTAAACACTAAGAGCTTTAAGATAGGGCATTAATTTTATTTAGAAAATCTAACATGAAATGTCATTAGATTATCTATCTTGTAAAGAAGATAACTGAACATGCAGCATTCTCCTAGTAATGTAGAGAAGCAATTATTGCCACGTGCTAATGAGGGTTAGATTTTAGTGCTATTTGTAGACTTACAGAAGGGATTTACTCTGTTGACTATTCTTCCAGTTATATTAGATACCTGACAGTAATTTGAAAAGACAAAGTGAGTATTTTATGCAACTTAGCATAGTGTTGTCACTGTTAAATTGGCTATATAAAGTGGCCAGATGATGTAATTTTCTTAAAAATAGGTAAGGAAGTAAAAAATATGTGCTGACATAAATGAATGGAAGTGATGTCATGAAGGACCTGGCTTCATTATGAAGACTCGAGGTCATACATTTCACTTTTGACAAAGATACTGCAACATTCAGTGATCTAGCATGCCAGTCTCTGTTAAATCTACTCTGGTCTGAACATACAGAACCAAAGACGCTATGACAGAATGTAAACGACTGGACATGGCAGTGGTCCAATAAGACTCTTTCTTTACAAAAATAGAGGACAAGGTTGGATTGAGTCCAGGGATCCCAATTTGTAAGTTCTTGGCTTAGATCATGAGACTGTATCACTTAGGCTGTATCACTGAGTAAACTGCAAAAACAATGAGATCATAAAACACACTAACTTCTGCAAGATACCTATGCTCTTATCTTCAGTATAACGGTCCAGTTCAGATGGGTCAGCTGGTTCTGCCATAGTGGATTTGAGTTATTCACAGCCCCTTTTTCCTTTAGGTCTGGACTTTGCTTCTACAAACACAGGGATTTACAAACTACTGCATTAGAAGTCTTTGCTGTTGTTATTTTGTAGTAGAGAAGAAGCAGGATAGTCACCAAATAAGCAGCGAAGCAATGCTAAAAAAGAGAAATAGAAAATAGAAAAAAAAACTTCCCTTTAGAAAACAGAAGGTTTTGAAACATTTCTCATTGGTTGACACCATGTGGAGCAGAAACATGATGCCCTTCTGCTGCAGATGTGGGTCTAAGCTCTTTGTTGAGACCATAGTTGTTCTGTCTGGGAAGAACGTCTTTCTTCATTGCCTCTGTAATCCTCAGCTTTCTTTCCCTCTAGATAAATTTTGTAGCACTCACTTACATAACCACATATGAGCAGGCCCACTGTACACCATGACTTCCTTTGCCATCTCACACACATTTCATATTTTAACTTTTGCAGCTCTGGGCCCCCAGGCTACTTTAGAAGTGAGTCCATTGGGGTTTTCCTACCACGTTTCATATGATACCATCTTTGTGAAAACTCAACAACTGTCTACTTGCTTTCACTATGCTCTTTGTTAATATAAACACTGCATAAAATTTACAGTAGACAGAGGTGGAAGCCTGATTGTTTAAACCACAGCATCTTTAGGTCTATTTTTACAGCTCCCTTGCTCTACCTTGACAACAGGCACATAGTGTTGTTGGTGGGTGTTATTGTTTTATGAATTCTCAAAACAATCAACAGCTTTACAATATGTTCATTTAATATGAATATAAATGAAAACTGTATTAGTAGTAATCCACAGCTGTAGATTACCACATTATGCCAAGGGCATAATGTAAAAAATACAAAGAAAGTAATTTGCTATATTTGCTTAGATTGCTTATACTATAAACCATAATATTGTACTTCTGTTCCCTCTTGTAACATCCTGAGTTTTCAACAAAATTCTTCTGTAAAAACCATAAATAAGCAAAAGTTTATATAAAATACTAGTTAATTCAAATGTACTCTTCAGATGAGTAGTACTGTGTTTATGTACTTCTAGTGTTCTCCAAAAATTGATTAAAGCCATGAGCAGCATGTACAAGTACAGTATGAAAGAAACTTATTGGCAATGATCATGATAACATGTATAAGTCATTTTGTTGAGTATGTCTGTGTGCTATAGTTGGTATTAAGTAATTTCAAAATAACTAGAATGTAAATGAGAGTAAATTCAAGCTCACACATCTAGAAAGAGGCTGAATGTTTAACAGAAGTGGGAAAAATTTCAGTTGACTTGTCCAAGGAATCAGCTACCACAATATATGGATTGGTTTTAATGTTAAAATTACTCCCACAGTTAGGTATTTCTGCATTCAAATATGCTAATTATAGACTTGTTAATATAGTTAATCTACTTTGAAGAACTTTTATGAGTAAAATCTTTAGAGTTTGAAGTACTAATGCTCAAAGATAGACTACAGACCAAGGAAAATGAATAGAAAAATTGAAAAAAAAAAACTACTGAAAAGAGAATTAGGATGAAAAAAGTCAGTTTTACTATGCCCCTATAAATACTCTATTTTTAGTTAAACCACTCTCTCTTTTCTTTAGTATTTCAAGTTAACAAAAGAATCTTGGTACAGCTGAGAAAAATCAAGAAATTGGAAGCATATTTTGTATTGTAAAAGTAAAGTAGTAAGTTCCCTTTCAACTATACCCTCAGTGAGCTAGAGAGGCTAGATATTTTCTTGAATTCTCAAGAGTCTTAACTCTTAAAGATATATATTTCATTTCTTTCTTTTTTTTTTTTTTACACATAGCTGTCACCAACTGGTTGGGTTCAAATATCTTTGCTTCCTTGTAGAATTTCTCTCTGTTTATTACCAAAAACATCCTCATTTCGATAGTTAAGATTTATTTTCATGTTAAAACTATATTTTCAATTCAAAGTTTAGTTTGACCTTCCTCTCAGAAGGAGAGAAAGAACTTCCTCCTCTCTCTTGTCTATGGGCTGTGCTCTGGTATGGGACAAAACTTGTAGAGACACAGGTGAGGGGAAAAAAAGCCAAGGCCTTCTGACATGCAGTAAAGCCCTCATTTTGTTGTAGCCTGTTCCAGCTGACCTTAACTCTTTGCTTAGGTGCTGGTCTCCACATGGGTGTGCTTTAGTATAGTATATGCCCCTAAGTTGGGCACACTTCTGTTCAGCTCTGTAGCTGCCCAGACCCCCTCTCTCTGTAAACCATCTTAATGTGGAGTCATGAGATGAACAGAATTTTAGTTCAACTCTACTATGATATCCCAGGTGAATGATCCATTATTTTATTCCCTTACACACTAAAGATTTATCCCTCTAACGCTACTACAGATGCTCCAGCACTCTTTCCTTATTTAGATTTCAGATAACCCTTCATCAGAGGTGGATGACACTCCTCAGGCCAAACTCATACCAAATAATTTTCTCCCATGGGAGGTAAGAACAAAAGCTGTAAAACCCATAATATCAACCCCCTGAGTGTTCTCTGGAACAATCTGACAGTCCTTTGCTCTTATGTGGATACCAGGTAGGAAAACAAGTTAGCAAGTTCAGGAGGAGAACAAGAAGCCAATGTTACTTTTTGCAAATACTCCAAGGTTTTGCACATGATTTGGGGGCGGAAGCACTTGATTTAAGGCCTTTCACTCATTGGCCCTATATTTCTTAAGAGGTTTATGATTTTCTCAGCCATCTTCTTATGTTAGCATGATATGGAAGGCAGAAAGAAGAATACAGCAAAGTGATCAAGTTACGTAGCTCAGAGTAAAACTGCTTCATCTCACTCCTTCATAACATTTTCACTTTAGACTGTGGAGTACTTGGGAATTTTGTTCGTTTTTGGCCATGGCTTCAATTCTACGACAACGGGAAAATCCCTGCTTAATATTCTTCAAGACCTTGTTAGTCACTTGGACATAGAATTCTGACAAGACATACTCATCTCACTAGCTGTCATAGGTGGCCAGAAGAAACACACACCTGTTCTCTCAGACCAAACCCAGGAAAGTGATCTCCTTATTCTTTTCACAGAGCATCTCAAGTTCTTTTTTGCCTGGGAGAATACAGACCTCTGCTCCTATCTCCTCTTTAAATTTAACTAATGGAAGATGCGGGTAACAGCACAAATCACTTCCTTGTGCACAGAGTGCAATTCCTTTAACAGCAGAAAAAAGACTGAATTCTTAAAATCAAGTCCTTAAATGTCAAAACTGGAAGGAATTTCAGAAATGATTTAAATCGTCTTATTTTACACAGGAGAAAACTGAGGCCCAAAATGGATGAAGGAAAGGTTGAAGGCCATCGGCTCTTTAAGAAAGATGAAAATGAGAAGCCAAATTTCCTTGACACCTGCCAATGTACACAGAAATTCTAAAGTTATTTTGTTAAACTGCCTTTCAAACAGTGTTACCTATGGTTCTGGTTCTCGTCCTATATTTGCAAGGTTGAAAGATGGTATGCGTTTTGAAATTATCTTTACACAGGAAAAGATCATAGTCCAACAAACTGAAGCACACAGAGAAGCAGAAACCATATGTGTTTCACAGGAATAACACTCAGTTGTCTATTTTTTGTTTTTGTTTTTGTTGTTGTTGTTGTTGTTGTTGTTGTTGTTATTGGGTTCTATAACTCAGATATTTTTCTTTTTAAGGCAGGGTGGGCTTGAACTTGTGATTCTCCTACTTCAGCCCCCCAGGATCATAGGCATCTACCACCAAGCATGGCAACACACTCACAACTATGAGGGTTTTTTAAAAAGTAAAGATGTTTGGTATTACTTACTATTGGATATCAAGCAGGCAGAAGAGTTCTGCTTGGTGTTTCTGCAGTAATAAAGCAAGTACTAGGATCCATCTCCTTCCAGGCCTTCAGGTTCATCCCATATGTATATGTTGTGTGAAAAAGAAAAGGAGATATTAATATCTGGGGTATAGGTCCCCAATACTGTTGATCTGCAGTCAGCACCAATAGTAAAGATATTGAAAGGATTGTAGTAAAGTTAAATAGCTGCAGAATGAAAATAGTACTCAGTACCAGTCCAGTGTGGAATTATTTAGATTATTTAGATTAGGGTGAAGAGGATGTATGGTCTTTGTAAAATAGTAGCATATGTTAATTTTTCTAAAATTATGAATTAGAAACCATCCTGTTCAATATACTGGCATGGCTTAACTACTTCCCTTTCTTATTCTTTTCAGCAAGCAGTAAACTTCACTCACAGTTAATATCAACATGCATTTAAGGAATTGGAAATAATAATTTAGTCATAGGCCCTGTGGTGAGAAGCGGCCAGCTTTAAGATGCCACCTTTTACCCTGGTTGTAGTCTGCTCCAAATAATAAAAACTCTGTTCTAATGAGCTGACATTTCCATCGCCCTAAAGAGATCCTATAATTAGGCATCTAAAAACAGTGATGCAGTTATGCAGTTGTAGTTATTTTTAATTGCTTTATTCCTAATGAAGAAGTATTATGGATCTACTCACTACATTTATAAAATGAGAGAAACGTGCTGGTGAAAATAATGGCCACAGATACCTGTCTCTGTCACAAAATAAGTAAAAGAATTTTTTACATCATTTTGTTAGCAGCCTTCACTGAGCTATTCAGCACAGTTTAGGTTTCCACTTAGGATGGAAAATGTTCATGTTTCATACTTCGGGCAAAATCACTAGGGTCATTTTGAATGACTGCATCATTGACAGAGAAAGTGCAGGAGGATACGAGGGTCTGAGTAAAATGGAAAAACCAGTCAGTCACTCAGGCATGAGACTACTGTATTTAACTGTTAGTGTGAAGATGGTATGCTTGAGTGCCTTTTATGTTTATGCTGAAATCAGGAAAAAAAATAAAACTACACAGAGACTCCAGTACCCTTCTGAGTTCTAATTATCAGAAGACCCTGAAGATATTTCTCATTTAGAACTCTACTTAATTAAATTCTACTAACCAGGCCTCTTCTTCAAGTGATCAGATCTCTGATACTCTTCTGATTTTCTACTTCCACGCCAAGTGGGAAATCTCTCAGAGACCATGATCAACCACCAGGGGGTAGTGGATTTGGGGCGAATATCAAAAAATAGGTTTCTTCCTGATTTTGTCAACTGAGGCCAAACGTAGTATAGCAGCACTCCCATGCAAGGTGGTATGTTGTATTACTCAGAATTCTTCAGAGATAGGGAGACAATGACTGAGGTGTGTGTGTGTGTGTGTGTGTGTGTGTGTGTGTGTGTGTGATTAAGTATAAGGAATTGGCTTACTGGCTTATCTGTTTATAGAGGCTGAGAGGTCCCAGAATCTCCAGTCCAAAGGCTTGAGAACAAGAAGAAATGATGGTGTGAATTCCAGTAGAGCCTGAAGTAAGACAAGAGCGATGCCGGATGTGAAGGATCATCAGAAAGAATTTTTGTCTTGTTTATCTATGGGCACTCTCAGACAACTGATGAATGCACAGAGCCCTGCCTACATTAATAAGGGCAACCCACTTCACTGTGTCCTTCAGTTCAAATGTTAATCTCAACCAGAATGAAAGCTCAGAGTCATCCCCAAAATAATGTTTAGCCAAATATCTGGGCATCCCATGGATCAGTCAAGTTGTCATGTAGGACTGATCATCACAGTTTCTTTCCTTTGCTTCTTATATCATATTAGTAACTTCTTGGATCTTAACCTCTCTTACCTCTGTAAGAATGAGACATCTTTATTTTTATCCTAGTTACAAAGAAATCTTCGCACTTTAGTTAAGGGGCTAAATGATTTTGGCTTTAAAAAATACACTAACAGGAAATAATACTGTTTACAAATGTTTAGCCATATCTCTACTGTAAAATCCAGAATCCTAATTGGAACTTTTTAATCTCCAGTAAACTAAATAGACTTTTTTTCCCCACAGAAAAAGAAAGAGCTGTACCTAAAATATGTCTCACCTCTTTGGAGTAGATTTGAAGTGTTAGTCTTTACCTCTTGAAGACTTGGTACCAATTCAGATACCAAGATACAAGGATTTTACTTATCTACAATTTTTTTTTAAAGAAGACTCTAAACTTCAGCCTTAAGACATGAACATGAAAAAATTTACTTCCTTCCTTAAAAAATTAATTCAGAAGTTCATGATATTCCTTGATAAAATACTTTCAGTTTATAACTTTCATGTATATAACACTTTAATTATAAAATCCATGGTGTATTAAAATACATACATAACTATTAAAAATGGAATGAAATAATTAAGAAAATGAAACATAATAGCATTGGCTTTTCCCTGACACTATGTTCTCTCTTTGTTAATCAATTCTGGAAGCATAGCTAGAATGCACTCCATTTCTAGGTAGTATATTTCTTATTTGTTAATGTCTTAGTGTCTCTACCCTATGGTTTCAATTTTAAATTAAGATTTGTTTCCCTAGGTGATTTTTCTTGAAGAATTTTCTTGATATAACACAGATATTAATCACATATTTATAAAACCAATCCATACTCATTAAACCATGATAAAATTGTTCAAACTCCTATGTAAAATAGTTATACTTGCCAAACTATTTCCTTCACCTCTGAAAAATGTGCCAGAAACTGATCAGCCAAATCATTTATTTTGGGTTTTTTATTTTATAAATTTAAAAACTATAACATGAAGATACATGCCCAAGCCACAAAGTTTGAAGCACTGTGAGTTAATATCAAGAATTATGATTCCCAGTATTATGGTCTTCTCCATAAATATCCTCTTTGAGTATCTAGATCTTATAAAACTTACTAGAGTAAAAAGAATATAGTTAAATATATGATGCAAACAAGATTTCAAAAGAAGAAATCATCTTTTAGAATGAGTTAGACACAACTTAATTTCAAATATTTCTTAAGCATAACTAAAATATTTTAAAGCATAATTTCTTCCAATGTGCCATATATAACTACAGAACAGCCAAATCATTACCATATCTGTGTTGATATAAATTTATTCTTACTTAAAACAAAAGCGGTACGTATTATTAATGGATGTCCTTAACAGAATTTTAGATTACAATTAAAAAGTTCAAACTCTCCAGTGCTTCATCATTGTTTTGGTTTGGTTTGGTTTGGTTTGGTTTGCTTCAAAGAACTGCAAATTCAAATCTATGAAAAACAACGGTGTGCTTTTTTATTGTGCTTTTCGTTAATAGCTGCAAATTTTCCAATGGGATTGATTCACATCCATCTAACTATCCTTGTGGAACAAAAGTGAATAGACTCAGGGCAAAGTAACTGTTGCCTTGAAAAAAAAGGGGGGGGTAGAGTAGTGTACTAAGGAAATAAAATTGTCAACAAATCTGTGGAAAATAGGAAGTTAATGAGAGCAATTTAACAAACAAAATGAAGGAACAGACCTGGTACTAGCTGTGGTGGAGAGATGGGAGGGTAATAACGAGCTTTTCGTGGGATCAAAGTCATCCTCCATTTCCTTCTGGGCACTCGTTTACCTTCTAGCTCACACAGTATCAGTACCTGACCTAGACACCTTACGGTGAAGCTCAAGCTTCCTCTGCAAGGGCTCTTCAGCCTCATCTCGGTTCCTACTCTGCACCCCTGGAGCACCCAGCTTCCGTGCTATGAGGGCGGCGCTGAGATGACTCGTTTGTAAATACTGCAAACAACTGCTCTCACACAGGCAGAGTCACACTGGCTCTCCTCACCAGGCAAGCTTATAAATGTCTCTGGCATTCTGGAGAATGAGCCGCTTGAACATGTTATCGTGGAACATTGACAAAAATTCCAGATTGCTACCCAAACTGTACGGAATACAAATGATCGCTTTCCTATCTTATTGTGCTGGAAAGAAAAACAGAATGTTGTATGATGCATATCAATGAATCAAAATACTGAAAGCATAAAACAATTTGAACTGGTTTAGTGCCGAATCAAATTGTAGCAACACAAAGTGCAGTGAAAAAAGCATGTTTAATTAGAAAATTGATGTCATGAATTTGACGCTAGAGGCAATAAACATTTTCCTTCAGAATCTAGTGCTAATATGTGAATGGCCTGACAATTCATATTCAGATGGGTGTATGAATTTATATTCTCAGTATTTACTAGTGTCTCGCTGATTTAATTTAATTTATAATCAAATATGCATTTTTCCAGAAATTAGCACTACATCATTTGTAAATATGTACTACAAATATTCTAGTTCCAATATATAATTTGTTTATATTGAAAATACAGGGATGTTATCTTTGAGAGTTTTCAGTAATTCTGGTTTTGTGAAGACAACTATGTCCGAGGTTTAAGCATTAATAATTGAAAATTTTAGAAAGTGGCCCATTTTGTCATTGTCAGTGTAGATCACATTGTTCTTATTTAGCGTTATTTTTAAATGTCTAATTTCATCTAGCAATACAAGTAGAAGAAAAAGAAGGAATAGCAGTAGAAATAATATTGGTAATACCTTACAGTAACTTAGATGATAAACTACATGCTGAAAGCCGTATATTGACAAATTTCTTGTATCTTCAAGAAATACTACAATTTTTAAGTGAGTTTTAAAGACATTAGGCAATTAGCTCTAAATGCAAATCTATTTTTTAGCCACTCTGCTATCCTAATGGATAGAATTTCCACATTGAGACAGACGTGTGCATTGCATAATCCTGTCTCTGGATTGCTTAATGTTGAATTGATTTGTCCATAACGTGTATTTATTAAACTCTACACAAGTGCCAGACCTGTGTTAGATTTCAAGGATCCAGGGAATCGGATAAAAGGGCCCCTCCCTTCAGGGAGCTTAAAGGCCACGGCATTGACTTTCAAGTTATTCACTCATTTTTTATCTTCTTGTTGCCACATTTACTAATTTATTGAAAAACATGTCAATAGGTACTTGTCATGTTTCAGGTACTATGTTAGGAACATATACTACAGAGCAAGACTCCTTTTGTACAATCATTTGGAAGCCCACATATTACAAGGAGACAAACTGACAGTTACATAGATACCTTCTGCTTTGATAGAAGCATGCAAAAGCTGATGAAGGAGTCCTTATAGGACCCAAACAAGGTTACACAGAACAGAAGCAACAACGATGAGATAGCAAAGCTGAAGCTTGAACGATGACTTGTAATTAGTCACACAAATCTGGGATGGGAGAGAACTGACAGGACTTTGAGCAGAATAAACAGCATATGCAGACACACAGGGGCAAGCTAGAAAAGAATAGTTAAAATATGGTTTGAGGTAGGATGCCTGGGGGAGAGTGGTTGAAGTCTTGCAGAGATTCTGTTGCACAACAGGGAATTTGTCTTCACAGTGAGGAGGACAGTTGATTTACATTACTAAAGAGACAGCTATGATCAGCTCAGCTCACTGAAGTCACCACTGTGACTGAATCCTATGCAGGGATGAGGCATGGATTGCAAGCTGACTGGAGTTCTGGAGAAAGCAATAGACACTATTGTCATCAAACTGAGTGAAAGAGGACTAGGGTTTAAAGACATTTCCATTAGTTTATCTTTCATGCAGTTTCCCTGGGCTTGGAACACACATGGATAAACACAGTCTGACATGGAAATAAATCAAGCAAATGTTAAAACTGCAATTGGCAATGCAGATTAAATTTAGCCAGTTCAATATACATGGGCATAATGTTGTCCTATTACTTTCTGCTTTAAAGGGCAAATTATTAGATCCATCATTTACTTTATTACACACTTTAAATGCAATAAATATCACCTAACAATTTCCTTGGAATAAAAGAAAACTTTTGAGACAATTCTAAAGAATGTGTAGGCAAATTTATAATAGCAACAACTTTATATTTAATTAAAATGGTGGGGGATAATTGTAGACTAAAATATATTGAAACATGTATTTGAAAAGATTTCTGGAAAAAAATGCATATTTATCATACTTTTATGATCATCTCATTATTCATTACTTAGCAATTTTATCCCATGACTTCCATCAAACAGTCTTGATTAGTACCTAAATGTTCTAGGGAATTTTACATACATTCATGATCAAATCTCTGCCTCATCATTATTTAAGAATTCACTTTGTGACACCCTGGAGTTAAGAGGATAGGAAAGTCTTTCCCTCTTGGAGGTCATACACGGCTGAAAACAAGGAAATAAGATAATGAAATGAAACATACGACAAAAAGGTCTCAAGGAGAGGCAAGTGCTCTTTAGAAAATTAAAAGTATATCACGGTGGCTTGGTTTTTGAGAAATTTTAAATAAAGCATTCAGGAACCTTCACAGAGGATGTGCTACAGAAGTGAAGAAATGACTAACATGCAGAGAAATGGCCATGTCTGAATTTCAAGAACATTCTGGGTAGAGGACATAGGGCCTTCGGCCATTTTGAGGGATGGAAAGAAAGTTACTTTGACTGGAGCAGAGAAGCAAGAAAGGATCAGGATGGGAAAATCGGGGGAAAAGGCAGGTGCTAGTGAAACCTGGAAACAGAGCAAGACCATCAAGGGCATTCCAGGCCATCTTTGCTCTAATTGCAACAGGAAATCCTCATCAAAGGAAAGCATTATTAAATTTGGCTTATATACTTTAATCTTTGGATGAACGTATTAGTACTACAATACCAGCCTTCAGATTTAACTTGTATGAAGTGATGGACAAATTCCAGAAAAGCAAAACCATTCTCATGACCAAAGTTGATACATTGTGATCTGCAGTTTAAGAAGCTCACAGATAAGTTAGACAAGAAGTTTTTTCAAACTTATTTTTGCCCAAAAAACTGAATTTAGATATGCATTTTGAATTTTACTAAATTTTACTTGGTGTATGTGCACACATGTGTATGTACACAGTGTATATGTCCAACTTAATTTTACATGGTGATTTTTTAATCTGTAATTATTTTATTCCCAGAGGAATTCTCAAATATTTTATTCATATACATTTTAACTCAGTTCTCCTCATAAGCTCAAGACACTATAAAAGTTCTCCTTAGATGGAAAGTAAAAGGAAATTATTTTTGCTTCCCTTCCATATTTGGACTTACAGCTATGCTTACCTGTCAAAAGACATTATCCTGTTGATTTTTAAAAAGTAGGAGAGCTCAAATGAGAAGCAGGTCCCATTCAGGTCTTGCCTGTGTTGGGTCAGATTCCTGTTCCTACACCCAGGGTATAATACATCCTGCTGGCAGTAAACCCTTTAAAAGAATAGGCGAACACCAAAAATATTCTTTTGTATACCATGAAGGGTACAGGTGGCCAGTTATGCAATTCTTTGTAATATCTACTACTGAAGCTTCAGAATTGTCTTTTTCTACCTATGGACAGAGGAACAGCAGCCTCGGGAGAGATGATCACAACCCTTTTGATATTCGCCTTAGAGTAGCTTTTTGTCTCAGTTTTCCAAAGGACAAAATAGTAGAATTTAAGCTGGCCTGAGTATGCATGGGTTTCCCTGTGAAAAATGTTTACAGATAGGGTAACGTTGTTGATATTCTTCCATGGTAAGTTCAATCAGAGAGTGAAAATAATCGTCAAACGAAATATGTCCTGATTACTTTTGTTATTGCAAGGTGACAATTTCACATTTATCCTTGTGACATTAAGCTGAGTAGTAATTGATTCATTTTCTAGTCTCTTAATTTAGAAACTCTGAAAAGGCTAAGCAAATTATGATAAAAAATGATCTGTGCAAACACACATTATACCTATTATTTCCTCCCATATTTGAAGAGTACAAAATGCAAGTAGTTTGTTATCATCATCATCATTATTGCTATTACTGCCACATATGCATCAATCCGTATTTCATTTAAAGAATCTTTGAAATATAAGATCTATTTTAACTTGTGCAATATATTTATCTAACAAGTCCCACTAATTAGCCTAGTATGGCAATACAAAAAAATATGAATAGAGCTATTGATTTGACCTTACACTTTCAGCAACAGGAAACAGAAACTTTTTTTGTAAGCTTAAACATTAAGGGTTTTCACATATTTTTTTTCCTATGAGATGAGTAAAATTATACTGTTATTTTCTTTCTTAGAAATCATAAGAGGAAATTTTACAAAATTATCTCAAGCATACCTAGGGTAAGACATCTACAACTAGTCAATTTTTACTACCTATTTAAAATCCTAAATTTCTAAGTCATTCATACAGAATACAATGGGTTTGAAGATGTACCTGGAAATTAGTTAAGTCCAGATCAGCTACATGATAGCTTTTTATTACCCTGAAAAGTAAGATGAGATCGAGAGTAAAGAAAGCATTTTGCCTTAATAAAAGAAGAAGAACTTTTAGGAAAAATGGAAGTATGATTTTGAATCATCAGAATTTTTATAATTATTGCAGTTGATCAATGATCTTTTCCATTTAGTAAGATCAAGGTTACTCTTACTCATTACATTAAAAATGTGTTAGTCTAGAAATCTGGGGCAACTTGCTCAAAAAAGAAAATTAAGGACAGGGGATGGAGTGGAATGGAAGAGCATCTACCTAGCGTTCATGAGAGGGTCCTGGGTTTAACATCACTGCAAAGCAAAGAGAAGACAGAGAGAGAAAAAGAGCAGAAGGAAAGGAAAAGAAAGGGAAGGGAAGGGAAGCGGGGAGGGGGAAGTGGAAGGAAAAGGGGAAGGAGAAGGAAAGGAAAAGCCATGATTTCTGAGTCTGCTCGATGACGTTGCCATCGTCAAGAAGCTATTCCTAGACTATTACAGACACAAAAGGTCACTCGCGTGCTTCGGAATATGTCCACTTGTGAGTGTCATGGACCGAACACATGCTGCCTCACCAACAGAAGAAACAATGCTCTGGCAACCACTACCAGTTGCACAGCCAACCTTAAGCATCTCAGTAGCCACCCCAATGTCAATAAAATTCTAACGGGAAAAACTGGCACATGCGTGAGTAGAGAGCAATCAGAAGGGAAGCAGTGACACATTATCTTGGCAGCTTTGTCCGAGGAAAACATCTGCATATGAGTTTGTGAAACAGATGGAAGTTGGAACTCTATGAGGGACTTAGGCTATGGATAAAATTGGTAACTGATAGAAGCTAATTTTTAATCCTACTCGTCTAATGTTCTTTGTGCTAACCAATCGATTGTTTAAATGTGCATTGCTTCACTTCCTGTAGTATCAGCAAGTATATCAAAGGGATCCCCAGTGGGAAAACATAGAACTGGTAGCATAGGTACTGAAATTCTAATGACAGAAGTCTACATACACCTTGGATTCTCTCCTTACTCTTTTAATGTTCAGAGAAGGTTTAGTCAATCCAGTGGAAGTGATGGTATTTTATCACAAGAAGCCCACAGACATTATAGAATAATGAAGGACACAAAATAGGAACTGGAAGCTACTGTATATATAGCTACATTTTGATATCTATAGAATATTTCAAAACAACTGATTAAGATCTAAGAGCCCAACCATTTTCCACCGTAAGTCTTTGTATCACTAAGCCATCTTTTCAAGGTGAGATATTTTATTGCGAATGGCAGGAATCACTTAAAATTGTCATGATATAATTTGCTGCTGATAGGCTACTAACGGAAGGAGCAAGTGAAGGATTTGCCTGGTGTGACACACTTCAACAGAAAGTTTGGGGAA
Organism: Fukomys damarensis; assembly: GCF_012274545.1. Lineage (NCBI taxonomy): Eukaryota > Metazoa > Chordata > Mammalia > Rodentia > Bathyergidae > Fukomys > Fukomys damarensis. The sequence continues at coordinate 68,872,109 of NW_022900929.1, forward strand.
AACTCTACAGTTTGCTATTCAGTAGTCAGTTAAAATCATGAAAGCATGTTCTCTTCCAAGTCATGCTTCCTAGGAAGTAATAAATATATTCCTTACTTCGTATTACAAGCTAAATTTTCATGAGGTTAATTTTCTTCACTACATTAAATCTTTTGTAAAAGATCAAAGTCACCACTCTCTGACAGCAGTTCAGCAGTTAATGTCAGAGATCACAGTCTGGTTCCCAGTACCAGTGTGTCCACATCTTGAAAGTTGTCAGGAAAATTCATATTAATGAGGGCCCTTGCTGGAAAATTTAGGACAAAGGCCAAAAGGAAAGTTCTGTGGACAGTGAACGCTGTCTGAACATCCAGGGGCGATGTCTTCCTATCACAATGAAATATCCATGAAAATATCCACGTCAGGGAGAAGACTTGACCACGATCCCATTATACATCAGAAAACCAGAAGGTTTAAGTCTATAGCATCAGACACTTTCATCACTCATGGCACATGCTCCAGTCACTGTAAACACTGTTTAGTACACACTTACTTAGACAAGCTAAGCTTCAGGAACCAAGGATAATTAAGAACACTTGAAATACAGGTAATTCCTGACATAAACATGCAACCTTTTATGCATACCCAGCAGGCACACAAAATGCCATACCATAGGAGGGAAGGGAAACTCTCATCAGACCATACAAATGCTAAGAAAATAAATTACCAGGGGCGTAGAAATGTATATTTGAAGTTCCACAGCCCTCTCTTTTCATAATTAGTCCTCCTCCTGTTGAGGTGAAGTGTGTTTCTGAGCTCCTATGCATGATTTTAGAAAAAAAAAAAAACATCTTGGAAGTGTATAAGAAAAGTTCCTGTGTGGCCACTTACACACCATTGTTTCTAGAAGATGATTTTCAAGTACTAAAAGTATTTTAAGAATGGACTTTAACAAAGCAGTATATACGTGATGCAAGGACTACCTATTATTAGTTCCAGTGTTGCTAAATGTCAACAACCCATCAGTAATTTATCCAGCATATGCTGCATACTTCATCCATGTACATCCCTCTGAGTGTCCTGGCTGCAGAGCCACAGAGGTAATGAGTGAACAGAAAAGTATTTGAGGTGGGACCTGGGATTTGATCACTGTGGTGGAGGGTGACCATTCCTACCCATTAAAGACAACTTTCAAGTGCTAATATGCACCAGATATCATCACCAGGACATTTAATGTAGTTCACATGGAATTTCTTTACTCTTTCCAAGCATAATTTATATTTATTCAATACAAATTCATATAAAAATGTCAAAGTTTTCAGTAATGTTTTCCTGTTACTAGCTTGCCTGTTCATGAACATTCCTTTATGTGAGATCTTCAAATCTATATATTCTCATTTTATGACATTTTTGGAGCTCATTCTCTATTATATTTTAGACAATGACTTCTAAGTTATATCATAGCTTCTCTAGCTTAGTAGCAGATAAAAATGAATGATCTATGTTACAACCAATTTCATTATACTAACATACCATCAAAATTATAATCTGAGTGCAGGTTTACTGCTGTGTATTCTGGAGTTTTTCTTATCTGACTTTGCAGAGTTATATTAATTTATTTAGGATAAGTATTTATTATTACAAACTCCTCTGTTAAAAAATATTTACCTTCATGAATAGCCATACAATAATTAACATCAGTGCACTCAATACATTCCTTTATTGTTAGACTACATATTAATGGAGAAGAATGACAAAACCTTAAATGAAGGAAAACTATGCAGAAAGTAGAGAGAACTTATGAAATATTAATAATTCTATCTGTCTAATCATCTATAATTTCTCCATTTTCATTCTTCAAAATAACACCGTGAAATACTGCTTTCATCCACAACTTCCTTAGTTTTAAAGATGAATTAAATGTTCTTCTCCCAGTTCTTCTCTAATTCTCTGACGATCTTACAGGACAAAAACCTCACCTGATCTTACTTTGCATTCTAAGTGTAACCAGTAAGTACAGGGCATAATCATCTAAGCCTTTTGTAAGCCTTGTTAGATGATGACATTGAGACATTTCTGATGTGATCAGTTGCCTTCTCAAAGGACAAGTACATATGACAAGCACCTTCAAACTTAGAAGGAAGTCAACTTTCTCTTTTTCATTTGCTAGACTCAGTCTGTGTCAAAGTAACTCCAGTTTAGTTTTCACTTAAATAACATTTTGGGAAACAAATCACATTAACTTGATGAGATTTCCTTTTACTTCATACCACTGTTCTTCAAAATTACGAATTGCCTGCCTTGACACTAAGATATCCACGATGATTAACTTGGCTGTTTACTCAATTATTTCTTTCTAAAATTAGAAACTTCAAAGTGCTTTTATGTTTAAATGACTTACACTCCAGTAACACTGCTGATCAATCATTTCAAGCTAATGATTAAAAACAGCAAATGTTCTTCTACTTGCCTTAGCTACTCTAAATAGTGTGTCAGACACAGCAGGCTGTACTTATTATCTCTGGTCTTTAACATGGGCCACATGGATGAGACAGCACAGATTAAGCACTGTTCAAAGATTTTACATGCTTCCCTTAAATATCTGATTTGAATGGTTGTGAGAAAGGACTATTTTATAATTAAAAAGTGTTATTTAGTATGCAAGGTTATTTGGGATTTGCTTTCCCCAAGAAATAAATTTTGTTCTTCGAAAAGCTGTATTTTCATAATTCTGTACAGCACAAATAAGATGATAATTTTGTGAATGATTCCAAAAATCTTTTAATTATTCATAAAAAAGAATGCATGCAAAAGAAAATTAGGGGGAGTTGGTAGACCTCACTATGAGAACCATAATTTGGACAGTTTACAAATTAATATTCTTTAAACATTAAATCATTAATTCTATTCGGGAACAATAATGGCTGTGTTTCAAATGATACAAAACAACCATGAGCCATCTGGCTTGAACAATGCATTCATCAATAGGTTGTTTTGTTTCAATAGCACGATCTCATGTCTCTCATATCCCAAGTATTTTAAAATATTTATTTGGGAATAACAGTATAAGATATACGTAACTGGTTCACCAGCTAATTGCTCTTTTTAAATTTTATTTCCTTTCTTTTATCGTCTCCTACCATCTTCACATCTGAATACACCAAGGGTCAGGGACCTACACATTCTCTGTATTATTGTCTGCTTTGTTCAGCTCTACTTTTGTGCCCTTAAACAATGCTATAAAATTTTGCCATATACGATTCAGAAGTTCTTTGTTGGATTTCTTCCTGTCTTTTTTTTCTTGGTAGCGATTTTGGTATTATTGAAAATTGATTTTTTTCCCTGTCATCTGTTTATAACTTGTGAGTTGAAAAACTTACATTTTGAAAATTAATTTTATAGTCTGCTACCTGAATGAATTATCATTTGACTTAACTTCATAATTTATGATTATTGTTTTATGGTGTTTTATCATCTCTCTAAATGGAGATTAGTTTACTTTTTTAGACCTTTTATGCATCGAATTAATTTATCCTTTCTAATTGCACTACCTAAGACTTCCAATACTGTAAGAGTGGAGTAGTATTCATCTTTATCATGTTTCTCGTCTTAGCAGTAACACTGTTCTCAGCATTTCTCTATCAAAGAACATAGTGAGGATTCTGAATCAGACAAAGTACGATATACAAATTCCTCCACTCCCTCCTACAGAAAGAAGCCATAAAATCTGGATAGAAGGTAAAAAAGAAGCTATTTATGATAACTAAAAACAAGCAAAAAATAACCAACTCTCAAGCAAAGTTTTATACATTATATAAAATAACTAACTAAAATCGCATCATCTAAATGTGAAATGTGTAATTGTAGGACATGTGAAGTAAATATACGACAAAAATACCTATTACCTACCAAGGAAACCTCTAATAAAATTGTGAACCAGGTGAACCTTTCCTCTTTATGTGGCTGCCTAAAATCTCTATTATACTAACAAGAAGTTAATACAGAAACAATGTAAGACAATGGGCTGCTTTTAAAAATTTTCAGAGATTAATCTAGCTATTAAGTAAAATATAACAATTTACACTTAAGGAAAGGAAATAATTTAACAGGTATAAACAGGCTCAATGTTTTCAAATGTATGACTTCCTAGCAATCAAAAACATTTATCCCTAAAGGATGGCTATAAAGCAACACATATTTTACAAATAGACAATTTCAAGAGAAAAACTGAACACTGTCTTATTTTACCTATAAGCCATTATAGGCAAAGCTATAAGTAGGGTAAACCTACTTTAATCTTTGTAGAGCCAAATTATATTAAATTTTTTATTCCTATAGAGGTCTTCAACTTAATAAATGAAGAAGGAATACTAGAATTAGAACATTTCAAAACTTGTAATTGATTCATGGATATAGGGATTGGAAGTCAAAAGCCATCAAAAAATGTGAGACAAGCTAACATTATGTGCTTATGGATTAAAAAACAAGCCTAGATCCTAAAAAGTAGTTTTGTCAAAACAAGTCTACCTTTTATCTGTTCAAGATTCTAGACCTAACAGAGAATAAAGAGACAATTTATGATGCACCTTGATTAAAACTAGGAAAATTCAGACTGAGTACAGAACAAATAACTATTTTGTTTTGTTTTGTTTTGCTTTTTCCAACAAATGAACTGAAAGAGGAGGGAAACACCGTGAACCTATTAATGTAAAGAAACTGTAGAAAAGTAGCAATGTGTGGTCATATATGAATTCCATTCAAAGAAAAAAGTATACAGAATATTCATTTAAGGTTGATTCTGTGATGTTTCAAGGATAATAGGGTGAATCTTGAAGATATTATGCTAAGTAAAATAAGTCAATTATAGAACAAGTATTATACAATTCTATTTTATGAAATACCTAAAAGAGTCAAAAATCACAGAAACAAGTGACTAAAGACTGGTTGCCAGGGTATTTGAGGATGTGGAAATGGAGAATCATATTAAATGGCTAGAGTTTGTTATACCTATGATGACATTTTAGAGATCCATTATGCGACATTGTGCTTATGGCTGATAACATTTTGTATATGTACGGAAATTAGCAAGGAACAAAAAGTTTCCTGTAGAAATTTTGTCCTTAAGCATACATATTCTTAGTAAATATTCATAAATATATTTACCAAGAAACAAATAAAGGCACATTCACACTGATTATAACTGCCGCAAACCATGTATAACTCACATATTTACCTACAACAGGTAGTACTGGGGTTAGGGTGAGGTAAATAAATATTGTTCTTAAGAGAAAATGTAAAAGGAACAACAAAAATCTTATAGTCATGATAAATGATTTTGTTGTAATATTTAAAATCAAAATTAATGTAAAAACTCTTGATGAATAAATTTAAAGCAGTAAATTTTTAGACTAAAATTCATATTATTTTTCTTTTAGCCTCAGAATTCAATATGGCACCATGTGAAACTAACAGCACAATGAATAATACATTGTGATGTACAATGGAATGCTATACAGCACTGAAAATGAATAAACTATGCACAGTAAGTAACTTAGATAAACATTTGTCAAATTCAAAATGAATGTAACTAATCCAGAATATTAGAAATCAGGACACTATTTTCTCTTAGAAGAGTACAAGAGAAAGTTTCTAAGAATCTGGGAATATTTTGTTTCTTGATTTGCATGTTATGTGAGTTTTATAGTTTGGAAGACTTCATCTATCTTTTCATTTATGGTTTGTGAATTTTTTAATGTCCTATACATCTATATAAAAATTTTTAAGAAATTAGATAACTAGAAATTTGAGCACTGGATATTTGATAATTTTAAGGGATTGTCAGAAATTTAGGTGTGGTAATGCTAAAGTAGTTTTATAAATAGCTACAAAAGAAACCTTATAGTTTAGATAGTTACTGAAATACTTATGGATAAAATGATATCAAGTATAGAATTTGCTTCAAAATAAAATGGAAATTGGGAAAGTGGAAGAGGGAACAGATGAAACAAGACTGGCTGTGGATTCTTATTTGCTGATAGATAAGTGTGCATTCTTTATGCTTTGGTGCATATTTGTAATTTTTATAATTATAATATCAAGGAAGACTCATAGGATCACCACCAAGGAACTAGTTTGACAGATATGGAAAGAAGCAGTACACCATGTGGCTACAAAGGTGAGCACCTTGTTTACAGGAAACAATAGATGTCTGTTGAATTTATGAATAGCTTCACATTAAGAGCGAAGAGAGGTGGGATAAAAAACACCAGCATGGAAAGTCCTCTCCTAAGTTCTGTCTAAACCTAGTCACTGAAATGAGACTTTGTGAGAGAATCATCATTGTTTTAGGCCTGTTTAAATATGACACAATGAATGAAACTTGAAATTGATTTTGTGAAAGGTATTTTATTCTTAAGTAGCCAAATACATTTTTAAATCATTACTATAGAATGTCACATGACTTTCTGGTTTTTGCTCTCCCAAAATATTGCTTTTGCTATTAAGGAACTTGGATGAAAACTTCTGATGTCACATTAAACACATATTTCAAAGTTCAGTATTGTATTCGTCTCTCCAGAATCTTGTAACTGAGCTCTGCTGTATCTCAGATGCCTTCTCTCTCTTCAAGAAAGGCCTCAAACCATTGACAGCAATTATGCTACGATAAGGTGTTCCGTTAGATGTGGAGTGTATCAAAAAGAGTTTAAAGGAAAAGTATTTCTAATGAAATGAAAATATAATTTCTCAAAAGTTGGATTCATCACACACAAAAAAAGGAGTGGCAGAGTTTTCCTACTTCATCTGAAAGTCTACTATGGGTTGGAATTGGGTTGGATCGACACAGACAAGGAAGGGGGCTCTACTACTAGCTCTGTTAGTAACAAAATTCTGTGATGGCTGAGAAGCGACCATAATTGCTTTCTATATTTAGCATTTCAGAGTTACTCTAGATTTTGCTCTATTTTGTTAAAATAAGCATCACTGTACATCTGTCCTTTCTTTGATCTTAGTCCCATTCAAATTCAATTTTTAATTCTCGAGTTATTACTGATATTCATAGCGAGTTGAAGAGATAATTGCTTCATTAGGTGCCTCTAGAAGCATCACGCGGAGCAGTCTGAAGAGGATCTTGTTTCCTACTCTCAGGTCCATAGGGACTTGAATGTCTTCAGGCTTCTTTGCTTTTCCACTCAGAGGGTGGGGAGATCTAAAAACTGAGTGCTTCTACCCTGAAAATTGTGTGCATCTGAATATGCTCTGGAAAATAAGCATGTTCTTTAAGGCTCCTAAACAAAGGCAGTTGGTGAAAAAATCAATTAAGCTCCCAGTATTTGAATCAAAGGTGATTAAAAAAGTCTGATTCCTGTGCCCACTCTACCTCATTACCATCTTACAGACTAATAAAAATGCCCCAGAACAAAGGGACAGTGGCTATCTGCGCATGCACCGATTCAGCTGCTGTGCTCATGCCTTCGGCCCACACATGTATATTTTATAGCAACTCGATTAGCTTCTGTTCCATGCAGCTGGGTAGCATTTCCTAGAAATACAGCAGCACTCACCTGTCTCATGGAGTCCACCCCTCCTAGAAAAAAAAAAAAAAAAGAAGAAAGAAAAGCAAAACATTAACATACTCAGAGTTGTAGACTCTCCTTTTAACTGAGTTTTCTGCTTTGACTTAAAGACCTCACTCAGCTTTGCATGTGCCCTTTCTAAGCTTTGGAGCTGACCTTACTCTCCCTCTTTTATGGCCTCTATCTCACTGTCCCTGTCTATGATGTATGACCCTCGTGTTTCTAAAACTCTACCTGATAAATGACTTTTAGCTCCCATACAACTTTGATGTTCCTCTGCCTCTGTCGGTACTGACATTGCAGAATGTCTACAGCCCATTATGGGAAGAATAAGTTATATATAAAAAAAGTTTTTATCCAAATCTTCTTTCTAGTTAGGTTTCAAATGCTTAGTGGACTGATATACTATTATGATTTCTTGAAACTTCATCCTAGTGTGCGTGTAGAGAACATTGAACTTACATTCTTCGCTTTATCATGTATAACAGTATTAACTTAAAGAAAATCTACTTAACTCTGTTTTAAGCATTTTAAGCTTCATCTTACAAGGCAGGCATAATAGAGAATCATTACAAGACATCTTTACAGACACAGTATCAAGAACACTGTTCTCTCTCTCCCTCTCCCCCTCCCCCCTCTCATTTTTGTTTGTGGAGACAGGGTCTCTCTCCCTATCTAGTTTAGGGTGTCCTCGAACTCACTATGTAGTCCAGGCTGGCTTTGAATTTGCGGAGATTCTTCTGCCTCAGCCTTCCAAGTGCTGGGATAACAGGCATATGTCCCATTACCCAACTGTGTATTCTTTTTCATGTCACCTTTATGACTTTAATGCATCAAAACTGTGTCTTTATGATGGGTGTGGCACTATGTTAGATAACGGAAACTTCCATTCTCAAAAGTGCAGGCTGAATTTTGGTATTTAGCAAAGTTCCTAATTAATATCCAAGTATGATATCAGATTCATTGATTGTAAAAGGCTTTCACTGGAATATCTGGATTGAAAGTGATGTCAATATTTATTTTTTATCTCAATTTTTAAAAATAACATATGCCTCTTTGGTTAAGGGTTCCTGAACATTTTCTTTACAAAGAGTGGAGAAAACATTATATCCAAAGTTAAACATCCTTTTTACCATCTTTCCACTCTCTTTGACATTCTTGGTTCATGTATAAATATTAAAAATCTATATAAAATTATCCCAAAGGTTGCTGTTGCACAAACACAGTAGGGGTTATGTTTTCTCGGTTACTAAGACAGATTCTAGGCACAAATACCAACAACAAATGTAACAGTACAGTTAAATGACTTTTTATGTTTTCATTTTATAACAAATACATACTAAATGTATAAATTTAAAAATATAGAAAAGCACAAGAATAAAATGCATTTAATTCATTTCTACAATTTTTAACTTTATGCCTATGATGGACTGCTGTGCCTCATCAAGTGGCTGGGACCACAGAGGTGAAGAATTCAGGTAACGTCCCTCGTCTTACGGAAATTTTCTTCTATCTGGGTGGGTGAAGAAATTAATAAGATGAAAGTTTGCTGTAAAATCAGATGTGATAATGACCATGTATAAAATTTTAAAAGGATAAGTGATATCAATACTATTACTAAGTAGCCCAGGCTTTGAATATACGAGAGTACCAATTTACAGAGTCAGAGCAGCAGCGGTTTCTACCTGGCTGGCAGGGCCCTCCAGACGTGATCATCTTTGCAAGGGATAAACCTGCTTGTTCTGAATGCACAACCATTGTCTGGTTATGAACCATCTAACAGTGTTCATACATCAAAGCAGCACTCATTTCAAAGCCCTTTTGAATTAAATTAAATATATGAAGCACTAGAAAAAAAGTCCTCCTAAAAATAATATATGCTTACTGAGTTCCTTTCATCTAATGCCATGTTCTGACAAAAAAAGTAATCGAGGTTTTTCTTGCGTGACTGCGCTGTCGTATTCTCGCCATCTGATTGGTCAGGGCGTGACTGGACTGGCTGTTTTTCCTCTCTCACTTGGCATTCTATTAGTCCAAACTGGAGTCCACACAGACGAGCATTAGTGCTGATGTGGAAAATAAGCCAGACGTTAGCCTTCAACGTTGTCATTTAAGAAGCGTATATTTTATACAAGACATTGTATTATGATTCAAAGCAGAGAAGGAAGGAAAGTATGCATGAAATAAACAATATATTATATACATACATATATATATATAAATTTGAAGTAAGATATAAATTTGAAGTAGGATACTAAAATATATATTTAATTCACTCTGCTGTTTTGTTTGTATCACCACAGCTTTCGCTCTTTATTTCAGCTTTTAGATCGTTCCTCTCTACAGTGTCATTTTGCTAGTGACCAGAAAATACCATGAAAGTCTCACTATCATAAAAACGTTTAATGTGGATCAAAACCTGAGAGTTTGTTAGATTAAATTCCCAGATACTGATTTAAAATAACATCAATGGAAAAAACAGGTGTTCTATTGACCAGATATAATATCACCTTTATATATAATAAATGTTTATGAAAATGCTATTCTCTATTACATTTATACATTTTAAGAATTCAACAGACATGTCTATGAATAAGACTGTATAGAGGTGGTCTTATTGCTATTAAAAACTTAAGTCAGGGATAGGAGCAAAAATTTAAAATATAAACTAGACATGAGTTAAAGCTAGAAAATATTTGTGATTATGGAAAATGTGTATATTAAATATAAAATCATCCACATAAAATGCATACTATGTAACACGTGTATAATATATAAAATAGTTGTATATGCATGCGTGTGTATTATATATACATGTCTTAGTTGCTACGTCACTTATTTACAATGATTTGATGATTTCAGGGGAAAACTTATAGCTAAAAGGTTTAAGTAAACAAAGCTATAATTCTGATCAGGATCATGTTATAGTTGCTTCCAACCAGGTGTAATGTGACAGCTCCAGAAGTCTTCTACTTTATAAGTTTACTGCTATGGCACAAAAATTGAGATTTTAATTCCAAGAGATAGCTATGTCTTCAGCTTTAAAACAATACTATAACAGTTAGTAAGTACAATAATTGAATTTGCTTTCTGTTTAAATACATCTCCAATTCACCTTTGATGGCTTAGACAGTTTGAAAAATTCAATAATATACAATTCATTTTTCTTCTTGTGAAAATAAAAATACATTTGACCTGTCAAGTTTGTCAACATACTAATGATGTAATTTTTGAGTGTACTCATGATTCATAGGTCCATATCTCAGATTTGATGATGAGAGTTAATACCAAAAATTAATCTTAAAATCTCTAATAGACCAGAGATTGAAAAACATATCACTTTTTTGGTCCAAGGTCAATGAGTAACAGCTTTACCTTTATAAAAATGTCAGCACAGAAGTTCCATGGCAGTAAATGAAAGGAGACATGGTATAGGCACCTTGCATGCCAACTTTCCTACCAATTATTGTCTTGCTTGTAAGTGTCACTAGATGATCACTCCAAATGACTGTGGGGTCTTGTACCTTTTTATTGATGGATGTGTCACAGGGGTGCAAGTTCTGAATAATGGTATAAGCTTCAGCACACTACAAACTAAATCTTGTAAAGAGAACTTACAAAGCTGAGAGAAGAAAGACCAGCTTCACCAGGCTGTCAGGAATGGTTCTTAACTTCGAGTGTCTGTGACATCCAAGCATTTCCCCTAGTTGCCTTTGATGAAACTATTGCTCTCTAACCATTCTTGGGTTTTGTGTGTTTTGCTTTGTTGTTTTGGTTATAGGAAAAGCAGAATTACTGAACTTTGTTTGCACTTCACTGTTATTCCTAAGAATTTATTTATGGGTGATAATGGATATAAATATCATAAGATAATAGGTAATTTTTAAAACATCCAACACTAATACGAAGTTTATCTTTTTAAATATATTCTGCTAAGTCTGTATCAATTATTTATTATGTAAAGTTACATATTATTTTACAGTATGTTTTACATTATAGATAGTTCATGACATTCAATTAAATATATAAAGTATCTGCTACAAAACATTTCAAAACCTCAAATAGTGAGTTTATCGACTACTTTACTTGCTGTTCTAACTAGAATTTTTTCATCAAGAAATACATTCTTTTGGTAAGTAATTACGTGGAAAGTTTCAAGTGTTTTACAATGTTTCCTACCCCCAAATCGTCCCTTCACTACAACGTCCTCTTGAACTGCATTCCACATTAAAGCGAGAGTGACGATTTAGAAACTCAGAGATAACCACGTCACTAATCTGTTTAAAATTATCCAATGACTTTGATAGCGCTCTCCAAAAAAAGTCTTGCCGTCAAGGTCAGATCTTGTATGATCTTTTAACGTTCTCTTTGTGTTACTCTTCTTTGTATTCCAGCTACACTGGCTTCTCAATTGAATCCGGCTCAGGTAATTAACCAGCCCTCCTCTGTCTACAGAGGCTCTCCCTTCCCAGCTGCACACATCCCTCCCTAACTGCACCACTGTCCATCTCGGAGGGACTTCCAAAAGAGTCACTCACCCATGCTGCCCTCCACACTCAGCCCTCTCCGTACAGGTTAGGTCTTTCTGATATTAAACTGTCATTTTTTTCTCCTTGGCTCTTAACACAGTGGTCTTTATTAAGTATTTCTTTGTATTTTTATTTCCATTTCAACCCCCAGTTCCTACTAAAGTACTATTATTCATAATAGGTATTAAACACATGTAATGGCAAATGTGGTAAACATATAAATGAAGTTATTCAAAGCAATAACCTATGAACTTTGTTGTTGTTGAGAGAGTCATTAAAATAGGGGATTTTTCTTTCCATCTTATGATTTTTGCTCATTTCATTTGCTTTCATCAAGATACTTTTTTGATTTCAAATTGCATTTGATATGATATTTAATACAGATGATATGAAATGCTTTTATTCAGAGGAGAAGCAATTATAGATTTTATTTAAAAAACCATTTACCCATTCACCCCATGCTGAACCATTGATTCCAAAGTGTTGCCAACTAAACATTTTCAGAAAATGCCTTTGTGGGTATATTTGTGCTTTAGACTGATCATTCTGGAGTTGAAATAGGTGCTGCTTTGTGAATCCTCCACCCTGCTCAGCCTAAGGCTCACTCTGCCTGTGGATGGAAATCACCATTACTGTGAGAGTAGTACCACTTTCACCCCTGCTGCTGCACCTGCTGTTCATTCTGATGCCTTGCGGATTGGAAGCTCAGCAAACAGTACTATCCAGGGACTAGATTTAGCTATTTCGGAGAGTAAACATTTAATTGGGGGCTTCCTCTCATCGAAACACTAAATTAAAATAGCACTGAGAAATATAATTTCAAAAGGAATCAAAGAGCTGCCTGAAACATTTATGCTAAAATATATGTCTCATGGCTTCTCCGTCTACAGGTATCCGCGATTTCCAAGTGGAAGAGGAGCTCGAATCTATTTCTATTCTCTACCAAAGGCCACTTTTGCCATGGTGTAGTGTCAGTTATTTCCCAACACTGTGGACAGAATTTAGATGATCGTGCATTAATAAGATTTCTATCCTTTGAAATCATCCTTTTTTTTTTTTTGCTAATGTCCACTGCACAGGAAATTTTTAGGGTTTTCACCGAGCTCTCTTCCATCAGCTCTACATGGTGAGATTTATGTGTGAAAATTCCATTCATATGAATGAGATTATTGCTCATAAATATGATGTTACTGTTGATAGAGTAGATTCTGGAAACAGTAAAATTCTTTACATTAATTAGGGAACAGATCAAGTTCATTTGTCAAATATATAAATACATAAAATGGTTAAGCAGTGAAGAAATTAACATGAGTAATTAGTCAAAATCATGAAAATTCTAATCATGAAATAAAGATTTCAAACAAGTACTCTCTTTGTTCTGAAAACCCTGTTTTTCTTTCAAGCCAACAGCTGTAAAGCTCACTTTTAAACAGTAAAATAACATGGCCTTTCTGGATATTGGATGGCAGAATGGTTATTGCTGAAGGGTTTTATTTGCAGGTTATTTGTCTGAGTTAAATTCACACGCTACTATATCTCATCACATTTTCTGTTTCTTCTATGTGAAAGCGCCCAGGATTCCTGACAACTTCAATTCTGAATTACATATTTGTACTTTGTTTGATGTTGATTTTTTTCTCTTGAACAATTCCAACAATTTTCTATGGCAAGATAAAGACTACAGATCTGATTACATGACAGCTGTCATTCATTTGTCAATTTTACAACACACATTTAATGAGCATCCATTACTTACTAATCAAGGTCAGGTATGTAAAGATAAAAGAGACTTTCTTCCTGCCTTAATGGAGTCACAGATGAGCCATGAACATAGGGAAGCAAAGTGGCAGTGTAGATATGCAGTAGTGATTACGTACAATGGAAACAGGGAATAGAAACTCCATGAATTCTTGTTACGGACAACACAAGCAATCTGAAGATGGTAACAAGGGCTGAAAAAGAAAGACCTATGTACTCCTGTATTTTAATTAACTGGTTCTTGTGGGTACTAAGGATTTTAACATCCAGATATGGAGAATTATTTAGATAAAAAGTCTAACAGTTGATATTATGCTTTTTTAATTGAGTATATTGTTACATTTTATATTTTAGGTATACAGTACAGTTACATTCATTACTGGGATCTTGTACCTCTACATGACAGGTCTTGATTCCCATTTTTTCCCCTTGTCCCTGCCCTCCCTTCACCCCTCCTCCCTCCCCGTTTATTTTATAAACACTTTATTTCCATTTTTTCATTTTCTCATTTTTTTTTCTTTTCCCTTATTACCTTTTGCCTACCCTTCCCATTTTCCCTACACCTTTAGCTCTTTTCTTCCTCTTTCACATTGTCAATTATCTCATGCTTTTAACTATGTCATGCAACATGGTACCCATTAACTTTTTTCACAGATAAGTCACACAGATTGAACAGAGCAAAGAGACAGGGAATTAGAGGGTCTGCTTAGGGATATATATAAGAGGTTAGAGGACGAATATCATGAGACCGCACTGTCTACCCTTCCCAATGGCCTTCCTACTGACATGATTATACCACTCTGAGTCCCCAAGTCCACCTATCACACTGCCCTTTCATCAGTCTTGGAAAAGTGAACTCTAAGCATTTCACCTCTATCCTAAATCTTTCAGAAGCAAACTCAAGAACTTTCAAGGCCTACTAGGCTTCAAATTGCATTTGCTGACAATACTGGTAGGCTGCATTGCCCTCAGCTTCCAACTCAGAATTTATACTCCAGCCAAACTAAATCACCAGTGTACCTGGGCCTGCAATTCTTTTTCATGGCAACATATTTACAATGACATTTTCTTTCACAGACTCAGTTCTTTGTTTTCCTTACAAATGTTCATTTTACCTTCACATGGCAGTTTCGTTTTGCTGATTGCAAAGTAAGTGGCTTAAAACAGAAACAAAATTATTACCTTATAGCTGTTGTAGTCAAACATGTGAAATGGGTCTTGGGCTAAAACCAAGAGGTTTCCACCGGCGAGCTCCAGCTGTGGGCTCTGTGAAGCAGTCTTTCTTTCCTTCACCTGTCCAAGTCCTTGGCACCTGTGTTCATTGCCTTGTGGCCTCTTCATCGCTCTTCACACTGAGCTCATCAACATACTCCAGGTTAATCATTTGATCTCTCCATCTTTGACTTAATCATATCTAGACACTCTCCTTTTGCCATGTAAAGAAGCATACTCCCAGGTCTCAAGAATTTGGATCTAGACATTTGGGAACAGGTATTATTGTCCTACATAGCTAGATTCTCTGTAAAATTTTATACCTTCTCCAAACCTTAATCATAGTTACGTTTTTCCATTCTACATATATTCATCAGTTTGAGCTTCTGTAAAAGAATGCCTTGGATTGGGAGGCTTAAGCAACAGGAACAGTTATGTTTTGTATAACTCTGGAGGCCAGAAGTCTGGTTGCATCTTGGTGTGGCTCTGGTATAGTTGTGTTTACAGGCAGCCAACTTAACCTTCTGTTTTCACATAACAGGAAAAGAGCAATGATATGTCCTCCTCTTCTTATAAGATCAACAGCTCTTTTGGGTCAGGGTTCCACCCTTATGAACTCATTTAACCTTAACCATCACATGAAAGGCCCTTTATCCAGTTCAGTCACATGGAAGTGGGGCTAGGGTTTTGATATATGAAGTTTGGAGGGACGGAATTCAGTCTACAGCAACATATTTTCCCAGATTCAGAACTTATGACTCTTCCCTATATCATAACTAGCTGTTTTTCTCTCTTTTAGGCAGACTCATTTTTTAAAAAAATATAGGCTCCATGCCTCTGCAATCTTATAGGTGTAGTGTCTTAAGAATAAGTGCTTATTTAACTGAAACATTTTTATTATAAATAAAAAAATAATATCAGCTGTCCTTTGAGAAAACAAAGTCAACTATTTTTTAAATTAACCTTAGCAGGAGAACATGGTCAACACATACTATACTGTAAAGGAAGCAGGCTATGGATCTATAAGAGCTAACATATCTTTAGTGCTCCATGAATGTGTTACAACTTATTCAAACCCATCACATTCAAACATCTCTGCTATTTCTACAAATTTCTCACTTGTGTCAAAATAACAAATGGTAAAATAATGGGGAACCCTGCCACAGAAGAGCAAAAAGGACTTTTGATCCAAAGTAAATAGCCTTTTGACTTACTTTCCAGATTATTATAATTGTATTTATCAGAAACCATGTAGAATTATAAATCTTCACATCTTGATCTCAATGATGCTTTTCTAAATTCACATTAGAATAGAAATTTTGATAAATCTATCATCAAATATGTTTCAATGTCTCAATAAATATAATGTAATAAACAATTTCATAAATATATTAAAGTTCCTTTACTTGATTTACTAGCTAATGTATACATGCAAATAAGTTTATTAAGGGAATCTTGATAGCAGTGATATATCTATATGTAGTAGAAGATGTTTTATGCTTCTATTAGCCTCTTTTACTTTACTGCAATTAAATCAGAACAAGAAATGAGATTGTCCTTTTTTAAATTTTTATCCTACTCTGAACTAAAAATAGTCATAGCCTTACATGGATGTTCTGTAAGAGAGCCATAGCATAATGCTATATATTCTTCTTTTTATGATAATTGAGAAAAGTAAAACCATAAGTTTTTAATCCTCCTTATCATCCACTACCACAATTTACTCCAGATAACACTTATGCCAATATAAACATTGAAAGAACTTTCATTACAGCAACAGCTTTATACACATTTGGAAAATTATATAGCAAAAATATTGTTTGTTATAATAATGTGAGTTAAATATGATTGCCTCTTGGGCACTACAGTTTAATGAATGATTATTTTACCAAAACATTATGCTAAAGGATTTTTCTTTGCTCTGGAATAAAATTCACTCAAAGGAGGACAAAACTGTCTTCGTTTTAGTAATTGAACATTGCAAAGAACACAGTAGGAATACAATTTTCTAAGCCTTACAGAAATCTATAGAACAGAATGCTCTTTGACTTATTGGTTATCTGAAATTCTTAAAACTAGGAATTCTGAAGGAATGTTATTAATGCTGATCAGAACAGGAGATCATGGGTCTGGTTCCTGGTCACTCATCTTGGGAATTGCAAACATGGCAGCCAACATGACCCAAACCATGGGTGTGTGCTCAAACATCTGAGAGTGAAGTTTGATACAAAAGGAAAATTAGTCAAATGTTATATACATTATATACACTGGCCAGATACCTAAATGTCAATGAAAATAACCACAGATACTATTTCACCCGCATTGAAGAATGTACTGGACACTTGCGGGTGGTAGTATATGTAAAGACAGCTGTCTAAGGTGTTAGTACAGATTACAAGTGATATTGTGGTTTGGAGAATTTCCCACAAAACGTGAAAAAGTTTATAAATGGTAGGGCCAGTGTAGGATGCACTTTCACTCCAATCATGCAAGGTACACTTAGTGCTTGGCAAGGTCAAGTGTGTTTGAGATTCTAATGATACTTTAATTCTTCCCCATCGTGTTATTTCTCCATTCCAAAACATCCAAAATTGCAATAACAATGATCAGTTCATTAAACTTAAGATGTGGCAGAAATTTTAAATTTATTCGTAAAGGTACATTATAATCTGATCATTGATTGATTGAAGGCACTGAAAACAAATGCCAAGTGTGTACCTTAGTAAAACTGGTCAATTGTGTTCTTCCTTATTTTCTTCCAAATGATGCAACTGGAATTTAACAGCTGTTCAACTTGGTGCATTGAAAGGAAGACAATTGTGGGAGGACCTTACTCCACCATCATTTTTCTTGCTGCAGTTGTATTTTCTTACAGTCCATTAGCAAAAGTTTCCCAAGTAGAAAATATACTCGTTGCTCTAACATTTTATGACTATAAATCAGGGAACACAGTCTCACTGGACATGAGGACTAAGCCATCAGACAACCAAAAATACTGTCACAAACTGCTTTACAATTGCATAGCAAGGACTGGTAACTCTTGCCCCGAGAAAAAAATTACTCTTACTTTCCACTGTAGTACATAGATTCAGAGAGTTCCTTATTGGTGTCTTCAGTAATAGCAACATGATTGAAAAAGTTTCTTACTAAGGGACAAGATTCTGGTTATATATTTCCATATTTATTAAGAAGTACAGTCTTTGCAAACTTGACCTAAACTAAATTAAATTGAAAAAAAAAGGAATTCATGTATAGAATCTATTACAAAGCAAGAAGTCATCTTGCAAAACATTGAAGCCTACAGAGCCCTGCCAGTTTCTGATCTATTTCTTTATATTCCCTTGTTGTCCTGACCCCTGTGGCTGCTTCCCTTCCCTCAGACCTCCTCTTGACACAGTAAGCTTTGGTTGCTCCGGGACCTGCTACTCAGCTGCCATCTTTGTCTCCATCTCCTTAAAGACATCTTTTATTTCTCTCCCATTTATGAGCCTGTTAGTTTTTGGGATTTCATGTTTTTGCCTTTTTCTTGGTTTTCTTTTTTTGTTTTTTTGGGTTTTTTTTTTTTTTTTTTTTTTTTTTTTTTTTGTTTTTTTTTTTTTTTTTTTTTTTTGCTTGAATGTCACTCTGAAGGATTCCTGAAAAATGCATCACAAGACCTAGTTTTTTGGGTCTTCTCATATCTGAAATTGTAAATCAGCCATTTTAATATATAGCTTGGCAGCTAATAAAACAATTTAAAATATTTTATGAGCTTGAATCTATTTCTATATTGTATTCTGCCTTCTTTTGTTGATACTGAGAAATCTAATACTGTTTTTCTCCTTCTCTCCGTATGCAAACTTTAAGCATTTTTTCTTCTTTCTGATCCTCAATTTCAAAACAATGGGTGTGCACGGGTGTGTGTGCGTGTGTTTCACTTATTAGGCTAACTGCTTCAGAGACCTTTGTTTAGGGAAAACTTTAATACCAAAAACCTAGGAAATGTCACAATGTAAGATAACTTCTGCCCTCCACTCCATTTAGTTCAGAATTAACTGGCACTGGAGGCACCTAGTCTTCCTCAAAAGTTTTATAAAGGAAAAGAACCACAGTTAGCCTTGCTGGTCTAGAATAGATAACTAAATAGATCTTAAAAGTAATCTCCCCTAACAAAGAAGTGCTTCTTCTGGGTTGAAATTCAACTGCCTTGCCACCATGTATTGAATATCAGCCATGTGAACTGTAAAAGTAAAATGTAACCACCTAAATGAGATCAAGGCTGTAGAACCCTATAAAAGGAGGAGTTGTAACCCAGTGGGTCGTCGATCCATGCACGGCTTATGTGCAATCGCCCTCGTCGATGAGTAGCCCTTTGTTATTTTACGTCCATGCTGCTGCCTCTCTGTGTGTCACTTGCCAATTCCTTCCATAGCACTTTCACTTTAGAAACAGATTAATTCTGAAAGAGCTTTTTCAAATTATTTTTTGATCATATAAAGAGCTTCATTTTCATCTTTTTAAAATCTCAAGTAACATCATCAGATGTGTGATTTTCTAGACTGAACTTGTAACTCTTTTTACATATTTTCTATATTTTCATATTTTGTGAATGTTTCAATTTTGTAAGATTTTTCTCAACTGTATCCCTATGGTTTCTAAAATAAAATCCCATTCTCCTCTTTCGTATCTCCAAGAGCTTTCTTATTCCCAACTTTTATTTTCTTGGCCTTTTTTGTCTTGATTGTTCGCCCATCTCTGAGAAATAATGCCCAACACACAGAACTTAAAGGAGAGCTTTACTTGGCCTCACTTTTTTTAGTCCATAGCCAGCTGGCTCCATGACAAAGCAAGACGACAGAGGGGCGTGGTAGGGAGAAACGTGCTCACCCCGTGAGCCAGGAAGCAGAGAAAAAGGTGGAAGACGGGAAGGAGATGCACCCTTCCAGGTCACAGCTCCAGCGAACCACCTCATGACTGCACCTTCAGCTCCTGAACTCTTTACTGGATAAAGTCACGGATGAGTATGGCACCCATACCCAATCACCTTCCACATGCGCTGGAATGTTGGCGGACAGCTTAGCTCTAAACCATAACTCATTTTGCTATTATTTGGTGTATATGATCTTTTTTATTTCTCTGAATATTAAATTCCCTCACATATGAATCACTTCAGCTTCTTGCAATACTTCTGAGTTCACGTTAATGATTCTAGGTTTTTGCCTTTTGTTCTACACGTTTAGGTACCACATTAATCAGCTTTCCTACGTCATTCCTGACACAATATCCACCACTCACAATTTAGGAGCGGTTCGATTTGGCTGTTTCGGGGGACTCAGTACATGTTCACCTGTCTCCAAAGCAGTGAGGTCCCGGTGGAAGGGTGTACTGGACCAGAGATGCTCGGTTCATCATGGCCGGGAAGCAGAGCAGGAGAACAGTGCCAGAATGAAAGGAGCCAGCAACTATACATTGTCCCCAAAGGCAGACCTTCATGACCCGTCCCAGACACACTCAGAGTGTGCTTTACTAATCCTGTAGGTGATTCCCAGGCTTAGCTCCAAGTTGATACCATTGTCTTTTCGTGACAGGAACGTCTCTCCAGCATCTGTCCATTTTTGAAACCCACAAGCACAGCAGAACGTCTGCAAGGCTGGATGAGTTGAAAACTAAACTCCTTAAGATACTTAGATGCCAATTTCTACAGTTTTTCATCTTTTAAAATTTTATTTTATTTTTTCCATTAAGTTTATTGGTACATTTTAGGTATAAAATAGTTTCATTCATCATTGGGATCTTGTACCTTTACATGACGTCCCTTGGTTCTTATTTTTTCCCCATACCCCTGCCCTCCCTTCACCCCCTCCTTCCTTCCCTATTTACAAAGACTTTGTTTCCATTTTTTCCCTTTTCCCTTCTTTCTTTCCCACCACCCCTCCTCCTTTAGACCTTTTCTTCCCATTACTCAATATCAGTTATACAATTTGATCCTTATTTAATATACTTTTAGTTTTTCATACCAGAGAAACTAGTCGGTACTTAGACATGCTATTAATTTCACTTAAGAGTATGGCCTCAATGTGCATCCAATTAGCTATAAATGTCTCTAGTTTCTCTTTCGTCATGGCTGAGTAGTACTCTATTTTATAGAAAAACCACATCTTCATAGTGCATAGCCCCTCCATTTCCCAGTGTCCCTTGGTGTACAACTTGGTTCGAAATACTCAGTGTCATTTTAGGCTGGGAGGTATTGTCCCTGAAATAGGGTGCAGTAAGGTATCTAGAAATCCAATTCCTCTTTATAAGAATGTTTGATCAAAAGTCTTTCTTAGCTCCTCACTCTTTTTGTTTTGTTTTTTGTTTGTTTGTTTTTTGAGACAGGGTATCACTATGTAGTTGAGACTGATCTAGAACTCACTATGTCGCTCAGGCTGGTCTCAAACTCACAGGGATCCTCCTGCCTCAGCCTTCCAAGTGCTGGTATTACAGGTGTGTGCCACCACACACAGCATCTTCACTTTTAAATGTTGAGAAATGTGTTGGCTTTTTAGCTTGTGTCACTTTTTGTCAAATTGAATCCTTACTCTTTAGGCTTGAATTTCATCACTGAAAGTGGTTCAGCTAGTTAATATTCTTTCACCCACTTCGAATTTTATGACATTTTGCTTTCAATTCATTTTTCATCTTCTGTATCACCGCTGATCCTACTCTAGCTTCTGTTTAGTACATTTAGGCCTTGCTTTGTTTTACTCCCAGTCTAGTGTGGCTTCTGGAAGAGAGATAAAAGCAGATTACTCATCTTTCTCTTTTAACTGACATTAGTCTGGCTTATTAAACCACAATCATGTATTAGTTTGATAAAGACAAATAGAAATAAAAAATATCCTTCCTCAAATAATGATCTCTGTGTAACAAGTACAAAGTTATAATGATAGCAAACATGCCTTAAAATGTGGAAACTAGCTTTCTATTTTCTGATTTGTCACCAAACTTCCCATATCGGCTCCTTAAGCATTATTGCTTCACAGTGTAAAAATGACCGAGTTGTTTCCCTTGAAGGGTAGTCAACACCAAAGAATTAATGATCAAATTTTACTTTAAAACCTTTCTCACTTAGCCTATGGCTGAGCATATTTCTTCACTGCTACTAAAATGCAATTCTAGTTTGTTCAGCTGCTTATTAGAATTGCTTTCTGCATTCAACCACCTCTCTTAAAACAAACACATATTGTATCATACAAATACCCACTTTCAAAGTATCTACAGCAGCATTTTTTCCCAAAATACGTTTTTCAAAGTATTTGTATAGTCCTTTTTGTAAACGTGAATGTACAAGACCACATGAAAAAGTAACCTTATTGCTTAAGTCATACTCATTTTTGTTCATTAACTTCACCTTAAAAAAAAATAACAATGCCTTATAGTAGGTTGGTGGCCCCCAAAAGATACGGCCCTGTTTTAATCAATGAAACCTGTGAATACTGCCTTGAGGTGCTGATTATCTGGGACCCTACATTCAATGGCAAATATAAAAGAAGCACAAAGAAAGAGTTGACAATGGTGAAAGAAACACAGTGACACATAGAAAAGAAAGGGACAGGAACGCAAAGCCAGAAGTTGGTGTCAACCAGCTACTGGACAGTCAGGCAACACCAAGAATTCCCAGGCACTACCAGAAGCCAGGAGACAGACGGGATGAATTTTCTCCCTCACATTCAGAAGTTAGCAACCCTGCTGAAACTATGATTTTAGACTTCTGGCCTCCAGAACTGCAAGTGAATAAATATGTGTTAAGACATTCCGTTTGTGGTAATTTGCTCTGGAAGCCCTAAAGAACTGACTTCATCTATATTTTTCTCTTTGAATAAAAACAGTGCAGGGCATCACACCTGCAACTCCAATTCTCTAGGTAAACCTTCAGCCAGTGCTCCCAGGACTGAGGGGGCCAGACAAGGAGGCAGTGGAGTAGGAATCACTCTCAGCATCCCTCCAACTGGCATCTTCCCTGAGGAAAGTGACCTGTGTGGCTCAGGAAACCTCAACTTCAGTAAGTTTGTGTCTTGGCTGATGACAGTGCAAAGTCTAGTACCACTATGAGCATATCACGCTATTCATTTTACTCCTGTGAAGCTTCCCCTGTGTCTAAATGACAAAGCCAAGTTTTCAAAAACAGTCCTGCCATAGCAATTCTCATTAAAACCTCCCAGAACTTGTGCCAAATGCTGAAATCCAGCACTGGACAAAAACTTCCCCATGAAAAGCAATGTACTTAGAAAAAACTGCATGATAGTACTCCAGAACCATCACATTTCCTGGGATAATATTAGCCTTTGCTGGGGTAATACAAGCATGCATCATTCTTAACCTTTTATTGAGCCATAAATGACACTTAAAATGCACAAAAACACAAGATAAGAGTGACAGATATGTGGGCGCTACACCATTATTAACCCAAGGCAAGAGGTGATGTGTCCAGCTTCATCAATGTATGATAAACGTAAATGATGTACACTGGGATTTTATATAGGTGCACCTTGTGAAATTTTACTATAGTGAAGCGGACAAATATATCCCTAACCTCACACAGTTGCCTTGTGTGTGAGGGGAGAACTCCTGAGAGCTACTCTCTTAGCAAATACAAGATTTGAAATGAAGCCCACAGAGTTCCAGCGAGAAAAACGTACCATCATACTGTTAAACAAATCATCACGAGTTCCTTGAAAATTTTTGATTTATCAAAGGAAAATCCCAATATATTCTATCTAATCTCCTATTCTCCACATATATGTGCAGATAACTAAGTAATTTTCTTCATATTCATACCAAGCAAATAAACTGTGTTGATATTTACTGGAATATCTGGCATTTTAGTATATTTTAGCAATTTTTCTCTTCCCTTGTTGTACCCACCAAAGTTTTAAAATTTATGTATAAAAATACATCCCAGCAAATCTTTTCAGCTTTGTTCTGAAAGTCCATGATTGTCCATAATTATGTAAATATTTTCTACTACTGTACTACATTTTATTTATTTGGGGGGGTAGCGGGGATTGAACTCGGGTCCTTGTGCTTGCAAAGCAGGCCACCGAACCGCTGAGCTAAATCCCCAGCCCTGTACTACATTTTATTTATTTGGGGGGGTAGCGGGGATTGAACTCGGGTCCTTGTGCTTGCAAAGCAGGCCACCGAACCGCTGAGCTAAATCCCCAGCCCTGTACTACATTTTAAAATGTACATAGGTATCTAGGGATATTTTGTCAACAAATTGTTAAACATCTGTAAACTGGGCTTTGTGCTCAATGCTAGTAATCTATTTTAATATATTTTTATTTAAATACTTATTAAAATACAAAGAATAATATTTTTTAAATTCTATAAAACTTTAACACAAATTGGTCTTACACATCATGTAAAATCTGCACTTCGCTTTAAAATAAACAGGGGGGAGGAATGCAATGAGATCTAGTGCAAAGGAGAGTAGACTGTAGAGTATAAGAGCCAATTTATTCACTAGAGTAGCCACATCTGTGTTCAAATCAATGCAGGCTTTTTTTTTACTTCCTAATGGATTCTAGTAAAGTGTCCGAACTTGGGACAGATAATGAGGAGCCTAGGATACACCCCCTTTAAAAATGATAAGCCTAAATTTCTCCCTCTTCAAGCTTTGTCTTAGCTTTTGATATATTTATCATTACATGTACATCTGTAAAGTAGGGGGAGAAAATATTCTTTGTGTTTTCTATATCAATTTAATTTTGATATCAGAAACTAAAGTTGCCCAAATTCTGTGGTGACCTCTTTCTTCCCACACTCAGCCCAATATATGTTCTGAATCATCTTAGAAGCTTCAACAGTGGAGGGATGATTGCTCTTCCCCAAATAAACCAGACATTAAATAAAGATATAAAACCTTCCTTACTAAATACTATAAATTTTCACAACTTTTGATGTCACAATGAAAATCTGAATTTCAACACTTTGTATAAATGCAACAATAATAATAGGTAAGCAGAAATGTACACCCATAATGTAGCTTGCTATAAATATTAAGAAGTTTAGTTGCATTTTTGAGAACTTACTTATGACAAGTACTATACCAATCACTGAGAACGATATCAATATATTAACAAAAATAGGTCGGACCTGGTTTATTCTTTAGTAGAGAAAAATTACAGTATAAAACAAAAGAAAGAAACAAACAAAAGACCCCAGCACAACCCAAAATAAAACAAAACCAAAAAATAACTAAGGGCAGATAAATGTTGCAACACTTTCATCCAGGGAGAACAGAAGTATAAGGAAGAAGAAATCTTTGGGGATGTTGAAGGAATTTATTGTATAAATATGGCACACACTTCATTTCCAAGCCCACATCCCTGGGGCCACCTCACTTTAGTTAACTGAAGCTAAACCTTATCTTCTAGCATCTCCACTTTCTTTTTCTTTTTTTTTTTTTTTATTAAGTTTACTGGTACGTTTACAGCAAACAATATGGTTACACTTATCATTGGGATCTTGTGTCTTTACATGATAAGTGTTGGTTCTTATTTTTTCCCCATACCCCTGCCCACCCTTCACCCCCTTCACCCTTCCCTGTTTACAAAGACTTTGTTTCCATTTTTTCCTCTCTTCACATTTGTTTCTTTTCCCTTATTTCCTTTCCACTGCCCTTCCCACTGCTCCTTTAGCCCTTTTCTTCCTATTTCACACTCTCAATTTTACCATTTGAACATGATTTACACTCTTAGTTTTTCACTCCAGAGAAACTATTTGATATTTATTCAAGTGTGTCCTATTTATTTCACTTAAGGGTATAGCCTCAATGTGCATCCAGTTAACTATAAATGTTTCTAGTTTCTCATTCTTTATGGCTGAGTAGTACTCGTGTTATAGAAAAATCACATTTCCTTTATCCAGTCTCCAGTTGATGGGCATATGGGTTGTTTCCAAGCTTTAGCTATTATGAACTGTGCCACTATAAACATGGGTGCACATATATCCCTGTGGTATGATTCTTTTTCATTCTTTTGGAAAGATATCCAGCAGAGGGATAGCTGGGTCAAATGGAACCTCTAATCGTAGTTCTTTGAGATATCTCCATATTGATTTTCACAGTGGTTGCGCCAGTCTGCACTCCCACCAATAATGGAGAAAGGTTCCTTTCTCCCCACAACTCCACCTGCACTTGTTATAGGTTGATTTCTTGATAGCAGCCATTCTTTCTGGGGTGAGGTGGAATCTCAGTGTTGTTTTAATCTGCATTTCCAGAATGACCAGTGATGCTGAACATTTCTTCATATGTTCATTTACTGCTTTTATTTGTTTGTCTGAGAAATGTCTGTTCATTTCAGATGCCCTTTTTTGAATCAGATCTTTGTATTTGGGGGGTCTGATTCTTTTTAGTTCTTTATATATTTTAGATATAGTTCTTTGTCTGAGGAGCAGCTGGTAAAATTTTTTGCCCATATTGTAAGCTGTCTCTTAGCTCTGTTGGTGATTTCTCTTGCATGGCAAAAAGTTTTTAATACAATGAGATTCCAGTAGTTGATTCTTTGTGCAAGTTCTTGTGCTGCTAAGGATTTGCTCATAAAGTCTTCTCCTATGCCAGTGTCTTCGAGAGTTCTACCTAATTTGCTTTCCAGTAAGTTCAGTGTTTCTGTTTTAATATTTAGATCTTTAATCCACTTGGATTTAGTTTAGTGCATGGTGAAAGATAGGGATCTAGTTTTAAGCTTTGGCAAGTTGAAAGCCAGTTTTTCCAATAACATTTATTAAAGAGGCTATTTTTCTTCCAGTAAGGATGGTTGGCTCCTTTGTCAAGGGTAAGGTAGCTGAGTATGACTGGTTTTGACTTTGCATATTCTAATGTAATCCATTGACCCTCAGGTGTCTTTCTTTGTCAGTACCATGCTTTTTTTTTTTTTTTTTTTTTTTTTTTTTAATCACATTAGCTTCAGAGTACAGTTTGAAGTTAGGAATTTTGATACTCCCTGCCATGACTCTGTTGCCTAGAATGTTTTTTGCTATTCTAGATGTCTTCTGGTTCTAAATAAATTTTTGGATTGTTTTCTCAGGTTCTGTGAGGTATGCTGCTGGGATTTCAATTGGGATTGCATTGAATCTGTATAGCAGTTTTGGAAGTATGGCCATTTTCACTATGGTAATTCTTCCCACCCAGGAGCAAGGGATGTCTTTCCATCTTTTTATATCCTCTTGTATTTCTTTTTTCAGAGTACTGTGATTTTCAGTGTAAAGGTCTTTGTCTCCTTTGTTAGACTGATTCCTAGATATATATTTTTTATGCTATTGTGAAAAGAGCTGTTTTCCTAATTTCTCTCTCAGTGATTCTGCTATTTGTGTACAAGAAGGCTATTGATTTTTAAGTGTTGACTTTCTATCCAGCTACTCTACTAAATCTGTGAATTAAGTCTAGAAGTCTTTTGGCAGAGTTTTTTGAGTATTCTATGTAGAGCATCATATCAGCAAATAATGACAGTTTGACTTCTTTCTTTCCTGTCTTTATTCCTTTTATTTCTTTTTCTTGTCTAATTCCCATGGCTAATGTTTCTAGACCTATATAGAACAGGAGTTGTGATAGTGGACATCCTTGTCTTGTTCCTGATTTTAGTGTGAAGGTTTTCAGTGTTTGACCATTCAGAATGATATTGGCTGTTGGTTCTTCATACACAGTCTTTATCAGGTTGAGATAAAAACTACCTATTCCAATTTTCTGTAGGGTTTTTTTTTTTAATCATGAATAGGTGTTGAATTCTGTTGAATGCTTTTTCTACATCTATAGAGAAGATATTATGGTTTTTGTCCTTGATTCTGTTGATATAGTGTATTACATTTATTGATTTATGTATGTCGAACCATCCTTGAATCCCTGGATAAATCAGGGTGTATGATCTTCTTGATGACCTTCTGTATTCTGTTTGCCAGTATCTTATTGAGAAGCGTTGCATCTATGTTCATTAGTGAGACTGGCCTGTAGTTCTCTTTTTTGGTTGGGTTATTCCCTGGTTTTGGAATCAAAGTAATACTTGCTTCTAGGAATGAATTTGGAAGTATTGCTTCCCTTTCAATTTCATGAGTTTAGAGTAGTGGCAGTAGTTCTTCTCTATATGTGTTGCAGAATTGAGCAGTGAAGCCATCAGGACCTGGGCTCTTTGTTGATAATGTTCTAATTACATTTTCAATTTCACTGAATGTAATTGGGAGTGTTTAGACTTTATATTTTCTTCATTCAACCTTGGAAGTTCATATGTATCTAGGAATCTGTCCATTTCTTCCATATTTTCCATTTTATTAGAGTACAGCTTCTCAAAATAGGTATTGATGATCCTCTGGATTTCTGCTGGATCTTTTGTGACTTCACCATTTTCGTTCCTAATTGCATGAATTTGTGCCTTTTCTTTCCCCTTTTTAATAAGGTTGGCTAAGGGTTTATCAATTTATTTATTCTTTGAAAAAAACAATGCTTTGATTCATTGATTTTTTTTGTGTAGTTCTCTTAGTCTCCATTGCATTAATTTCTGCTCTGATATTTGTAATTTCCTCCCTTGTATGAGCTTTCAGTTTCTCTTGCTCTTCTTTTCCTAGAAGCTTAAGGTTAAGCATTAGATTATTTGAGCTCGCTCTGTTTTCCTAGTATGGGCATTTACTGTTATGAATTCCCATGTACCACTGCTTTCATTGTGTCCTATAGATTCCTGTATGTTGAATTGGCATCATCATTTAATTGTAGAAACTGTCTAATTTCTTCTTTAATTTCCTCTGTGACCCAATGGTTTTTCAGCAGGGTGTTATTTAATTTCCATGTGTTTGTGAAGTTCTTGCAGTTTCTTGTGCTACTGATCTCATTTCGTTGCACTGTGGTCTGATAATATACAAGGGCTAACTTCAGTTCATTTGCATTTACTTAAGCATGTTCTATGAGCTAGCATGTAGTTTATTTTGGAAAATGACCCGTGTGCAGTTGAAAAGAATGTATATTCTGATTTTGTGGGGTGGAACACTCTGTAGACATCTACTAAGTCTGTTGGTTCTAAGACTTGGTTCAGTTCTGTTATTTCATTGATGATTTTTTGTCGGGACAATCTGTTTGTGTCAGTGGAGTATTGAGGTCCCCCACTACAATTATATTAGTCCTTATTTCATTTTTCATATTCATTAATATTTGGTTTGTATAGTTTAGGGCATTAGTATTCAGTGCATATATATTTATGATTGTCAGGTCTTCTTCTTGTTCCCTTTACAAGGATTTAGTAGTCTTCTTTGTCTCTTCTAATTAGTTTTGGTTTAAAATCTATTCTGTCTGCAAATAAAATAGATACGCCCACTTTTTTCAGGGCTCCTGTCCATCCTTTTTCTCTCAGCCTATGAATTTCTTTTGTAGATTAAATGGGTTTCTTGTATACTGCATATTGTTGGATTTTGCTTCTTAATCCATTCTTCCAGCCTGTTTCTTTTGATTGATGAATTGAGGCCATTAACATTAATGGTTGTAACTGTTAACTACTGACTTTTCATTGTCATGATATTTTCCTGTTGCTGGTTCTTTTTTTTTTTTTTCATTTTTCCCTCTCTCCCTTTAATTTCTTGCCTTGCCTGGTATATTTGCTTTGTTGGCCCTTATGGAGGAGTTGTGGTCTTCATTTTCTTTTTCTAGGACATTGTTTAGAAGTGTTTGGTGCCGGTTTGGTGTTCATGAAATTTCTCAGGTGTTCTTTGTCATGGAAGTATCTTATTTCCCCATCAATTTTGAAAGATAGTTTTGCAGGACACATCAGTCTAAGTTGGAGGTTGTTTTCTTTTAGGTCTTGAAATACCTCTCACTCCTTGACCTGGAGGCTTGTGTTGAGAAGTCTGCTGTGATTCTGATGGGCTTTCCTTTGTATGTAATTTGTTTATTTTCTCTAACTGTTTGCAGTATTTTGTTCTTCTGTTGAGTTTCCAGGATCTTGATGATTGTATGTCTAGGTGTAGTTTTTTTGGTTTGTTTGTTTGTTTGTTTTGATCATGGCTACTTGGAGTCCTATATGCCTCATTTATCTGTATGTCAAATTCTTCCCCTCTGGGAAATTTTCTGTCATTAATTCTGTGAACAGTTTTTTTTTTTTAACATCATTTGAACTTTCTCCTGCTACTTCATGGATTCCTATCAGTCTTATATTATTCTTTGTATCACCTAGGAGCTATTGGATTGATTTCTCATGGTCCCTTACTATTTTTAAGAGATCTCTTTTTATTGTCAATGACCACTATTCTGTCTTCTATGTCTAATATTCTGTCTTCAAATTGGCTCAGTCTGTTGTGTACAGTTTCAATAGAGTTTTTATCTCTTGGATATCTGTTTGAATCTGTTGCATGGGTTCCATTTCTTTCCTATGTTGGGCATTCAAGGTTTTCATTTGTTTCTTATGTTGGGTGTTCATGGTTTCCATAACGGTCCTGAGCTCTTTTTTTTTTTTTAATTCTGTTTCTGTTCTAGAGTCTCTAATCATGTCTTTCATTCTTCTCACCATCTCTATGGTTATCTGGGAAATTATTTCTGTTTTGAATTTTTCTACAGCCTCATTTATCTGTTTTTTCTTTTTTTTCCTGTGCTCTCATTTCAGGGTGTCCAGATGGTTGACAGTCAGACTTTTCCATCTCATTTTTCCCAGAGTTTACCTTTGGTGGGGTGGATGTGTGTTTCTGTCTTGTTTAAATGTGTTCTCGTTTCTATTTTTGTCCTTGGTACTGTCCTTTGTTTAATACTTTGGTTAATACTTCAGTCTTCCAGATATAGCTGGTCTTTAGGTTTTGAGTCTCTAATGTCTTTGAGGCAATCTCATTTTCATTATATACAAGGGAGGACAACTGATTAGATCAATCACAACATTTTAGCCCAAGTGATACAATCAGCAACGCAATAGCATCAAGCACAGCTTTCAAAATGACAATTTGTGATAGTTATTAATGTATCAAATTTAACTGTGTAAATTAAATCAAAATCAAGGACCAGCCCAAAGTATGTTTATAGTGAATAAACTCTTCAACATAGCAACTTTATCCTTCAGGATGGAGATTTAGAAGGAGTTGGGGAGGGAGGGAAGGATAGGATAGAGAAAGGGTAGAAGTGAGGTCAGAGAACACAGCAAGAGCACACAAACTCCAGGGAGCTGTTGAAGAGAAGAAGAGAAGAAGACATAACAAAATATACCCAAGAATGGAACAAACTAACAGAAATAGAGAAGCTAGACACTGTAATCACTTTCTTTTAAAACTAATGGCACTAGAGCCGGGGATTTAGGTCAGTGGTTCAGTGGCCTGCCTTGCAAGTGCAAAGACCCAAGTTCAATCCCCGGTACCCCCCCAAAAAATAATTAAAAAATAAAACTAATGGCACTTGAGAGAAGAAAAAAGGAAAGAAAGGGAAAAGAAAGAAAATAAATTTGAATTCGGATAGGAAAAGGAACAAAAAGTAAGAGTAATTCAGAGCAAGGTGGGAGAGAAAGAGATTGAGAGAGAGAAAGAAAAGAAGACAAGAAAGAGATTTAAAAAAGGAAAAACATTTGAGAAAAAAAAGAGACAAAAAAATCTTTTAAACAGTTAAAGATAATAGAAAAATATTACTTTGAAAATAAAAAATAGAAATAGAGGGCCTCCTTCAGGGTGTGCCTCTGAGACACAATAGATAGCGTGGGCAGGAGTGGGCAGGACTAAGTTAATTAGCCTCAGCAAGCCAGCAGCTGTTCTCTGAGGTTCAGGCTGGTTTTTGGCTGCAAGGCCCAAGTTGAGATCTCTGACCTCCTGCTGGGTTGAGCCCTGAAAGGTTCTAGTGCAGGTTCCACCTGTCTTTCCCTTGAAGTTAGGTTCTGATGTGAGATGCTGGTCCCTGCAATTTACCAACTATGGTGGTGTGATGTGCCTTTATTGCAGATTTTCTTCACTTTTCCAGTGGGCTTCAACTTTCATCTCAGAGCCTCAGAGAGGCCCTCTTTCTCTTGTTCGTGGGTGGGGGCACAGACACCGTTGTTTGGCGCCCCTGCAGCTGGGATCCTCTGGCATGCGTGGTCAATGAGGCAGTCTTACCTGAGATTCAGGAGCCACTTCTGGTTTCCTCTGCTCTCTGGGCTGAAGGGGTGGCCATCTCCACTTTCTCGTCAGAATTTCTTTGGCTCTGAACACAAGAAAAGACACACTTCGCTTCTTCCTAGAAAAATAAGAAATAATCCTGTATTAATGGCTGGCAGATGTATATAGACCTCAGGCCTTTCCTTCCTCATGGAAAAGTTCCCTAGTTTCTCATTCCCAAGTTGTCCCGAGTCTTAAGCCTGGATCATCTCTGATAATGACCCTTTATTAGCTGCTGTTTCTTCCTTGTATGAATACCTCCCTACCTGCCATCTTCCTTTTTAGCTCTACCTCTCAAACAAACTTAGTGCACTTAAAGTTCTATCTCAGGACTCCTTCTGGTATATATAATAATACAAATGGTTACAGGAAGAAAGTAGGACTAGGACAGTGGAATTTGAACACTTCTCAACCAGATGGCAAACAAACCCCTTCTACAGATAATACTTAAGGGACTAAATATCAGGATGATAGAGAACTAAATTAATAACACTTCCACGTGTGCTGAACTTGGGTAAAATTCAGGTAAAAGGGGAAGTACTAGCTTAGCAATATCTGTGTCATCTGAGAGGTGTGATAGTGATGGACGTTCTAAAGATTTGGAGCTGGCTCATTGTTGGGAAGAAGGTCACACTCACTACAGGAGAGGAGGACATACTCAGAGTAGTCAATTCTTAACTCCAGGCCCCATACGAAAACCGTAAGCCTTGTACTGTAGCATTGAAGCAAACTCTCCTGCTGCCAGAGAGCAGGTTTGTTGAAAAATCTGGCCAGGAATTAGTTATGAAAGTAGAATTACAAAGAAGGTCAATTAGAGACCACTAAAGATTTCCAAATAGAAATATCCCAGTCATAGTTGTAAAACAGAAAAGTACCATGTATCAGATGGATTAATGTCATATTCCAAAAATCAAATCAATTATGATACATGACAGTAGAATATGATACCATTACTCAAAGAGTATATGCAATCACGTTACCCAGATGAATGCAGCTCATATTGTATTGTGAAAATAAGCTGTACAAATATGACTTCCTGGGAACCACAGTGGGTCGAGGAGCACATCCTGTCAAAAGGTGATTCTAAGTCATGACCCTTGGAACCTGAGAATGTGACCTTATCTTCAATAAGGTCTTTGTAGATATGATTAAGGTAAAGACTGAGATGGCATATACTTAATTAGAGTGGATCCTGAATCCAGTGAAGATAACCTCATAGGAGAAAACGAAAGACACACAGAGACACAGGAAAAGAAGCCACATCAAGATAGAGGCAGGGAGTGGAGTTATGCTGACAAGGCCAAGGAGCTACCAGAAGCTGGGGCAGGCAGCTTCTGAAGGAAGGATTCACCCCGGAGCCTTCAGAGGGGTGTGGCTCTGCTGACCCCTTTGGACCCTTGGCCTCCAGAACTGTGAGAGAAAGGATTTTTATTGTTTTCAGCTAATTCAGAGCATTGTCAACCCTTACATATTAACAGGGCCATTTCCAAGCTCACTGATATCACAGGTGATCCTTGTGCCTATCTAAAGAAACTGAAAATCCCAGGGAGAGTTTATGTAGAAGGCTGAATAGAGTATGAGTGAATCAACAAGAGAGGCATGTGCACCAGAACACAACTACAACCTGGAGTGAAAATCTGCGTTTTTTACATTCATTGAAAATTAGAGTGCACATAAATTAGAAATTATACGGATTTTTAAATTTAGTCTTGGGACTTAGCTGTAATACTTCTGCCACAACATGTTATCAAGAGGTAAATATGCTTTGCTTTCCCTGAGCCTTAATATCTTCATACACAGAATGAGATATTTCAAATAAGAAGAAATGCTTTTGCTATAAAACAATCTCATTCTAATTTGCAGGTTAATTTTATATCCAAATCCAGTACATTTTTACCATAGCACTAAGTAGATCAATAAAGGTACATATGTAGAGATTATCATTTTTTAAAAATTACTGCAGTAGAGTTTATTTAGTAAATCATCTGCATTTTAATTGCCTGCATTGTATCTATCCATCCCTTTTCATCTATGAGGTAATAGTAGAATGATTCAGAAACACTGACTTTTGTTAGTACTGGCAAAATCATGTATTACTTAATTGTGTTCCTACTCAGTGGCCCAACTGCATTATATTCTGCCACATTGATTCCATGACCTACTTTATATATTTGCTTATGATGTTAGCAACCAATACAATCACTTTTCACATCTACTATTGAGATGAGAAATTTGACTCTAATAACTAAAGTTTTACTGAAGACCATTAAAAATCTCATTAAATTCTCATTATTAACGAAATAAAAAGATTTATATTTGAATACAAAATCAGGAAAATGCTAAATAAATTGAGAATACCTCAATGGAAGATTCAACACACAGAATATACACAAATATGAATTAAGACTTTCAGTAATTTTTAAAACATCTGCTATCCTTACCTGTGTACAAAACATTTTTCATTGTGTACTCAACATTCCTTTTGCCTGTCCTGCCTCCAAAAGAACATGGTGTCTCTCTACTGTACGTGTGATTAGAAAGATTGTTATTTGAAGTAATTTCCCTGTAGGTTTGTAAATCTCAAATAAATATGAAAAACCAATGAGCATCAGCATTTGTTGCTTCAAATAAAATCTTACAACGCAGAATGTGTTGTGCAATGTATTAGTCACTACCCATGCCTGGTTATTGAAACTCAAAACAGGGCCAGGAAGAACTAAGATGGGTCATACTGTACATATAAAATACATGGCACGGTGAAAGAAAGAATAGAAATTATATCCACTATTATATCCAAATGAAACAATAATGGTTGGCTACATAAGATTAAGATACGATATGAATTCCACTTAGTTTTTTCTTAAAATATGAAAGAGAAAAATGTATAGAAAGTACCGCTCAATTTTATATAATTATTGAAGTCCCTGCAGGACTTCAAGCTACCTTATAAAGAAAGAAGTTACAGGAAAGAAGAGATGACACTTAGTGAACACCTATTTTGTGTAGGGCTTATATCACATGAACGAGACTCACATATTTTCTGAGTATTATGTCACATGATCAACATTTTATTGTTAGGATTGCTAAAGTTTAGATTGATTAGGCAACTTGCATTTTGCACAAGGCAGGTTAAAGTCAAGTTAGAAACTGGAGCATTTATATGCTGCTTTTTTTTTTTTAATTTATTTATTTATTTATTTTTTTTTTGGTACCGGGGATTGAATTCGGGTCTTTGCGCTTGCAAGGCAGGCCACCAAACCGCTGAGCTAAATCCCCGGCCTTTGCTTGTATATTTCTTATATTTAAAATATAATTCTAATAGAAGACATTGAAGAGTGCTACTGTTTTCAATACCCACTTTCCCTTTCTCATAGTAGAGGAATTCTATGAAGGCCTGCTTATCTCAGCCCCGTTGTAATCGTGTATTCCGGAGCGCTCAGGTCTGGACTTGGGTGGAGGCTGATAAAAATCTTCCTCCAAGTCAAGCTAACGCATGGCCTTTGCCCCTTCTCCAACCTTTTCTCCTTGAGTATGATGACTCGGGAATCAAGACAACTAGGTGATACTGTGCCTTATCTCTTAGGCCTAAAGTACTATCCTAAGAGAACAGTAATATTTAATAATTTGCACTGCCAGAGATCACAGATTACTGTAAAACAGTTATGACTTACCTCAGATTTGGACATGAGAAAAATAAAAGCAAATATATTAAGCCATTGGTATCATTATTTTTTACTTTAATAAGCTCAATCCTATTTGATTCCAATAGCAATTAAATGGCATTTAAAATGGATTAAAACGGGTTTCTGGAATAGGTTTCAACTTTTGGAATAAACAGTAACCGAAAGCCTCCAGAATAATGACAATCTGACAAGAACAAATGGGAATATTTCAAACTAAGAGATGTGCAGGGCTTTCTAAGAATCAGAAGGGGTAGGAAAGGGTTGAGAGAACTTAACAAAATGTATGTGACAAGCAATAAAAGTCAATCTAACATAGTCCCTTTAAAATTACGCACCAAAAAATTACTTTTCTTAGTTTCTCAGGGAAGACTAACTTGTGTCTAACTAGTGCCACTTAGTACTCAGTTCTCTTTCCCGGCACCATCCTGATATCAGAGGTAGCATAAATATGCCTGTAAGCATTAGATATAGGTTATACTCAGGAACATAATCAGTAGTTAATAACAAGCGGCAGATAATAATTCCCATGCCTTATCTGTCTGTCACAAAATCAGGGACAATGAACAAAACATGTGAGAGAAGACTCACACTGTACACCACAGCGCGATGAAAGTGCAGAGCTGGAAACCAATACGAGGTTGCAAAAATGACTGATTTCTCCAAATGTGGAGTAGAGAGCTAGAATGAAATGGAGAAGCTATTTATTTTATTTTGCTACTTGCTCAAGGCTTGATTTTCATTTGCCTGCTTTCAGATTGTCATTTTGCCCATAAAGTTTTTCATTAAACTTTCAGCTGACGAACAAGTGATAGTCTTCAGACCTGGAATTAGTTCAGTAATAGGAATCTTTGCTTGAGGCACTGTTTGCATTTACAAGGTATAGCAGTGTCAAGGAAAAGTCCCGCTAGAGGGAATTTTTAGAGGTGCGTGCAGATTCTAGATAAAGAACTCTCCCTCTTCGGTACTTTCAGTACACCCAACCCCTTCCATCTAGCACTGGTCTGGGCTTCTTGTAATTCCAGGGAGGAAATACAGGCAAGGATAAAAACTGACCAGCAGGGACAGTCTAAATGCCCTGTGGCTCTGTTGAAAAATAAATCAGTGTCAATGTTTTAACAAAAAGGAAGATTTTAAAGAAGTTTACCAAACCTATTTCCTTTATTGAACTTGGAAGTTACTCATTACAACATTCAGTGTCTTGCCAAAACTATATTCCTAAATTTATCTTCCAACTGCATTATTTTATTTCTTTACATTATGCATTTCCTATTAAAAGTATTGGAAATTCGAAGAAGATAAAATTATAATTTACCTGGGTTTCTTTTTTCCATGAAATAATAATGCATTCAGAGCTGATATATTTAAGAAATGAGAACTTTGCTTTATAGGAATGGATTAAGCAACAAGCAAGGTATGAATCTATAACAGGGAAAACTGGGTTAGATTTCAAAACTAAAGAACAAAGCAAGTGCAATTATTGAGAAGATATCTTGTCTGTTTTCTCCCAATTATCTTAATTAATTTTAAAGAGGAATTGCCTTCACACAGAAAGAACCACTGGAAAAAATCCTGTCTGCTTAAGGCTTTAAAATCAGTGTCAAATTTGAGCATTCCTAGGATGTAGCTAAATTTCTCAGAGAACCTATAAATATTTCTCAGGTGCCTTTGAATATATGAAGTGACTCTAAACTAATGAAAATTGAATGGGGGCTGGAGTTTTTCCCCAAAGCCTAATGTTTAGAATTTTAATCTACCATATTCAGTCAGCACTAATTAGAGTACTTCAGCACTATGCAGACATCTATCACCATGATATGACTCTGGGGAGGCATGTGTGTGTAATTAATCACCTCGAATACCTGCCGTTCTCTCTTTACCTTTGTGGAGATTGGAAGGGAGAGGTATGAGTAGAGCCACCACATTGTGTAAACAACTCTGCATCCAATCAGTACAATTATTCCCCTTTCTTACAGAGGTTCATTTAAAAAAAAATTGTTAATTCTCTGTGTGTGTGTGTGTGTGTGTGTGTATTCTCCTTACTTGAAAACAACAGAGCTGCTTCATTGAGAGAAAAGCGAGGCATTACTATCTTGTAGTGAGTGTGCCGGTCTGTCTTCAGGGACACTGTTTCTTCATATGAATCCCCAGTGCCTAGCCGTGAAACACCTGGCTCTTCCTTGGAGATTTTCTTCAAATGTACTGAAAGAGGCTGACCTTTTTTAACTCATGAGACATAGCAAAGGCTGCCAAACATGTGTTGTTTCATAATTACCTTTACAGATATGTGCCCTAAGCTGTGATTAAATACAAGGGGAAAGGTCACTAAAAGAAAAAGAAAATAATAGCTTCTTTTTGGAAATTCATGGTTTAGAATTCTTTAACTCTATTGAGGCAAAGGTAAATACAGTGACAAAGTGTCAGTGAACTCCAGATGTTTAAGAATTCTTGTCTACTGGTCCATCAACAGGTTTTAGAATGAGTGGCAGTTTCTGCATATTAAGCCCTGATATTTTTATTTTGTAGGACAGCAGTGGGCCAAAGAGTAAGGTTGTCTTTCAATGTAGAATGGCAAAGGCTAATAGAATGAAGGAGTATATTTTTTGAAATTTTCCCAAAGAATTATTTTTTTAGGTACTCCATGCAAAAATTTCATATTCGGGTCCTGGGATTTATTAGCACAGGGCCCAGGGATTTAGCTCAGTGGTACCACCGCCTGCTTCGCAAGCACAATTGTCCTGAGTTTGATCCCCGGTACCAAAAAAATTCAAATTCAAGTTCACCCACTAGGGCTCCTGATGTAATTCAGGGATAGAGTGCTTGACTAGCATGCATGAATCTTTGGGTTCAATCCTTACTCAAAAAAAGAGAGACAGAGAGAAATGAAAAAAAATTTTAATCAGTCAAATCAGGACAGGAAGAAGCAAAGAACATAGGTCACTAGTCCCCAGTCTCACAAACCATTGGAAGTTATGAAAATGAACCATTGAAATGATCAGACCGAAGCAATTACTGGCCTTAGAAGAAAACTTGCTTTTAAGGCAAATATCCTTTGTAATAAAACAATACACCTTAAAGCTATCATGTTTAAATATTAAGTCCAATTATCCAAAGGCCAATCAAGAGAATTTGAGAACGCTGAGGCGCAGATGGTGAAAAAGAAACTTTATATTTAACAACAAATGCAGAGACCTCCAAATACAAAATCCTAAAGCGACTATAGCAAGAGGAAATGGAAATCAGAAATCATTTAAGGTTGAAAAAGACAAGAGCAGAAGCATAGTACTAGAACGTAAGCTGTGTGTTAGAATTTTGATGTAGATAAACAAAGACAGAAGGGAAAACATTCCCATGAAAAAATAGGCAAACACAAAATCAGAAAAAAAATTGAAAATTCAGACTGCAATCAGGGCTGCTATTCTGCTCCTACCTAGATTAACTCTTGAATTCCTTAAATAAATGAAAGCATCTTCATGTTGCTAAAACCCTAGAATTTGTAATTTTCACAATGTAGAATAAAACAATCTAACTGACGCCACATTGAGCAGGAAACAGAGAGGATCTCGGCACAGGTAACCCTTTAACACAGAGACAGAAGCAAAAAAATGACTTTCAATAATGCCAGCAACTCAGTGAAGGACTCCTGTCAGTCTCGAGAGCCCTGAATAGAAGCTTGTACTTCCTTATGTACTCTTTTTACACCTAAGAAGCTTAACTCCATTGGGGTTTCCTGGGGAATACAGCAAGCAGGGTCTACACAAAGCAGAGCGGTGGAGGCGGGGAGAGCAGAGTCCAGTAGAGCTTTCTGAGTGCATTAAGCTCCTTTGGTGACAGGTTAGAGAAGCTGTCGTGGTACATCCCACAAAGAGCATAGTTACCTAGTTAACCCATAGTTGCCTGATAACACAGTTAACTCATAGTTGCCCAATTCCACATGGAGGGATGATCCTCTCTCGATGTTAGCATATTTTATTTTATTCGTAGCTGTAATCTTTATCAGGGAAGCAAAGTGTTACTGATTCAAAGTTTACTTCAGACGGGAAAATAAATGAGAAGATTATAAGATTATAGATTTTTTAACATTTCACTTTATTTTCTCCTATCACATCCTCACTTTATTTCTTCCACGATAACTCTCATTCATATATTATCAGGGAAAATACTGATACAACAATCTGTATTTGGGCACATCTTTATCTTCTTTTTGTTAGGTTATAATATTTCTGAAATTGCTTCCAGTAAGCTAGGGCTCTGAATCTCTCCAGATCACATTACCTATCAAAGATGTAATATAATATCGGCATTTCTCTAGTAACCAAGGACAAGGTGCCCAGTGATATAGGATTGGCCTGGTGGCTGTGGGCTGTGGTGGATCTGCTCTCAGCTTCCAAGACGCGGAACTTTTTAGATTCCATAAAGGAGTGAGAACTTGTGGCACTTGTTTTTGTGTGTGCGGCTTACTTTGTGTACCATAATTATCTCCAATTCCACTTCCGTTGTCCCAAATAAGAAAATTACATTCTTTTTATAGCTGAGTACTATTTCATCATGTACCTGCACTGCATATTCCTTATCCATTCACTAATTGATCGATTCTTAGTTTGCTTCTATTCCTTGGCTATTGTGCACACAGCAACAATGACCATAGGAGTAAAGATCTCTCTTTGATACATTAATGTCATTTTCTTCACTTCCTTTCTTTCTATATGTACTGGACTGCATTATAATGTGTCCGTTCTATTTTAAAATTGTTATTAGTACATCTTTGCAGTATATATTAATTAAATTCATCATGCAGAGTTGGTACGTGAATATAGCACATTTTAATTCTTTTTTCATCTCCTCTCCTTCTAATTTTTACCTTCCCCTCTCTCTGCATCTTCCCTTTTGCAAAAGATCTATAGCTCTGATTCCTGTTATCAATCTTTTCTTCTTCTTTTTAATTTGTTTATACTTTGATATTCTCTTACCAGAGAGGCCATATGACATTCAGTTTGTGCGTCTGATGTATCTCACTTAATATTACAGTCTCATGGTTCATCCACTTCCCTACAAGTGACTCAAGTTTTAGTTTATGTCACAGTAGTGCTCCATTGTACATAAACAATCCATTTTCTTTATTCATCTGTTAATGGACATACAGTTTCCTTCCAACTTAAAGCTGCTAAGAATTGTGCTGCCATAAACACAGGTATTCAAGCACCTTTGTGATATAATATTTTTAACTCCATCCAGAAGAAACCTAGGAGGGAACAAGCTAGGTGAAACAGTGTCTAGTCACTCCTTTACTGAGGAATCTCCATGCTGATTTCCACAGTAGTTCTACTCTTGCGCATTCCCATCAACAATGTACGAGCACTCTTTGTCCGACTCTACCCAGGAAGCCTCACTGGCATTTGTTACTCCTGATTCCTTGATGATAGCCATTCTTTCTGGAATGAGATGAAATCTCAGTGTTGTTTCAATTTGCGTTTCTGTAATGGTCAGAGATGACGAACATTTTTTCATGTATTTATTTGCCATTTGCACTTCTAAGTAGTGTCTATACATTTCAATTGACCCTCTTTTTCTTTTTTTCTGGGAACCTACATACTGTTTTCATAATGTCTACACTAATTTACATTCCCCAAAACAGTGCCCAAGGATTTATTTCCCACTTGAATATCCAGAAAAGAATTTAAGAAGACTTAATTCCAAAACGGTTTGTTGTATGGGGAAAAATGTAACAAAGTAACAAAAGAAGAGATTAGAGAAATAAAATGTTCTCAGCATGGAAAAGGCATCAGGTAAAAATTCACTGATAGAAGCAATAAATATTATATGGTTATCACTTTTCATTTAAAACGACAGAAGGGTAGGCTCAACCCTCTTCTCTGTAATAAAATTATCCATTTATATAAGTAATAAGACAGCGATAAAAAAGAAAAGGTAAGTGGGAAGAGTGATACACATAGTGTTAAGGTAGCCTTTTAGGAAGGGAGGTAAAGCTAAGACAATGCCTGATTGCCTGACTTAAAGACAAAAGCACTGTCACACTGAATAGGAGAAGGAATTATTTGGGCTGAAAGCATTTTTGGTTCTCTGTGGAGTATTCATGTTTTAGGTCATTCTTTTTAATCTACTGCTGATTCATCAGCTTATAGAAATAATTAAATTCAGTGCCAGGTGGAATGTCGTGCTCCTTTTGAGAGCTCAGTAAACATTAATCAAGAAAACTGATGAGAATTTATAAAGCAGAAAAACAGTATCATCCGCACATTTTTGGTACATAATAGAAACTATAAGTTCTGACATTAAATTATAGGCTAAGTTATATAATATAATATTTGCTTGTCTGTCTGAAATGGGCAAGCTTATTTCTAATTCAAGTTTACTGTTTTGACAAGTGGCTAATTCTGTCCTAAATTTTTGCCATATTACCTTGTAAAGTGTATTTCCAAAGAAAAAGGAAACAAAAGTATCAAGAGTTCCCTATCCAAATTTTGAAAATGTACTTAACATTTTTGCACATAACAAAAAAGTCATGGATAATTATCAAAACAAAATTGCTATCATTCAATCTGATAATTTAACTTATTTGCTCTTCTACATTTTGCTAACTCAACATATAAATATATTTGACATTTACTATGATCCAGGCTATCAAAAAGAAACAGCACTCCAATCAAATACTAGAACTGGTAGAGGTGTTTAGCTGGTGACAGAGTCTGGGCACTAATGCTTGCTATGTGGTAGTGGGAGGAGGAAAGGGGTGGGAGAGACATAAGTTCCAGGAGGTTGGAAAGGCAAATAATAACATTCTGACACTCTGTGGATACATTGATATGCCTCACTTTATTTAGTCTTCAATCTTCATACCACTCCTCCGTGTTTCCCCCACCTCAATAAATGAAACCTTTTTGGCTTTAAGTTGTGCAAGTCTCCTAGTTGACAGGTTCTGGAGCTAGTATGTGAAACTAGGTGTATTTTATTTCTGGTTTATAGTTTTAACCATGTTGCCTCAGTATCTAGGAAGAATACATTTTTGGGGGGAGTGCTAGGGATCGAACTCAGGACCTTGTGTTTGTAAGGCAGGCAGCAGAACCACTCGGAAAACTGGCCCTCGGAAAACTACTTTCGTTGTCACACTTCTGTTCAACAGTGTCTATCACTCCTAGCTAGAAGAAAGAGTAACAGGAACCTTTAACACCAAGAACCCTATCACCAAGTCTGACCTAAAGACCCACTTTGTTAAACAATGAAATCATTACAAATCCTATCACTTACCACCGTGTGAAACATCTGTAATCTTCAGAAGTGATATGAATCTAAGCTCTAATATTTGTGCCTTCTTGAACATCTTCGTATTCGCTTTGTGAGGCCCAAAATTAAAACACTCGGAAGATCTAGACGAGGAGTTAACCATCTGTATATCATCCATTGCTTCCTTTGCACACCTCTGACCTTAACTCAGTCTTAGCTGTCCAAGGAGGACTGGGCTGCATCCCTCAAATCTAGGAGAAAAACAGGATGTCCTCCACCTTCAAAGGTTTATTTTAAGCATCTCATTCTCTGACCACTACTTCTTAGTATAGCTGATGTCTTCTACTCCTCAGCACACTCTTATCTGCACTTCTACTCAATTTCTATATTGACTCGTCATTGATATAACTCCATTGAACCTGTTCACAACTCTCCTGTCCATTCCCCCTTCATCATCCAACTCAGGGTGCTTCTCTGAATATGCCACTGAACTACTGAAGAGAGCTGGGAAAAAATACCCAAAGAACAAAGATCAGTTTTGCTGTTAACTCACAGTTACAAACATAAACAGGGAGCAACAATATTTTTCCATGGAGTATTTTCCCTTTATCTCTCAAGTTCTCACCACATGCCTACTTTTCTTCCCTTAGCTCTCAGGTAAAAAAATTCATTTCATATTTCAAGATGCTTTCTTTTTCCTTGGTTCTGATTTTTCCTTTTTAGTCAAAATTTTAGCTTACACACTATTTATCACCTTGTTCTGAATCTTCAAATTATCTTACTGTGGTAGTTTAGACCTGGAATGACCCCCGGTGATCTCTTGTGTTCACAGGATGGGCCTTCAGAAGCTGGTTAGGTCCTGATCGGCCCTTTAGCATATCATGCCCTTCCCATCCTGATTTTACTGCCTTACCTCAGGCCTGGAAACAATGAGGCCACCAACTGTAGATGGAAACCTCTGCAACT
Source organism: Fukomys damarensis (assembly GCF_012274545.1). Classification (NCBI taxonomy): domain Eukaryota; kingdom Metazoa; phylum Chordata; class Mammalia; order Rodentia; family Bathyergidae; genus Fukomys; species Fukomys damarensis. The sequence continues at coordinate 68,916,146 of NW_022900929.1, forward strand.
GTGGGCTATAATAAAACTTTTCCCTTTTGTTTTTGCTAGGCATTATCTCACTGCAATGAAATGGTAACACAACTACTATTATCTAGGGGATCTAATCATCCTAATGAAATGATTATAATCTTTGTCAAAACACCAAAAGGAGACAATTCTATTTCTTTGATTCCTTATCCTCCTATGCAAACCCAAATTCTATGTTGCTTTACAGAAAAATGTTTAATGCTCCTTCTGTGATTAAACTGGTATCTCTGTCTGTCAAGTCATCTTCTATTTACCGGTCTACCAAATTTATTTGGGATTTCTTTTTCCCCAAGAACTACCGAGACCACACTAACCAAGGTGCAGAGACTACAGACTACGGTATCACCAGAGTCGAGTCGTCAGTACTGCCGTAGACTCATTGTATTTGGAATGTCACCAGCCACCCTGCTCCCGGAGATAGGTCCTGTTTTGGGTCCTGGGGGCACACTGCTTTGCCTTTCCTCTTCTCCTCATCCCTTTTCCTAGGCTGCGTTTTCAGGCCCCACCTCCTTGCAGCGTTCAAAATGGGGAAAGTTCAAACTTCCAATCACTTGATTTTTCTAAATATCCTCACCCTAAGAGCTTGCAGCTAACACAATATTTATGAGCATGGATGATATCTGTTCAGCTGTTCAGTTCCATATCTTGATTTGGATATCTAATAGTACCTCAGATTTATGATGCCCAATACCAATCAACATTTGTACCTACTTCTCAAGGTCCTCTTAAAAATAAATGGCGCTGTGGAGCCTTTGCCCTTGGGAATCATTCTTTATTTTTCTCATTTATGTTTTCCATACTCAATCCATCAGCGTGTGTTTTCAATATTAATTCAAACATATATAAATACAACAACTTTCTACCTAAGTTTCTTGCTCCCTTCAATTTTTCACCATCAGGAATGACAATATGTCTTTAAAAGTCCAATCTAATAATGTCATTTTCCAGTCATAAATGCCTTCAATGACTTGGCAGTTTATTTAAAATAAAACCCAAACTCTCTGCTGTAGCCTTCGGGCAAACTGGCTGTCCCATTTGGTTTGATTCGTCTTAGCTGCCCCTTCACTCCTTATCCTGCGCCGAAGCAGACTTGCTATTTGCTCCTTTGGTGGCTCTTCTGGTTTCTCGGAGCTCCAAGAAAGAGGACACCTGTCCTTTATGTTGACTTTCCTGATGCTCCTCCCTGTTCACAGTTTATCTGCCCGTTCATGTGTTCTTCACAGCAAACCCCTTCACTTTCTCTCTAGGTAGACTGTCTCCCACATTACTCCATCCTATCTTCTTGTTTAGGTACTTATTTCACAAAATATTAATATCACGTTTATTTTTCTTTCCCATTTAAATGTCAATTCAATTCAATTAAGGATTTAAATTCACTATTTTGATGAGACTTGGAGCTTTCTTGTTCAGAACAGTTGCACACACCATTTGATCTATCAGCCAGATCCCTTAACTGTTTGTCAGGCGTGGTGCTGCACGCCTGTAATCCCAGCACTCTGGGAGCCTGAGGCAGGAGGATTGCAAGTAAAAGTCCAGCCTGGGCAATTTAGTGATTGAATGAGTCCATGCCTCAAAATTAAAAATAAAATTACAAAAAAGTTCTGCAGAGGTACTTCCGTGAGAGCGCTGTGTGTTCAATCTCCAATTCCCCCAAAAGAATTTTTTAAAAAGAATTTGTGAATTTCTCAGTGGATTTGTCATTTCCCAGAATCATCACTAAGCAAAATAGAAGATAGAATCACTCTGAGGGAGGGGCCAGAAACTTGTGCCACTGTAGCTAACACTGGGCAGAGGTGTCTGCTCAAAGATGTTTATAGTTCTCAGCTAAAATACTGATGACTTTTAAGAGAAAGTAAGAATGAGACGACTCACCAGGGAGACTTAAATGTTCCAGACAAAGCTGATGATTTCTTTAATTTCAGTAATTTCAAATTTGAGTTTTATACTATTTCTGTGAACCCTTCAGATTTTTTTTTAAAGTAGCCGGAACCACATTGTTTATTAAGCTTAATTTTAATTGAATAGGCACAAAGCACCTATACTGAGCATAGTGTGCTTATATTAATGAATTATTTTTTTTAATTTATGAATTCATTTCAGAAATATGATGCTTTTAACTTTAAATCCATGAATATTCTCTTCCTTTTTGACTCACACATTTCATGAAATGCAAAAATCAGGAAATTTTGCTTTTATTTTTAAAAGCAAACAATAAAAAATCTATGTTAGAAAAATAGAGTGTTCTTCTACACCAACCATGAACTCACTGAGAAAGAAATTAGGAAAATAACACCATTCACAATAGCATCAAGACAAATTAAATACGTTAAAGTTAGGCTCACCAAGGAAGTGAAAAACCTCTGCAATAATAACTGGTTCTCTGAAAAGGGGGATTTTTGAAGAAGACATCTGAAAATGGAAACATATCCCTCGCTCTTGGGCAGATGAAACCAATATCATCAAAATGGCGATACTTCCAAAACAGATACAGAGATTTAATGTGATCTCAATCAAAATACAAACAGCATTCCTAAAAGAGCTAAAGAAAACAATCCAAAACTACATATGGAACCAGAACAGACCAGAAGAGAAAATGCAATCCTGAGGAACAAGAGCAAAGCAGGAGGCATCAGAATCATGGACTTCAAGTTAGATTAAAAATCTACAGTGATAAAACCAGCATAGCAGGGGCACAAAAAAACAGACATGTGGACCAAGGGAACAGAACAGAAAATAAACAAACAACTTCACACACATTTGGCCACTTGATCATTGAAAGGAAGAACAAAAATAGACACTGAAGGAAAAAAAAAAAGGTGTCCTTTTAAATAAATGGTTCTGGGAAAATTGTGTATGCATGTGCAGAAGATTGAATCTAGACCTTGGTTTCCATAAAATGATGGTGAAAAATTTTTGCTTGTGAGTAGGCTAAAATCTCACACCCTTCCTAATTCTTGACAATCATCACTATTTATCTGCTCATTGATAAAGCTATTCATTACCTTTTGTTTCCTATACTGCAATACCAACTTATCTCTGGCTAACTGGTTTCATAGTGGTATGCGCTTTTTCAATTACATAGACTAAGTTCTACTAAAACAAAACTTCCAAGTGCCTTTAAATCTACAACTCTTTCTTCTCTTATTTATGTATTTGTTCATCCTGTTGAATAACCCTGAAAAAGACTCATGTACTTATACTTTTAGACATTTAGATAGACAAGTTGAATTTTATTTGTCCATAAATACATACATATGTTTAATGTATAATGTGCTAATGGATGACTTACATGCTTTAACATACACAGCTAGTTGAATAGCAATATATATTACAACAACTCACCAAATTTAAACAATGAAAAAGGATTGCTGTAAGTGTATTCATTCAAACAAAATGTTTTCTGTCCTGTAATTCAGGTGCTTCAAGGAAAATACATTAGAAGAAGTGAAGTGGCCAGTCAAGAACTTCAAAGTAAATGATTGCCCTAAAAGTTATCTAGAAAATTTACATACAATACATTTAACCACTTGTGAGAGTAAATGATAGACTCAAGCATCTGTAAGAGGACCCAAAATTCAAGTAACAGTAATTTTAAAAGAATTACCCTAGGAAATCCAGATTTGAATTTAATAAATCAAAACTGATCAAGTGTATATCATGCCAAGTTAAAAGTGAGACTATTTAGCAAATGGTTATGTGTCAAGCATGCATATAAATTAATAATCTAAGCAGGTAAGATCCCTGAATTCCTGGAGCTTATACTTCAAGAGATACTAAGTAATCACTTAAATTGATTAAAATCCCAAAGGCCAAGCTAGCACTCTAGTGTTGTAAAAGTGATGTGACTTAGTTTTGCATTTTTAAAAATTTCGTGAGGACCTGCTGGATACACAGGGGTTGGACATAACAGAAAGCAAGCTTACCAGCATCACTCTTGAGGTTGTCCTTGGAAAAAGGGCCCATGACTACATAGACACCAACACTTGAGTTTCTTTTTCAAAGCTCCCAAACTGAGATTGTACTTGGAGCTAACTAGCTATTAAAGAGCTTAATATCTACTAATTCCCTTCTTAGTATTTGTCTTTAGTAAAGAAGAGCAAGGTCAGGTTTCATAACTCTATTCATTTCATGAGTATTATTTGTACTGTAATTTAATTGTATAGATGATCAGGCTTCAGCAAGAAAGAATTCTGGTCACATTGCCCTCTTCATTGTAAGTTAGATTATAAACATTTGACTTGCTCTCTATGAGCTTGGTTAATGTACATTAGGTCTGAGATATAAATGTCTTTTAAATCTGTATGCCAAAGTACTCTAAGAATATTTGTCTCGTGATTTATTTATTTTGAGACAGATTCTCTAGGTAGTCCAAGCCGGACTTGAACTCACTATGTAGCCCAGGTTGAACTCCTTAGTGATCCTTGAACTCATAGTGATCTTCCTGCCTCAGCCTCTCAAGTGATGAGATTATAGGTCTAATAATCAGAAGAAAATAATTTAATTTTTGAGATATGATCTCCCTAAACTGCCCCAGCTGTGCTCAAACTTGGGATCGTGGTGCCTCAGTCTCCCTGAGTGCTGGAAGCCACACCATTCCAAGCTCTGTAGTTATGTGTAATGTCACAGATGCAAATTATTAAATATAATACATGAATAGCATGTGGAGTGATGTACAATTTAAATTATTTTACAAAGACATTAATAGTGATAATATGCATAAAAACAAATCACCCTCATTTCATCTAATAAGTGCAAGTCTGAGTAGGTAGATTAAAAACTCCTAGTCATGGATTTGATGCAGTTTGTGCTCCCAAGGTTCCTGTGTTGAAAGCTTGACCTTCCCTGTGGCAGTGTTAAGAAGTGACAGGACCTGTACGAGTAGAGCCTACTACTGTGGCTCTGACTGCATCTTTGAGGGCACTGCTTTCCGAAGGGGTTAGCGTAGTTCTCCTTTGGGATCCCAGTTAGTTCCTGTGAGAGAGAGTTGTTAAAAAGCAGTAAGACTGACCTCCCCTCACTGGTGGGCTTCCAGTCTGACTGTGTAACTGCTCTTGCAGTCATTTCCACCACTGGGACACTATGGATCAATCAGCACCCAGCAGAGGCCAAACAGATGGGAGACCAGTCTTGAACCTCCAGCCTCCCAAAGTATCTTTATATACTTTTCGTTTTAAAGCACTCAATCTCCGGTATATTATTACAGCAACGAAAAGCAAACCAATACACCCTTTCAGCCCTTCAACAAAAAATCTAGCACCTTTGCCTATTGCTCTTGGGAGAACACTTAGACTGAAATTTCCATAAACTCTGTTGGACTAATATAGATGTGTCTAGTAGTGTTTATGTATTTTGCTAACTAGGGAAGGGGAGGAAGGGAAAGGGGTTAAAAAAGGAATTAACATGTATTAGGTACATGCACCAGTTCTCCACAAGGAATGTGAACGCTGTGCACTACGAACATGTACTAACCAAAAGCGAGTTAGTTATAACATATGCTGTCTTGTACTATGCGTGGCACTGTATCCTAAAACTAGCATATTTAATGACAAAATTTCATAGAAAATGAAAGTCGGCTAAATCACAAATTGGCACCCAGTGAATTTTGTTCCCAATTAAGAACTTTAACATCCCTGAGGGTCTTGAGGATGTTGGAGAATTTTTCTGATAAAGCTAAATGTATAGTTGATATTCCTTACTAAGATAAATATTGACATGTAAGGTTACTAATTGGTACATTAAATCATAATAGTTCAGCATTAATGTTAACTCTCCATATATAGTTGAGAATGTCATAAGCTCAAAGATTCTTTTGGTGCTAATGATATAAATATTTCACCTTCAATATTACAAAAAGATTTTAAGCATTGCATTAAATTGTGGTGTGCTACTCGATTTTAACACAACTTTTAAATATTAGGTGCATATATAGGACAGAATATCTTCTAAGGAGTAGTTGAAATATACAAAGATAAATTTCTATAGGCAGCATAAGAAGTGCTTCTCTTTAAATTTGCAAATTAAATAAACAGGATAAAAATTTCCAAAATTGATTGCTACAGTCATAGTATGTTACAGATTTATAGCTACATATGCAGATTTTGTCATCCTGATGAATCAAACCAATATTTTTAATTTAAGCCTAAGATTTAAGCCTTTTTTCCCAGGATTCCCCAGTTCATTTATTTCGTTATTTTCAAAGAGAATTTCCTGGATATATCCTTTGCATTATAATTAGTTAGTCTCCTTATAATTAAAGGACTAGTCATAACTAGGCCAGGGACTAGTCATAACATATGCCTTTCAAACTGTGTAAAAATTATCTGTCATAAATATTCCCAGAAAGGTAGTATTTTGCAGGACTAAAACTTTCACAAAAAGATAGGAAACAATTTTTCCATTGGATTTTAATTCTAGCCTTTTAACAACAAGAAATGTACTTATTCCATGTTGTTTACTATGGATACTTTGGTTACAAATAACAATATAATTCAGTTGGGCCTTCGAATGAAAAAAAAAGAATCATTCAAAGGAGAGCATTATCTAAAAGCCTGGCTGGTTCAAAGATTTGTGAGTACTCTTTTTCAGTCTTTACCTATTTCAGTTGTGTTTGACTTCGTTCTTAGGATTATGCTGCCCAATAAAGTAGCCAATTTCCCAGACAATTGCCACCATATACGTTCTTTGGAGACTAATACCTAAGAGCATAAAATTAAAAGCATATGTTTTTCAAGCTAGTTCCATTTCAGGTCTCAGGAAAGATTGTTATTAACCTAACTTGAGCCAAACATTTGATTTGTAGGCTTGACTATGGAATGCAAAACTCTAATTTGCCAGATGTGTATACATGTCTGCAACAGCAGTTTAGAGTCTAATGTTGGATCTCACTGGAACTAGTCATCAATTGAGATGATGCATGTTAATCACCTTTCCATGACTGAAATAAAAAACCTAACATACAAGCTTAGAGGAGGATAGGCTTATTTGGACTCATGGTTTAAGAGGTTCAGTCCACTGTTGGTTGGCTAAAAGGCAGAAACATCATGGTGAAAAGGTGAGGGAGAAAATACCTGTTTAACTCGGTGAAGCTGGGTAGTAGAAAACAAGGAAAGAGCCAGACAGGAAGGGGCCAGGGACTAGTCACAACCTTGAAAGCAGCTCTCAGTTACCCACTTCCTTAAACTTGGCCCCACTTCCTAACAATTCACTCAGCCCGAATAATCTACTCAACATTATACGGAAAAAAAATCCAATAATCAGGCTTGCGCACATTCCAATTTCTTTACTTCCTGTTCAGTTTCCGGTGGTTGTCTACTAAATTCTACTAATCCAGCTCTATGTTTAGAGATACACAATCAAGTATGTGACAACACTAATGATGAAGTCAAGGTGAAAGGGAGTTGAATAGTGTGTGATTAACCATTTCTGCCTGCTATATTTCCTTGAGTAAATTTCTCAACTTACCATCAGGTTAGAGTATCAATTTAAAACCCACTTCCCTTCCCGTTCTTGTATACCTATTATTGCCATTGATACTATTTCCTTTGCCCTGAGGTCCCAACTTTTATTCAACCCAACCTCTGAATTTTGGGAATCCGAATTCATGAGCAATTATTTAAATATACATATGCAAATAGGCAGAAGTTTATTTCTTTTTATCTATAGACTTCCATCTCTGTATGTCCTTCAATATTCCTGTACACAGTCTTAAAGTTCTGGAAGTTAGAAGTCAGACGTGGGTCTTAATGGTCTAAAATCAAGGTATCAACAGGCCTGTGCTCCTTCAGGGCTTCACCAGCAAAGCTCTTTTTTGTCTTCTCTGATTCTAAAGCCTTCTTGAATTTTTTTCACTGTGGTTCCCGTTTAGCAAGTATATGACACCATCTCCGATTCTGCCTTCACTGCTCTGATTCCAACACTGCTGCCTTCCATTGAAAAGAACTATTGTGATTACCTTGAGGCCACCTACAAAATCCAGGATAATAACCTCAAGATACTGATCACCACATCAGCTAAGTCACTTTTGCTATGAAAAATGACACACTCACAGCTTTTGGGGCGAGGACATAAACATCTTTGGGGGCCCATTCTTCAGTGTATCACACCTTCTTTTTCAGCACTTTGAAATTTTCATTATTTTCCGTTATTACTATTTATTTTTAACCCAACTGTACAGTCACCATATTTCTGACATCTTTAGAACACATCTTCTTGAGCTGTTTACACACATACCTTTTCTCCTACACCCACACAGAAAACACTCCCATCAAGGTCACTATGACCATTTTTAATCACAAATTTCCTTTCAATTCTTACCTTTCTTGATCCTTTAGTAGCATTTGCAAATACTGCTGATATCTCATTGCTTCTTGAAACACTCTTCCACAGACTTCTAGGATCCTATTTTGTTTTGGGTTTTCAACTTAGATCTCTTATTTTTTGTAGTTTACTTTCAGAATTTGTTTCCCTCTGTGAATTATCTTTATATTCATTTTTCTCTGGATTTTATCCTTGGCTCAAGTCTCTACTTATTGAACAAATCAGTCTAGGGTGCTTTTAAAGAAACTCCATAATTTCAAATTCTTTTAGAAATAGCAAACATTTCCTAGTTCTTAATTTAAGTGTTGAAAATGTTTTTATTTTAAAGAAAATATGTAACTGTGACTGTAATTTTCAATTCAATGGAGATAGCACCCCTCTGCCCTAATCCTGTTTTATTTTTTAAATGTTGAAATTCAGTCTTGAATGTTCCTCTGTATCCCTGTTACCCAGCTGTCATGGATTGCTTGTTCTTTTTCCTAAACACGCATTGTAATTCTGTACTTCACTCCACTTTTATGGCCATGAACATAGTTCAGACTGAGGTTATCTATCACCTGAATTGATTTTATAGCCCTCAGAAAAGTGTCTCTGCTTCAACTAAATGTTCTTTTCCAGGCTATACTATGTATGATAGAGCCAGAAGGATATTTCTAAAAGTCAAATGATCTTTTACATTCTCATGTTTAAAACTTTTCATAGTTTCCTACTACTCTTAGGTTGCAGCAGCTTTATAGACATGTGACATATACAGTTATACAGTCATACAGAGCCTGCTCTTAGCAGGACCCCCATATTTAGTTTAATGCATTGTTCTATAATCTTAAAATCATTAATACATTTTGAATAAGAATCATTTCGTATCTATTTTGCACTGGCCTTTATAAAATGTAGAATCAGGTCTGCCCTAAGACTTGCATATACTTGATACAACTTAACAAAAATTTCACAACAGGGCACTTGTCTTATCCCCATTTAGTCACTCCAGCTCTTTCTATCCAAACACACTTGCAAAAAAAAACAAAAAAAAACAGACATACAATGTGTCCAAGTATGCATATATATTCTCAGCACAGCCCCTGGCACTCCATCCCCAGTACTGTCTTGAAGTATGATTTAACCTATTTAAATCTTTATTTACAGGGGAAGTGAGGCCATACAGTATTCAGGAGTCAGTTTCAGCCACAGGACTTCCCTGGTTCACTCATGGGGTAATTGTGTAACTCTAAAATAGCTGATAATTTGCTTTTATGTATCTTCCTGTGCACTCTAAAACATGCGCTGGTATTTACTTTTTCATCCACAATATATGACATACTTCCAGATATTATAGGCATGTAAAACTTTGAATAATTAACAAAAAGAAATTTTCTTTATTTTCAGGTGAAGTAAAGATGTAACTGCTACAGTTGTCTACTTAATATGGACCTGTCTTAGAAAATACAATGCACTTATATTTATTCATAAAAACATAGAGAAGGTGATATTCTCAAGTATTTTGTGTCAATACAATACCAGTGTGGTGAATCATGCTAGAAAGGAATCAAAAAGTATAGCTTCTGCAAATGTCTGAAGTAGATCAAAATGGTAAATAATTTCCCACCATCAAATCTTGTCATAATGTCTATCTCATCAAGCTATGCAGAGGTATTGGGTAACAGGGTAGAACTGATTTCATTATGATTTGCCTAGTTAATCTGGTTTTTATTATCCTCATTCACTGAATGAGGGGCTCATCATTACCATCATCATTGTCACAAAACAATATTTACTAAGAATCCTTTTGCTCAAGATAAGAAAGGAATTGCAATAGAGTCAATGCAGGGCCTCAATTTGGTTAATTTACATTCTTTAAAAAAGTACGCTAAGTGAAATAAACCAGTCAGAGAAAGAAGATCTCACTTAAGTGAGAAGTCTTCCCACGAGTCAGCTAAATGGAAACAGAATAGAGTAGTGATCCACAGGGGCAGAGGAGACAGAAATGAGAAGTAGGACAAAGGCACAAACTTTAAATTAGGGAGGAGACTAAGTCTGAAGATCTAATGCCCATCATTAGAACCATAGCCAATAGTACTGTGTTGTATACTGAGAATTTGCTGCGAGATTTTTGGGTGCTATTTCCGTGGTTGGGACGGTAATTGTGTAATGTGACTAAGAAGAGCAGGGGTTTCCAGGAACCCATGCTGAGTCAAGAAGAGAAGAAAAGTTGGAGAACAGGATAGTTCATGCAAGTGAATCTGTTCTTTAAAATACTATAATGGTAGATGCAAGAAATTTAGCATTTTTCAAAACCCACACAACTGAACATCACAAAGAGTGAGCCCTCATTTAACTACGGGCTTTAGTCAGCAGTCGGGCACTGATACTACTTCATTGGGTGTCGCGAATTTCTCTCACACAAAGTATTAATAACAGGGAAACTAGGAGGGAGGGTAGGCGAGATCAGGACTTATTCCTTATCAAGCAAGTGCTTGCCAATTTGCTCTCTTAAAACTCTTCTTTTCTACTGTACAGTGATTTTTGTGGTTTATCCATCTCCACTAGAGTACTTCTTATATACTTAATGAAAGTAAGAAGAAAGATTAGATTAAATAAAAGCTTTGGGATCTTATAACCCCTAGTGAAACTAGTGACATTCCGAAACATAAAAACAATTCCAAAGTAGTGCACCCTAAAGTCCAACAACATGTGACTGGCACCCAAGTGTCAAGACTGTGAGCTGGGCACAGACAGTGGCACGGGCACAGAGAAGGATGCTGTCCACAGCACACTGTGGAACCATATTTGGATACTGCTGGGAGGGACATCAGTTCCAGACAGCACTCATTAGAGAAACAGGGACGAGGGAACTTAGACTTATTCTTTTCTTGCAAGTGCTCTCCGCTACTGTAGAGTTGCAGCCTTTGGAGACCTCCACGCATGTGCAGATGTGTCCACAGTCAAGATACACAATTAGATCCCTCATTAGCACCTCCCCAGTCTTCTACATTTGTTCATGGAAATAGTGCTTTCCATGCACGGGATAAATTTCACTGAATGGTTATATCGCCATCAAAAATAAAATGGAGACTGTTTCTAGGATCTTATTTAAACTTTATGTGATCTCATGCAAAGTTCTAAGTTCCTTTTCAATGCTGTGACAAATCTTTCAATTGTCTGTATACGTTCCTGACTTCAATATGGAAGACTCATTAGCCAGGCAATAAATAGGTCTGTCCTTGCCAGTTTCACTTTAATTGTGTATTTCCGATGCTGCTGTACCCTTGACTAACTAAAAGCGCTTACATGGTTTGCTAAATACTTTCCTTCAAAGTCAAAAGGAAGTTAGGAAAATTCATCTGAACAGCATTTTGAGTCCTTGATCATGTTGTGGGTTTGCAAGTTAGAGATAAATTGATTTACTAATGGTGTGTGTTGGGAGGATTAATTTCCCATTTTTCTCAAGAACAGAGATAACATATTACCCTTTTGAGGGGTGTGTAGCACAGAAATTGTTACACAAGGAACAGATATTGGGATGTATGAGATCCAAGGCTGCATACCTAGCAAATATCATGGAAACAGGAGTTTTACAAGCTGTATCACAAAAGAGATGGCCACAGTTGGTTTGTCCTCCCTCTGTGGGGACACACTCTAGTCCCTTTCAAGTTAGGTATGGTCCTGTGACTTTCTGTGGTTCAGGCAGAAGTCTTAAGGGGTACTGTTGGGCTGGTTCTACCCCCTGCCCCTTGGGGTGGGGGGAGTACCTCAAGAGGAAGAGGGCTTCTGTCGACCCAAAGAGACTGAATTTAGCAGAATCTCTCACCAAACCACATCATATAGTTTTGACCCCTGAAATGTGGGAATTATTTGTTACTGCATAGTAATGTAACTATCCTAATACAAAGTAAAATCAAAATTTACCTTGTCAGCATAATCAGAAGTTAATTAGCAATCAGAATGGCCGGTGCAGTGTGTCCTAAACAAAGGTATAATAAGCAAAGGCACAGGCAGACTTCAAAGTCCACTGGGAGTGGAAAGTAGATCAATGAATTGTTTAATAGAAGTCAGCAATGAAATCTACTCACCAAGTAGATTTTAACTGTGTGTTGAAGATAAACAAATCGTTGTAACATTTGATAGCATATGGGATGAGGGAAATGATAAGCATATATCGGAAAGAATCAGATTCTTTTTCCAGGGAAAATAAGTTCTAGCCAAGTTTTCTCCCTGCTGTGCTTCCTTCTCTCCATGGCCTGTAGCTTTTGCAGTCTGGGAGGCCTCCTCAGATCTTCCTCAAATTTGCTTTCCTAGCAAATCTGCAGATTTATGTTTTAAAGTCCTTGTATCTTATGTGTGCTATTAAACATAGAAAGGATTATTCAACCAGATAAAAACTTACAAACATGAACTTTAGTGAAGCTAATGGTCTTATTCCAATTGCAAGATAATGCTTCCTAGGTACATTTTTACAAATCTGGGCATATGGACAAGTATTTCATCTAATGAAACTTTTACAGATTCCATCAAACATTGTCTGATAGAGCCTTTGTATTTTGTCTTTTCTTGATAATCCTTTATTTTTTAACAATTCATACATGTCTGTAATTACTACTATGAGTCTTTAAGTACAAGGTTGGTTACTGTAAAATGCACTGAAGGTATCTGAAATTGTTTTTCTTTCCTTGGGAACATTACTTGTTTCTTAGTACTATTAATGTTCCATTATTTTTTAATAGCCTTCCTGAAAGGACTGAACTAAAAAAATGAGTAAAATAATCCACTTGTCAGTCTTCAAAATAATAGTCAAATTCTATTAGCTAATTGGTTGCTGTATAGTTAATATGAAAACAGATATAGATAAATAATCAGGCTTGCTAAATATAAATTTAAACTAGTCAGACTCAGCTAGTTAGAACCTTTTTTTTCTTGTATTTTCATTAGTCATAAAAGATATACAGATCGTTTCTCAGCCTTTTGGCTAAGATCAAGTGTAAAGATATACAGAATTGCTTCCATGTCATGTTTAAGTAGCTGCACATTTCTATATATACATATTCCATGAGGATATTAGAAACAGAAATTCTAAAAAAAATTAAGTATCAGATTGTCTAGAAGCATAAACACAAGGACTAAAAATTTACCTTTGGCTATGTTGATGCAAATCTGGTCACAGTCATGAATATATTATTTTTATTCTTCTGGATCTTGGATTTCTCACATAAAAAACAGAATTTTAGCCCACTTATCACGTGGATATAACACATTACATATGCACTAGTGAGCACATCATTTTATCTCTTGTTTTGCCTTTGATATTACAAAATGTAGCTGGTAGCATATTCTCCCTCTACCTCTGTAATGGTTATTTCATGGAGAGACTATCATTCCAGTGAGAACCAAAAAAAGCATCTGAAGCTACTGATTACAGCAGGCTTCCTTGCTAGGCTTATCAGATTAAACAACTTGACTGAATAGATCATTGAGCTCAGTGAATCATTAACCAATTCAAAAAAGAAAAACTATGCCTCCCAGAAATTAATAAATTGCTTTTTAATCTTGATCAAATTGAAGAGTCATGCTAGTACTATACAAACAAATCTAAAATGACTGTGCCTCATACCCAGGACTGGTGCAGGATGTGTGTGTGTGTGTGTGTGTGTGTAAGGAGATGCAAGAGTCCAACTACTAAATATCATGTATTATATTGCATTATTACATCTCCTTACTTTTACTCTCTCAAAAATCCAAGAACCATAGATAACAACTATTAGGATCTAATATTATTAAGCAAGAAAGTATAATGTTTTGGGTTTCTCTGTAGAAAGAAGGCACACCAAAAAGATTTGAAACTATGTCTTCATTAATGCTTAATCTCATATACTTATTGTTCATATACATATCAAAATATTCTTACAAGTCGCTTATTTTGTTTTCATAGGCTTATTAGCATAATCACAGATGGACCTGCTGGGAAGATGAGATGTCCTATATGTTTAGACTGGACAATCTGTACATGACAACGGCAATTGCCTAGGCACAAAGCTATTATACCAATCGTAGTCAAAATGCTGGATTCCAAATCATAAAGATAGCTAATATTTACTGATCTTTACATGGACCAGGCACAATCTAAATGCTTTACATAAATAATCTTACTTAATTGTTCCATTTTTCTGTGAGGCACACACTGCTATTATTTATCATTAGACGAGTAAGTCCTTACTTTCAAAGCTTGTATTCCTAGGCAACACACTATCATTATGTCATTTATCCATTATCATTATTGTCCCATATGAAAGAACTATCCTTTTGGTCACAGCACTGTATTCAGCCTATGAATGTTGCAAACAGAGACACACTGTTGCCACTATTGTGATAATTCCCAATTCAATTTTATGTGTGGTTAGTGATAAAGAATGAAGGCTTGGTTTGAATTATACACTGGTAATTACATTAATAAAGTCAAACCAAACCTTCGTTTCCAAAAGGAAAAGAGGGGAGCTATGGAGAGATGTTGAAGTAGAACTAATGCCATTTCTTAGGATTATGGCATAACCACATTTGAATCATCAGATAATAGGGTGTTTAAAGATTCAGAGCTGGTCGGTCATTCCATTACTTTACATAAAGCATTCACATTCTTTTCAGATATAAATTACTGCAATCATATTAAATATCATGCACTGTGTGTGGAGTTGGGTAATGATCTCCATCAAATAATGAGTGCAGAGGGTACACTTCACTCCAAGTGCCTTCTGTTCCAGCTGTTTCTACTTATCTTAATTTTCCTAATTGGGTTACAATTAGGCTGTGAATGAGACGTTAACATGGGAATTGGAGCTCTTCCACAAAAGGGTTTACTTCTTTTATTGTTTTGCGGTTCTTAACTTCCAGAAGCCTGTTTCTTGCTACATGTTAATTAAAAAATATTACAAAGTGTTTAAGACTTGCTTATTGCACACAAACAGTAACCTATTTACATCTCCACAGATCTAACAATTTGATTGCAAGAAAAAGCACTGTTTGGGAAGAGCTCAATTTGTTTATGGTATGGCGTAACATTTATTTAAAACTTCGCATTTGTTTACGTCCTCATTTCCAGTTCTGACTTTTCTTACTAATATGAGAGCTTTCGACTGGTCAAGGTTCAGTTAGGAATGGGGAAAGTTCTGGAACTTTCTCCTGGACCCAGGTCCTCCTGTTCAAAGTGTGATCGTGGGATCCACAACACTAGTGGCTCCTGCCAGCCTGTTGGAAACAGAGTAGCAGGCCCTGGGTCAGCCTATCACTCTGAGTCTGTGTTTAAATAGAATCCCCAAAGGACTCACAGCATTAAACCTTAAGAAAGCCCATGAGAATCTAGTTATAACAAGAAAGCAATCCCAATTTGTATAAAATTATTTCACCTTACATTCCCACTACATATTATGAAAGAATAAAACCCCAACTAGGTCAAAGACAATTACTTATATATAACTTTTAATAGCACAGCTACTTCAGCTTTTTATAAGTGGTTAGAAAATTTTACAACATATCATGTGAAAACAACCACAAAACCAGAGTTGGGTTGGGGAGGCCTGCTGCACTGGGCTGTTCTTAGAGGAAGCCAAGCAGACCAATTTTCTCAGTCTCTGGTTGAGCAGCACTGCGAATCTGAGGACTGATGTAAGGGCCCAGAGTCAATGGAAAATATTTCATTGTGTACATAATTCAGCCCATTCTGTTTTGTTGTAGGTAAATATCTACACCTATTTATATCTGTACTATCTGTATCTATCCTTCTTATCGTTTAGCTTCTCTTTACCTAGGTAAATATATTTTATCATTCTTAAAAGTATAAGCAATAATATTTCCCAAGACCCAGTTCCAGGGGTGTGGATACTGAGGAATGTTTTCCAGCTCTTGATTTCAGTGTTACCTTCTTTCCACCACTGATGTCAAGGTGACTTTCTGCTCAGCTGTCCCGAGGGCCAGGATATAGAAGTTTCTCATCCTACCAGAGGTCACTTTCCTCACTTGTTTCATTACATTATCTTTCTTTACCTGCCCTTTTGCTCATTGCTGTCTTGAGATTTGAAAATGTTAACCATAAGTTTTATCTGTACTTTATTAAACTATCCAGTTCCTGGCTGAGGAGAAGTTCACGATGGCAGGACCTGGAATCATTTTGATGGGCAGGAGTGATCTATTTGGAATAAGTCATTGGATGTGCAATTCACTCGGATGTCATTGTTGCTTTTCTTGTAATTTACCATGCCATTCATCCCATCCATATTGTAATTGACTTTCACAATGCCTGCGTGTGCCTGACCTAGATTTTTTCTTTTTTTTTTCCCTACTAATTTTATTAGTACATTTAAGGCAAGCAATACAGATACATTTAACATTGGTATCTTGTGCCTTTACATGATATGTCATGGTTCTTGTTTTTTTTTTCCCACTCCTCTGCCCTCCCTTCACCCCCTTCACCCTTCCCTATTTACAAAGACTTTCTTTCCATTTTTCCTTTCTTCACATTTTTTCTTTTCCCTTATTTCCTTTCCCCTCCCCTTCCCACTTCCCCTTTAGCCATTTTCATCCTATTTCACACTCTTAACTATACCAATGGAACCCTATTTACACATTCCGTTTTTCACACCATAGAAATTCTTCAGTATTTACTCCAGTGTTGGACCTCTTTTTTCTTCCTACTCACTTGCATGAAATGTTATGTCTCCAAGGAGCTCAAGAATGCAGGACTGGTCTTCTTGCCATTTCCATAATTGCTATAGTGCCTGAATGCGTCTCCTGAACTTTGAATTTGTCTTGTGATAAGGAAGGCATCGCCATTTTTGCTTTCTTCTCATCTACTACATATAGAACAACGCAGTAACTACTGGATGCCTTGATTTCTTTACTTCTACACGGTCCCTTCCTGGGGAGTTCCCATTCTTGCTTTCAGAGAACTAGGTTTTTCCAAGAACTAGGTATTCCAGGGACATCTCTCCCACCAGGTCTCTGACCTGTAATTCTATCTACTTCACGAGCTCTGTTTTTTCAATGAGGATCATTTGTGCCTCACTCTAGCATAAGAGAACATGGAAACTTCGTACTCTTTTCTCTTTGTTAAATGCGTGATTTCGAGGATTACCTGTGAAGCTAGCTGGATCCTGAGGAAATGTGGCATTCTTCTCTAGTGTTCCCTCCTTAGCAGTGTTCTTGAATGTAAGGAATTAGATTTCTATCATTGCTCCTTGGTCAGGACATCAGCCCACAATTTTGTCCTCATATTACTGTCTGTTACTTATAACAATATACCCCCAAAATACTAAATAATGCAGACACACAAATGTCTTTACTGTCTAAGTCTTTGCTTCCTTAGTAGGATGTTTTGAAGAGTGGCAAACATTTTTAGATTTAGTAAATCTAGATTACAATTTCTGGATACTTGGTTTCTTTTACTGGAGGTTTGAAGTGTTTTGTAACATTAATACTATTAAAATATAACTTTACAAACAGTTTTAAGGATTAAGGTGTATGCAAATGCAATATACCTTGAAGACCTTGACAAGCTATAGTAGCCTGTAATTGTGTATTCAAGCTGAGCAACAATGCTAGGGAAAGTGTTCCTTCTGGATTCCTCTATCTATATTCTCTTCTTCCCAAAACACAAAGTTTTTACCTTGATTGATTTCAGAATAAGAGACTTAGCATAATATGTCCTTGTTCTCTTAGGATGTCTTGGTGTATGGGTGCTGAGAGTAATATTTCTTGGAAACCCTTTGAGGCTGTAACGATTTTCTTTTCTTGATTATCTTTGTTCTCTGATGCTCTGAAAGTTTACGATATCTGGATTCAGACAGAAGAACACATACACATAACACGTGACTCAGGAGTGTGTATTAAGATTTACTACCAAAAAGAATAAAAATTATGAATTACCACAATCTAATCCTGGATGCAACAAACACTGCCTCAGTGTAGGAGGTCTTAGAGTTCTTGATCCCTTACAGCCACTCTACTACGAGTTAGCTGAAACAAATTACAATTCTTCTCCTAAGGTCTACTCAATACTGAGAGAAAGGGTGAAAAATTTTGATGTCCTTGACTTCCACCCGTGATGAGAATTAATAACAAAAACTGGGAAGTGAAAGAAATGGTGAACTCTCAAAACTTTCAGTGTAGGTAACAACCTAGACAGGTTGAGATGGCACAGACCAGAGAAAGGGGGATAGCATTTTAATTAATATCTACGTTGGAATGAAGTACCTCCAAGTAAAAGTGACACTACGCAACAACGATTCCAAGGTCTGTTAAAATTTCAAAATGAAAAGCATGTTCGTCCAGGCCATGACCTAGAAAAAATATACATGGCCACAGCATTGCAATACCATGTGATAAACATGTATTAAAATGATACGGAATGTATTCTAATTGAAATAACAAGTGAAAATGTGAAAGTGAAAGTTCATTTTTTATATAACAAGTTACACTTTTCCTAATCTAAGAGTAAAAATATAATTTTCATCATAGTTCCTCTTCCAGAAGGGATTCTCAGTGACCCATCAAACCTGCCAGAGTGAGTTCATTTCCTCTGAAGTCGAGATCAAGAGCAAATAAGGCCTCTAGTTTTCAAAGACCAGGAGCAAATGACTTAACCATGGAAGTGGAGGGTGATATTTGGAATAAGGCAACAAAAGATGCAGTGAGAATTCAGGGACAGGGTTGGGAAAGATATTTTCTTGGCTTAAATATTTGCTGTAGAAATTATTCCTTTACTCTCAGTAAGTGTTGGTTTTCGCTGATGCCATGTTTTTTGCCTATAGCTTATTTATTTGATTAAACATGCAATAAGGCAATAAGTTTTAGTATGTTTAACATATTCCCCACCACACACACAAGTTGTCATATTGTCATATATATATGTTATATGTATTATATATGTCATACCTTCTTAGACTATAAGCTTTGTGCAGACAAACTTAGATCCTATTATAAACTGAGATTGTTTTGTATCAACCCCATAAGAAGTATCATTTTCTGGTAATTTCATATTCTCCATTAGTAAAAACAGCTCTGGAATTTATGAGATTATTTCCCATTTTGACATGTGATCTCAGGGAATTGACAAACAGCAAAAATTATCATTGAGCATGTATAATTTTCACAAATTTGATTAATCTGTATCTGAGATTGCACTATGATATATGTATATATATAATATATATTATTTATATAGAGAGATGACAACACCATTTCCCTTTCCATATTTATACACATATACCATTTTCATTTGTATGCCAATTTTGTAGACATATTATATATAATACACTATTTTCCCTTGTGTAGTGGTGCTAATTATCATGTCTAAGAACGCTCACTATGTGCTATTAATGCTCTTGGGGAGAATAGAAAAGCACAAGGACCCTCAATCTCTTTGCAAATATTTATCACACTATTCAAAAGAAAGCTGAAGGCATAGACTATTTAATTCTAACAAAATGTAAAGCATCAAATATTTTTCCTATGAGAGGATAAGTTTGACTGGAAGATTTAGGGCTAGATGGCAGTGGATGGATTCCAATTCTAGCTCTGAAAAATAAACTTGAGAAAAAATGATATTGACACTAATTCTCTGTTTCCTTTTCAACAGAATGAAGATCTGGCCAGCTCTGTGTAGAAGAGGGTTATCTTACAGCTGCAGTGGGTCACTTCTGTGCTTATTTCCAGTAATGTTGAAGGTTGGGTACTGAACTTTGGTCAAGATAAGGAAGAGATGTGTTAGTTATTGATATAGTTTTTAAGTTTGAAACTTCCTAGAGGTGCTCAGTGTCAACAACTACCTATGTTGTGAAGACATAGGTGAAAACATTATATCTGGTTCAACATACACAGCTCAGCTTCAGCTGTGTAACAAGTAGGGTTAAAAAAGATCCACTATAGACTTTTGCTTGAGAAATCCTGAGCAGGAATGCCTTACACTTGTCTTTTTGGTTTATAATGTGAATACGAAGAACATTCTGTGCTTCTGAGACACGAACCCAGGGCTGCACCTGGCCCCGACAGGCTCAGCTATGATACTGTGTCCTTTTTCACTCCTGCTGGACTGTACACTTTCCCTCTATGAAAGCTTGCCAGGGGAAACTTCTGAGTCCTTGCAGGTACCAGACCCTTTGTGACCAATGCGCTTCTCCTTTCTCACGTATGCTTTACGGGTCAATTTAAATAGTGCATTATTACTTTCATTTTCTTCTTTTTGGCACAAAGTCTGAGTAGAGTAAATTTGCAAAACTGGACACAGAAATAGTACTAAAAGATTTGTTCCTATCTCCAGAGCTGTTTAGCATGTGAACCAATAAAAAAATCATATTAATATGAGGGTATGCAATTCTCAAGGAATTTTGAAGGGCAAAGAAAAAAGGAAGAAGAAATTCAAAGTGGTGTTTGCTGTCTATGTCTCCGCTTAACACCTTTCTTTGGCACCAATGCACTAAATTGAGGCTTAGCTTCATGTTACTTTAATAACTCTGCAAACAATGTGTCTTACAAGGAATAGTCAATATTTGCTCCCAACTTATAGACAAAATTCTAGCTCCATTTTAGGGCCAGTAAATTAACAGCGAATAGGTAGCTATTTGAGTTTGCTTCGCTGAAATTGTAATTATTAAATATTAAAAAAAATACTACTAACCTAAAGGCTTATAGTCCATATATAATACTGCTATAGAATATTTTTTAAAATAATGTTTTCTTTTTTGTTCGTTTGGTTTTTTTTGAGACAGGGTCTCACTATATAGTTGAGACTGACCTGGAACTCACTATGTAGCTGAGGCTGGTCTCGAAGTCACAGCGATCCTCCTGCCTCAGCCTCCCGAGTGCTGGGACTACAGGCTTGCACCACCACATCTGAGTTTCTTGCTTATTTTCTATGCTGTCCAAAAGAGTTGTTTTTAACTACTCTTAGTGCTTTCCCACAAAAGCCATAATCATTCCTCAGTGATGCATATCAGCATCTGAACATTTCAATATTTGTAAGAATAGTAAAATTAAGTTTTGTATTTACTATTATCTTGAATAAGAGAGAATATCATGTTTCTGTGCAAACTGTCCCACATCATTTTGGTAATAAGATATGCACATTATATTTCTCCTGTACACTCATGCAGCATGAACACATGCAACCATATATGCTAGATTTTAACTTGAATGTATTTTTATTAGTAAGCATTAATTTCTTAAGATATTGAATTTCGGTGAAGTATTTCATACATGTGGATAACATATTTCGATTCTACCTCTCCTGCCTTCTGCTTCCCTTATATCCCCTCACCACTCTGCTTTATTCCCTTCCTTTTGCATAGTAATCATCTGCCTTCTTTCATGTCATCTTTCGTGGTTATCTTTTTCTTCTTTCTTGCATTGTTTCTTAGAGTCCACATATTAGGGGAAATGTGCAATACTTGTCCTTCTAATTCTGGCTTATTTTACTTAACATGGTGATCTATCTCTACTTCCACTGGTTTTCTTGCAAATGACATAACTTCATCACTTCATTATGTCCTTTATAGATATAGATATAGATATAGATATATAATTTATATCATATATGTATACACAGAACACATTTTCTTTAACTATTCACCCACCTAAGCTGATTCCATATCTTGGCTATTGAACATTATGCCTCAATAAACAAAGATATGCAGGTATCCTTACATTATGCTGACTCTGATTTTTTCAGATATCTACAGGGAGTGGTACAACAGGGCCTGTGGCAGCTTGATTATATGTGACACCCTTCACTGTTTGAGGTTATAACTACAAAACATCCCCCCACCATGCCCAACAGAAACAGGCATCAAATAGCTAAATGAATCAAGAGTTTTGCAGTGCTTGGGCTTTTTTCCCAGCCATATAAAAGTAATTTCACTTAAAAATAAAAACAGTCATTAGCTAACTTTTAACATCTCAGTGCTTCTGTGTAGCTTTAAGCAATGTACAATATGGTCTCCTTGAGGTTGTCTGATATAAGTGATATAAGAGGCACAAATAGTTTGATGGGAATGAATGTTTCATTGGTTAAAACCTGCAACATCAACGCTTCTGTATAAGAAGAAAAATCAAAGAGAAGTTTTTGTATGTGTTATATGTAAATTTTCCTCTTTATGCAAACAAATACAAATGTACCCTAAAATAAGTAGGCATGTATCTGGGTTCCCCTACGTAATGCAAATAGAACACAAGATACTGATAATAGTAATTGTTAAATTATTAAATTATTAATAACTGTTAAATTGTTGAACTGCTAAATTGTGGTGACCAGTGAATTTGATAGGTTTGAAAAGAAAGATTGGCTGATTTACCTTTGAAAGGACCACAAATAAGTAGTTTTAAAAATTATGGAGCTTCCTATATTCACTCCTGATGTATAAAGATACTGATATGAGAGGCTTAAACCATCGATATGGGCAGTCATAGATAAAACATCTGAGATAGTTTTTGTTTCACCTATGATAATGAGATTATTACAAAATTCCCCCAAGTAAATTTTCCTCTATTAACACATAGAAGTCAAGGGCTAAGCCTACATTATGCCAGCACCTTGAGATATAGAATTGAAACAGAAATAATTATACTGGCCATGTATCATGTGATACAAAAACTAAATTGGATGCTATCCCTCATAGCACATATAGCAAATAAAAAGTTAAAGTAAAAAAATAATAGTAAGCCAGGCATGGTGGCACACGCCTGTAATCCCAGCACTTGGGAGGCTGAGACAGGAGGATCGCTGTGAGTTTGAGACTAACTTGGGCTACCTAGTGAGTTCTAGTTCAGTCTCAACTACGTAGTGAGACCCTGTCTCAAAAAACCAAAATAATAATAATAATAGGAAAGCAATACATAGGATTTTCTCTGTGCTGTATAATTGATTACAGTATATATGCTCCCAATTTGGAGACACATCTATTTTATGTATTAGCAAGATGAGAATATGGGGCTGCTTCCAGAAAACTGCTTCTGAACTACTCTGCTCTCAGGCATATTTTCTGATTTTTGCAGTTCATTTGTTTTTAATATGCTTTGAATATTCCACTGTCTTAGCTTCCTAACAAATAACCATAAACTTAGTGATGAAACAAAGCACGTTTATTATCTTGCTCTTGGAACTCAGAAGTCCAAAGTGGTCCCTGACTCAAAAAGGCCTTGGCAGGTGTGCATCCCCTGCCGAGGCCTCCAGTGAAGGGTTGGTCTCCTTTCCTTTTCCTCTCCCAGAGGCTCCCTGTAGTCCTGCTTGTGAGGCCCTTGATTATCTTCAAAGCCACCAGGCTCAGTACAGTCTTTGTCGTGGTGCTGTTTCTCAAATGCTGGTTGTTCTGCTCTTTCTCATGTATTGATCCTTGTGATCACATTGGGTCTCCCAGTTAACCCGGGATAATCTTTTTGTTTTCATTTAGTGCTTTTCATTTTAATAAGCAACCTTAATTCATTTATAACCTCAATTCCCCTTCCCACGTAGCGTAATACATTCACAGGGTCGGGGGGTGCATGTGCGTCTTGGAGGACAATTACTTTGCCTGCAACATGCGCTGTGCACTTAGAGTGTGCATTTTATATGTACATATTTGTGTCTGCGTCCATGTATGTGAACATGTGTACATCATACCATCATAATGCGGTCAGAGTGGGTTATCTTCCTTCTCTCGGGCTCAGGGGAACACACTGATAACTTTGTAATTTGAATGGCTAATTTGCTTCTCTGGTCTAAAGCATTAAACTTCCAGGAATAGAATCTCTGTAAGTCTTTGTGAAAACTGATTACTTTTTTGATGACAAATTATTCAAGGTCACTAGCTTTATTTGCTGTTCTTTTTATTTTGTTTCTGTTTTGATTTGCCTCATAGAAAGCTAAGGGATATTTAAAAATTCTCTGGGCTAAAATAATTTAAGCAGGCGCATGTTTATTTTTTCCTCCAAAACGTTAGATTAAAACTTGATAAGGAAAAGCATTCACAGTATTAGTTTTAAATTGTATCTAATATTTAATAGTAGGGGAATTATTATTTGATATTTATATAAACAGTCACTCAAATCATGCTTAGATTGTTTTCTATTTTAAAATGCTGCCTTAAAATTCAGCTATACAATATCTTCATGTAAGCAAATATTGGAAGTAAATATCATCCTTAATGCTTGTGTGTATGACCCTATAACAACACAGCATCAGTACAGAAAGAATCGAAAAGAATTGTAAAGATGATTTAGCCAGGATTCATGAATTCAAGTGCACAGACATGTACAGCAGTGTCCCTCTACTTTAAAAAAAATAATACCTTCTAAGTTAAAAACTTAACACCCTCTAAGTTCAAAATATCAATACCCTCTAAAGAACATACTTGGGTTCATGGAATGCAATATCACAGGCTATTACGCACCTGTTTATGTACGGTGCTCTTCTGAGAGCCACAAACCACTATTCTGTGTAAGGCGCCATCTCCTCAGGAAACAATTTGCACACCCTTGGGGATAATGTCACCCCACTGAGAACCCCTAACAGAGAGCAATGCAAGGAAACTCAAAGCCTGCTACGCAAACACCCTTCACTTGGCTGCCAAGGAACCTAGGAGGTAGAGAAGGAAAGTAACTGGTTTTCCTGGAATGATACATCCTCAATCAGCATTATGGAGAAAGCAAAAGAAATGTAAGGCATACAATTTGGTTGATTTGCTTTTATCTATAGTAATATTGATCAAAGCAAGAAGCAACGTAGGAAAGAAAAAGAAAACCTATAGCTTCTGGGTGATAATTACATGATGATGTAACTGTCAGTACATTCAAGGACTTACAGCTTAACTTTAATATTTTGAAACACAGGAAATGTAACATTATTTGACAATTTGTAAACTGAGCACTATCTTTATGATACCATGTAATAAAAATCCCTACAGAGACAAAAATTGCAATAGAAGACAAAACTTAATCAAAGGTCAACTGCTCCTATATTCCTGGTATTTTCCCAGAATTAGAGCTTGTTCAACAAAGGAAGCAGTTCATAACTGTCAGATGCTGGCATTTCAAAGGCTAAAAGATATCTTTATGAAATAGTAAGGATAGAAACTTGTTCATATATAATCGCATTTTAAAGACCACATAGAAAAATGTGTTGATTTATTTATGAAAAATTGCCTTCTATCATAAAGTAATAAAAGTAAACAAAAATAAGAATCAAAAAGTAAAGCTGGCATTGTAAATTTATGTCTTCATATTATTGAGGCAAATGATCACAAAATATTTAACAAAAAATTATTAAAATTAGAGCAATAAACAATACAGTGTAATTAGATTTCACTTTACAAAGAGATACATAAGCCATCTTCTTTGGTTATAGGGAAAGATGGTTTCCGACAGGCAAGACTAAATAATATTTTTAGCTGGGAATAGTGCCACATGCCTATAATCCCAGCCCTCTGGGAGGCTGAGGCAGGAGAATCATGAGTTTCAGCCCAGTCTAGGCAACTTAACAACTCATGGAGACCTCTTCTCATGATAAGGAGGGGCACTGAGGATATAGCTTAGCACAAAGGTCCTCTCTTTAATCTCCACCAAGTACTGAAAGAGGAGAAAGGAGGAGGAAGAAGAGAGAAGACTAGCATTTCTACTTGAGAGCGCTAGACTATTAATTAAAACTAGAAGGATTCCCTTGGTCTTGAGGTATTCTCAATTGTTGTACCCTGCCGAGCTTTTTATTTATTTGGTTGTGTGTTTGTTTTTGAAGTTAGAGATCAAACCAGGACCCTGCACATCCAAGGCAAACATGTTACCACTAAGCCACTCCCTCAGCCTTGTACACTTTACTTTTAATACATTCCTAAAATCACAGAAATGTCTGTTGTAAAGTAGTAAAAAATAATGTGAGTCTAATAGGGAAAATATGATAGTTAAAAGAAATTATGATGTAGTATCAGCCTATTTTCTGTTGCCAATAATGCAATACAGAGACTGGCTAGGTTTTAAAGAAAAGAGGTTGATTTTAGTTCACAGTTCTGAAGGTCCAAGGTTGATGGCCTCATTGCTGACAGAGTTCCGAGGTAGCACAGGACATTGCACGTGGACAGATAAGAGCACAAGTGTGTGTCTCACTTCCGGGCTCTTCCTCTCTAGTTATAAAGCCACCAGCCTTTAACCACAGAGGCTTCACGCAAATGTCACCCAACCCCAATCCCTGTACACACCATAGTTGGAGAAAGTTGCCACCGAAGGTATACCTCACAGCGGAGGCTACATCTCAACGTACACACACTTGGAGGACACACCTGAACTACACCCAAACTGCAATAATATGTAACTGAAAACTCAAAGCAACTATTTAAAATTTGTAGGGAAAAACCGAGTAGTTACGCCTGTATCTTGAGCCGCACTCTGCACAAGGTCCCTGTTCTGAGAGTGCATTGTGATGAATACAGTCCAGTACATAGCTCACGAGGGCCGTTCATCTCTACTTCATAGGACCTTGTTACTTGTCTCTTTCCTCTCCTCTCTTCCGCTCCTCTCTCCTCCCCTCCCCTCCCCTCTTTTCCTTCTCCCCTCCCCCTCCCCCTCCTAGTTTAGCTCCTAAATCAGTTCTGAATTTTTGTTCTTCCCTAACTCCTAAACTGCATTTCACATTCCATTGCTTTCCCTCTACATTGCACTGTCTCCAGCCTTGCGCCTGTTAAGTATTTTGCTTAACATTGTACTCACAGGTATGAGTTAAATAAATATACCATTGTCACCTCAAGTCAGTGCTACATATTTCTCACACTGAAGTCATTAGCTGTTACTCTGGCTGATACTGCCTTGCAGAAATAAGACACTTATTAACTTATTTATTTAACTCAACAGCATTTATTGAACAGTTAAATAGGCAGGGAACTCTGCTGAACATGAAGACAAAATAGTGACTAGTAATAAGTGGTTTTTTATTTATGCACTTTATATTCTAGCTAAGGAGAGAGACATGAAGTAAATATTTGCATAATTTATTCCATTTGTAAAATTCTTAAAATTTTGATATGTATACTACAAATGAATTCAGCGAGTATTCAAACTATTAGCTAGAAATGTTCTAAGCTAATACAAGGGAAAGTTTTCTTGAATGTACAACGTTTTGATCTGAGGTTTATAAACTGTGGTAGTTCACTTTTCAAAGAATAAAGAGAAAGCAACATGGTAAAAACACAGCAAAAGCCTAAGACCAGGAGGAGCATGGTTCATGAGAGGAAGTGTGAGAAAACAGGGCAGGTCCTGGGCACACATCAGTGAGGTAGTAGATGTCAAACTGTGGCCCACAAAGTTAAACATTTGAAGTTTTATCCTGAGGGCTTTGAGAAGGCGTAAACAACTATCAAGTTGGGAAATTACAGAATCATATTTAGGTTTTATAATTCTGTTCATAAATAATACGGAGAATAAATGGAGAGAATACAAAAGGCTATTAAATTCTGCAAAATTAAAGGATACAATCACTAGAGTGAAAAGTCAAACTACAGATTAGGATAAAATATTTTAAAACCTGTATCTGATGAGAGGTTAATTCCTAGAATATATAAAGAACTCCTGCAACCCAACCAGAAAACAATAATTGAAGAACATAATTTAGAAATGGGCAAATGACTTGAGCAGACGTTTCTTCAAATGTAAGAAGAAAGTGGCCAGAGGATACGTGAAAGTATGTTCAATGTCATTGAACATGAAGAAATACAAATAAAAACCACAAAACATGATTACCTTGCACTGGTTAGGGTGGCTACTGTAAAAAATAAAACTAACAAGTGCTGGAAAAGATATGGAAAAATCAAGACACTTGTATAATGCTGGTGTCATTGCAAAATGGTGCTACAGCTCTAAAAGTAGTATGAATTTTTCTCAAGAAATTAAAAATAGAATTACCATTGAGCCAACATTCCAACTTCTGAGTCTATATCCATAATTGAAGCAGGATCTCAGCGATATTTGCATACCCGAAGTTCACAGTAGCCAAAAGTCCAACAGCTCAAATATCCATCACAGGAAAAATGGATAAACAAACCGAGGTATACACATAACATATAATGTTATTAGGTCTTAAGAAGGAAGGAAATCCACTCATGTGCTATAGCATGAATGGACCTTGAGGGCATTATGTTAAATGTGATTAGACAGAGAAAGACAAACAGTGTGTGAGTCCACGTATATGAGAAGTATAAGTACCCAAATTCATAGAAATTAGTGTGGTGGTTTTCAGGGGCTGTGGAAAAGAATAAATAAGTGAGAAAAAATGTTATTTAATGAGTATGGACTTCTAGATGGACAAGATGAAGAAGCTCTAGAGTTCTGTGTAACAAGGTGAAAGTTCTTTGGTTTTTTGTTTTGCTTTGTTTTTTGTTTTGGTACCAGGGATTGAACTTGGGTCCTTGCGCCTGCAAAGCAGGCCACTGAACCACTGAGCTAAATCCCCAGCCCACAATGTGAATGTTTTACACTACTGATTTATGAATACAAAAATAATTAAGATGGTAAATTCATCCTATGTATTTTTATTCTTGTTTTTGTTTATTTGGGGAGAGGGATTTGAGACAGGGTCTCTCTGTATGATTGAGGCCAGGCTTGAACTCACTATGTAGTGTGGGTTGGCCTGGAACTCACAGCCTTCCAAGTGCTGGGACTATATGCCATCCCTCAGACCAACCCATGTTACGAGAGAGAGAGAGAGAGAGAGAGAGAGAGAGAGAGAGAGAGAGAGAGAGAGAAGAGAAGAAGAAGAAGAAGAAGAAGAGGAGGAGGAGGAGGAGGAAGAGGAAGAAGAAGAGAAAAGAGAAGAGAGAGAGAGACAGGTACTAAGAAAGAAAGGTAGGTTAGGGTCTTTTGTCACAGTTCAAAAAAATGATGATTGGGGCCGAGGATTTGGCTCGGTGGTTCCGGTGCCTGCCTCGCAAGCACAAGGACCCGAGTTTGATCCCCGATACCAAAAAAAAAAAAAAAAAAAAA
>NW_022900929.1:68945537-68964522 GCF_012274545.1 Fukomys damarensis
AAAAAAAAAAAAAAAAAAAAAAAAAATGACGATTGGCAGTTTGTATAGAACTGTCATGGTATAGATCAAGAAAAAGGAATAAATAAGAGATTCAGAAATGAAAGATAACATGTATAATACTTATTACATGTGTATATTTGAAGCATATATATTTGTATATGTATACCAATATATTATATAGGTAACAAAAGTAGAATAAATAGAGAAATCTTAAGATGTTCCGATTTACAAGACTGAATAGCTAGCGGTATCTTCCTGAGATACCTGTTTAGGATTGGTTACATATGAACAGCAAAAAAAAAGCCCAAAAAAACAAACCACGAAGTAAATGATATCATGAAAGGCCTGGGAGGCTGGTGTTTTGAAACAAAGAAAAGGATATATAGAAAATCCAAAGTTTAAGCTAAACAGCTCAGTTTACAGGTTAAAGTTTAGCAAATAAATTGACAAAAAGGCTAAGAAGACCTATTAATAGGTGTACTGTAATTCAATCAGCTAATATAACCCATATTTACCACTTCTTTTGTGCAATATCTGTTAATATTAGCAAAATGAGAATACATAAGAAAAAATTTCCTGAAATAATCTAATCTTATATTTTATGATTTCAAAAGTAGAAACTATATAGTTGTAAATTCAGTGCATTCTTTATATATTCTTATTTAGGTGAACTTGTATGAATTAGGATGAAATTTACACATAAGCAACTTATTTTTATCCCTCACAATAATATGTAAATCCACATTTCTAAATGCATTCTGTAAATTTTTAACTGTTCATGAGTGGAGAAAACAATAATCAAACCCAATTTCTCATAAGAAATTCAAACATCCACCTGATGTATGTAAAACCTATAACAGAAAAATAAAGCCCTCACTAATGCAAGTGTAGATTAGTAGGCTGGTTGTGTCTAGGTGTTGTTCATCCCCTTTCCTCAGGAAAGTGCCCAGCCTTGAGATAGCTCCTTGCCCAGCCTGCTTCACTTCTGCTTTTTACTTTTGTGCTGAGATTCTAAAGAACAGCCAGAGAGGTCTGGGCTTTGGGGCTACTCCTGGGAGTCTCCGAAAGGCACTCCGGCCCTCTCAGTGTGCAGACCGAGGCTGGTCTCTGAGTTACTCTTTCATTTTCTGCTCTGCTATGATCACACATTGTAATATACAGTGACTTATTTCCCCTGTATCTCCATGCTTCTTTCAAAATGTGAGAAAAATCAGAAATCTGGTGTGCCTTCATGTTAAATAGCATATTAAAGATGATTGGGTTTTAAATTAATGGAATTTGTTTTGGAGCGCAAAGAGGAAGAGTATGAAAGGGGTATGGCAGATGGATGAAAGATAAGTCAATTAACTATGTACATTCACCAGAAGTCAATACAGTGCCTCGATTCACCAGGTTAGGATTTTTGTTGCACCAGAATGGAACACGTGATTGGAGATACCAGTCCTTATATGCGTGGCTCATGGGTCATGCTCCAAAATAAGCTCATCATTTTTTGCTACCTGTGCTATTTAGTGTCATTGAAGCATGCAACACCCAAAAGTGTTCCTAATTCTTAAAACTGATTATGAAATTACACAATACTGTTTCTTGTAAAGACATTAGAATGGGATACATTGCTAATCTCCATAGGCGATATAAAGTACTTTTCCCCCACAATCCCGCCAGAATTTTTACTGGTTGATTTCTTGTTACTAAAGAAATCATAGGTCTGTTCATAATCTCTGCCTTCTGAAACTAGTTTTTAGGCTTTATAAATTACTTCCATTATTATTATTTGGTGCTCCTGTTAAGATGGTAGAATGTGAGTATTTCTGCATTCTTACTTATAGACATAAATCATGTAAAACATGTGTTTTGAAGTAAATTCTACATTTTAATTTACACTGACATGAAATAGTTGACAAGAATAATATATATTTATGGGGTAAAATGTTTATATATACCTACATACATTTATGCAATGGGTCATGATAAATGTTTGAATTATCCCAACACAGTAATTAAGCTGTACATTTAATAACCACACAGTAACAAAGTTTGGTTGGATGGGCACAAGTCTACACAACTAAAAGTTTTCTTAATATTTGTTTCTGTCTGTATTTTACACTTGCTTGTGTTTAGGAATTGAAAACAGAACTTACCATCTAACAAAATTAATACTAAAAGCATTTACATTTTTATACATTAATGAAAATAAACTTTTTTCTTATCTTTTTTTATGTTTTATTTTTATTTTCATTTTTTATTTTATCTTATTTTTTATTAGCATGTTTTTGCCATATATAATAATTGCATTCCTTCTGGGGAGTCGGTAATGTATATAACATATCTTAATTCTATTTTCATCCCTGGACCCTTCTTTCCTGCTTCCCTCCGTCTTTGGGCCCCTTTTCCATTTATGCAAGACCTAACTCCCTATTTACTATTATCTATCCTTTAATTTGCTCTTTATTTGTACTTTAGGTTTCTCATATAAGAGAAGTGATATGATATTTAAGCGTGTGGGACTGATTTATTTCCCTAAACGTGATCTCAAGGTGCGCCCATTTTCCTACAAATAACTCATTTATCCTTCTTAACAACAGGGTAGTGCTCTGTTTTGTATAAATGCTACATTTTCTTTATCCATTCATTTGTTGATTTGTAGGTCCACAGGCCACTTTCAAGGTTTAGCCATTGTGAATTGTGCTCCTGTAAACGTGGGTGCTCCTGTATCACTGTGTACGATGTCTTTAAGTCCTTTGGAAGGATCCTAGAATGGAAATAGCTGGGTCAAATGGTACTTGTAGTTTACGTTTTTGAGAACCTCCATACTGATCTCAAAAATGGCAACTGAAATGGACACTTCTCAGAAGATGTACAAATGGTCAATAAATAAACACATAAAAAATGAACATCTCTGGCCATTAGAGAAATGCAAATTTAAACTACACTAAGATTCCAACTTACTCCACAAAGAATGTCTATTATCATGAGCTATGAGAATAGCAAATGCTGGAATGGTCACGGGGTAAAAGGAACCCTTACATTATTTCTAGGAATGAACGTCTCTCTGATCTTTTATCTAAGAAATGTGAGTCTATCCCAGGCTCCAAATGATTAATAGTGTCCATAGATCTTTATTTAACTACTCAGTGGAAAAAGGGAAGGCCATGGTATTACTTAACTTTCTTCTACCTATCATTTCTCTTTATTGCTTCCTGGAACTATTAAAATTACATTAAATTAAAATGGCAAACAAGTAATTATTTTTTAAACAAAAATGGGAGTGAACATAGAAGGAAGGGAAGAGGGTAATTTCTTGGTTACTGATGTTTGTCCTGAATCATTGGACTTGAATTTTACTAAAAATACATAGGCTTCCTGTTTTTAATTAGGCAGACACAGGGAAGTTCAGTTTACTGACGGACAAACATATTAAGAGGAACCACCATGAGAGGTGATACTATGGTAGGAAAATCTCAGCTGTCGCTGGCAAATTCCTAGAGGCTCAATGAAGACCAATCTGACACGTAGAAACTCCAGCGGCCCCAATCTGGTCGGGCACCCACACTTTTGTGAGTTTTACTTCTATGATATCTACTAGGTTTTCATAGTACCTATCGGTGAATAATCCACTCTAGCTTCTAGGAGGGAAGGGGAAAAGTAAACACATGGATATATGCCAGAGCATTCTATTCTTCTCAGGGAGGCTTTCCTTCAACAGAAACTATTTTACTAGTCTAACGTTGTTATTAGAGCCTACAAGACCTGGGAGAAAAGGATCAGACAACCCGTTTCCCCTCTAGCTGTGCTGGCTCACTTAAGAGAGTGAGAAAAAAACAAGTAAGCTTTTGTGAAATCCCAGCACTGGAACAGAGGCTTGTAAAAGATTGAGATCCAATCATAGGATTAGAGAATGTTTCTCCTCCACTACACTTTATCATTACACCATTAAAGATCTATTTTCCAGTGTTCTTTTTACCCAATATACCATGTCTGATTTTTAATGATAAAAGAAATGTAAGGAAATATCCACAGTGTGAAGAGGAAAAGCAGGCATCAGAACCAGACTCAGAGATGGCAGGAATGTTGGAATCATCAGTCTGGAAATTTAAAACAACTGTGATTAATATGCTAAGGGCTCTGATGAGAAAAGTAGAAAAGAGGCCAGAACAGATAGGCAGCTCAAAATTGTGTGAGTGAATAACAAAGAAATGCTGCAGTTCCCCAAACTGTCACAGACCTGAAGAGCACTATGGATGAGTTTGTTCAGAGTAAGGACATGGTGAGGGCAATTACCTCTGAACTTGATGATATGTCGATAGAAATGTTCAAAATTTAAAAGCAAAGAAGAAGAGAGCCCACGAACACACAAAAGTAAAACAGAATATCCAAGAATCATGGAGCAAGTACAATTGTGGGGCAACTGCAATTACTATACCCTGGCACCAAAATAACCCCCTACTACTATATAGATCATTATCCTTACGAAGATAGATGCAAATATCCTCCAAAAATATTAGCAAATCAGGTCCACCAGCACATCGGGAAGTCATTTGCCATGATTAAATGAAATTTAATGAGGGATATCTGGATATTTCAAAATATGTGACTCAATAAGTATGGTAGGCTATATCAATGGTATAAAAGACAAAAATTATGTGATTATCTCAACCGATGCAGAAAAACATGTGGTAACATTCAGTATCCTTCCTTCATTAAAACTGCTGAATAAAATTATTGTAGAAAGATTATGTTTCAATATGATAATGTCCACACATACCAATGCAACAACCAACATCATATCAGATAGGAAAAAGCTAAAAGCTTGCCCTCTGAGATCTGAAACAAGATCCCTCGAAAGTCCAAAGAAAGTCATCCAGTAAGAGAAAGAACGAGCTTTCAGACTGGAGTGGGAGAAGTCAAATTGTTTGCAGATGATGTAGATTTGTAGATAGAAGACCTGTAAAACTCTGACCAAACCAGTCAGAATCAATAACTGAATTCGGTAGAGTTGTAGGGATACTGTATGAACAAATAACAGTGGGATTTCTATTTACCAATGCAAATTATCTAAAAATGAAATCAAGAAATCAGTCTCATTTGTAACAGCTACAAAACAGAACAAAAAGAAAATTAGGAATAGATTGAACTGATGAGATGAAACATCTCTATAATGAAAACTATAAAATACCGATTAAAGATATTAAAGAAGAATGAAAAATAGAATGATATGTTCATGAACTGGAGAAATCAATGTTGCCATAATCTCTGTATGACACAAAGTAATCTTCAGATTTATGCAATTGGCAAATACCAATGACATTCTTTACAGGGCTAGGAAAAATGGTCTACAATTTGTATGAAACCGCAAAAGACCAGAATAACCAAAGCAATCTTGAGCAAAAAGAACAAAACTGAAAAAAAAAAAACACACTATTTAATTATAAAATCTACTAGAAATGCATAGTAACTAAAACATCATGCATATAGAAATAGACACATGGACCAATAGAGTAGGATCAAAAGTACAGAAATAGATCTGTGAATCCACAGCCCAAAGAGGCATTAAAATCATATTGGGAAAAGGAGAGAGACACTGGCCTTCAGTTTAGTTTTTTGTGTATTTCCTCATACACAGTGTTAGGAAAATTTGATATCCACATGCAAAAGAATGAAGCTGACCTCTCTCTTATACCATATGTGAAAGTTAACTCAAAATGGATTAAAGACTTAAACGTACTGGAAGCAAACACAGAAACACTTCCTAACACTGGACTAGGCAAGGAGATTTTCTTCATAGACTGGGGAATGATCCCAAGACCTGTGCACTGAGTTACATCTTCAGCCCTTACTTATTTTTTTATTTTGATAGTGGGTCTTCCTAAGTAGCTAAATTGCCCAGGCTGGTCTTGTATTTGTGATCCCACTGTCTCAGCTTCTCAGAGTCCTGGGGTTATAAGCCTGCACCACCAAGCCCAGTTTTTGTTTTGTTTAGTGAAAATAGATAAGATTACCTCAAACTAAAAAGATTCTGCACAACAAAGAATGAACAGAGTGATGAGGCATGTTTATATCCCATTTTCCTGACTTCAGTACGCCATTGTATGGATATAGCAAAATATATTGATATTTTCTCATTGTTGAAGGACACTTGCTTATTTTCATTGATTGGATACTAGTTTTGGTTTTTTGTGTTTTGCGGGGTTTTTCTGTTGTTGTTGTTTTTTGTATCAGGGATCGAACTCAGGACCTTGAGCTTACAAGGCAGGCAGCAGAACCACTGAGCTAAATCCCCAGCCTTTCATTGATTGGATACCATCCTAATTTTGCAATAAGGAATCTCCCAACTTTTCTTGGTTCACTTACATATACTTCTGTTGGATAGGTAGTTAGGAATGGAGTGGCTTTTTACAAGTAAAGAGCATTATCAACTTTAGTACAGAGACTCACTTTTCCAGTGAAAGCATCAGTTGCTGTTGTACCAACAATATTTAGCATCCCTGGTTTCTCCAAACACTTTCCCAAACTTTTCCCAACACTTTTTCCAAATAAACTTTAAAAGATCTTAATTAATCTAGGAAGTGTCTAGTAATAATTCTTTGTGGTTTCATTTACACTGTGCTAATTAAGATGTGAAATTACAGGTATGTTCAAGAAAAGTGAGTATCCTCCTAGGGTAAGAATCCGGAGTCTTTCTCTGATTTTCTATAAAGTTGCCATTTGCCTGTGATCTTATAGGATTGAAAATACAATCCCTCAAACATATTTTGATAAACAAAAATTATTTTTCTTCATTAATCTTTCTTTTATGACGAATGTTTTCTGTACTCATCAAGAAAAAATATTGTTCTATCTTAGGGCAGAAAAACTGCTGTATTTTCATTTAGGACATTAATTTAACTTACAATGCTTTTGGAATTTTTTAGGGTAAATTGTCTGGGGTAAGAGGTTAAAATCCTTACCTTTTCTGTTTGGACTTCTATTAACCCAGGGCCAGTTTTGGAAAACAAAACTTTTACTGATTATCTTATAAATCCACTTTCTTCCTAAATCAAGCATCTTACATAAGAAAATATTTTGAGGGATTCTACTTTCTTTTTTTAGTTGATTTGTCTATTTGTTTCCACTAAAACACTTCTGTAATTGTTATGCATTGTACTGGACTTTAATGTCTATGGTATAAGTACTCTGAATTTGTTTTTATATATTTCATGTACAAAATGGTTATGGTTTGTCTTTCCATATCCATGCCAATTGTAAAATTGGCTTCTAAATCTCTGGACAATAACCTCACATGATTGTGATCGGAATAGCTTTGACTATAGTATACACCCAAATTGCTCACACCTTATTAAATCTTCCAACCCATAAACATGATGTATCTATTTACTAAGGATTTCTTCAGTTTGCTTTAGTAATGCTTTAGAGTTTTTCTTGTGTATTCTTCGTGTCATTCATATGTTTATTTGAAAATAATAACTGATTTTTTTTTTTTAGTCATGTCCTTCAGGCTGACCCTAAATTCACAGTAATCCTCCTGCCTCAGCCACCTGAGTGCTGGGATTATAGGCGTGTGCAACCACACTCAGCTTAATAACTCATTTTTGATGCTACTAAAAATTATATCAGTTTCAAAATCCTTTTATTAGTTCTGTCTTTTGAACATTGAACTGTTACTAAGTTTTGCATATTGTTACTATACCCACTTATTTATACAAATCCAAAAGTAGTTTTAACAGCTACTAGTCTAAGGAAGTTTTCTTTCTTGGCTAAAATATTTTTCAAATTAGTAATGTGACTACCAACATTTTCCTGTACGATTTCTCTCTCTACTGCTCTCTCCTCTCTCTTCCCTTCCTTTTCCTTCCCTTCCCTTCCCCACCTTCATATAGATCACTGAACTCAATTTCCTAGCAATTATGTTGTGGTTTTACATCACACATTGCCATATAATTTTCCTTTCTTGTAATGTCTCTTTAAGCCTTTATATCAAAGTCACATTGAAATTACAAAAAGAAGTTGAAATATTTTTCCTCTTCCTTTACAGAGCTTTTGTGACATCGATATTAATTTGACCTTAATGTGAAAAAAATGACTTGTGAAGAATCTAAACCTTAATGACGTTTTATATATCATAACAACTTACATAATACGTTTTTATCTTCCCTTGGATCAGATTTGATAAGATATGTTTTTCTACAATCTCTAGGTTTTATAAAACATTCAAAATTGCTGTCATAAATGGGACTATAATATCTTATTTATATATTTTATAACCTTATTATCAGTAGTACTTTTCTGCCTGATGCAGCTTCTTACTGATTAATCTTGCCAAGCCTATGAGAATTCTGCTGTACAAATAACAATTTCTAATCCTTATTGATTTTTTTTCTTTATAAATTTATTCTATGTCATTAAGTATTTTCTTCTCTTTGCTATCCCACTTATATTCTCTTCAGACTTTATTTTAGCTTCATTAAATATTTTTTTATTTGGATATATCATTGATTTTCAGTTCTTCCTCTTTTACAATACCTGTGTTTAAGATTGCAATTTTTATGGTTGTGACTTCTATTATAGCCAATATGTGTGTATGTATATATATATACATATATGTGTGTGTGTGTGTGTGTGTGTGTGTATTTTTTGTTGTTTTTTGAGACAAGATTTCACTCTGTAGTTCAGGCTGCTCTGGAGCTCACTGTGCAGCCCAGGATGATCTCAAACTCACAGCAATCCTCCTGCCTCAACCTCCTGAGTGCTGGGATTACTGGAGTGTGCCACCACACCTGGCTGCCCATATTTTAAAATTATATATTTTTTACAATTCAACTTAATTTTCCTACCTTTTTAAATTCACCGATCATACGGGGATGTTTCTTTCTTACCTGTGCATGTGTGCAGGACCTAATGTCTGCAGTCCTTGTGGGGAGTTGGCACGCATCCAGGACACGTTTGAATTCCTTTTCATCCCCTCCTCTCTCCTTCCTTCCCCATTGCTCCATCTCTTCATCCTCTTCTCATTTGAGGAAGATCCGTCTCCATATTTCCTAGTATCTGTCTTTTCTTTTGCTCTTTATTTATAATCTTGGTTCTTATAGAAGAGAAAGAATGTTTATTAAAGTCTATTAAAGTAGAAATATGTATTGTCGTTTCTAGTTTGTTATTGATCTAAACGCTTCTGAGTCATCATGTAGCGTATGATCTCTCCTTTGAAGTTTCTTAAACGTGGATGCATGCAGATTTGTAAACATCTCCCTGAGGACTGGATCACTATTATTCCTGACCTTTTTACTTGCAGTAATATGGATTTGATGTCTACTATATCTCTCGGTCTAAGCTAAGTATAGCTATATCATCTCTCTTCTTCTTCAGATATTCTTGGTACTTTTTAACCAGTTCTACATTTTAAACTTTCCTAAGTATTTATATTGAATACACATTTTGTAAAGCAATTTAAACATTAATTATTTTATTTCATCTGAAAATAATTTCCCTACTTTTAAATCTTCAGTTGTTACTTTTGATATAAGGACTGAAATGCCTGGGTTTAAATATATTGCTTTTCTGTCAGATAACTAGTCATACCACTAGGCTCCATATTTTCTTTTTTTCTGCACTATTTAACAAATAAATTTTAGCATTTCCCTCCACTACACTAGCATATTAACTCTCTAATTTTTCTTCTTTCTCATGTTACTCTAGTGGTTACATATAATTCTGCCTTGTTAAAGTTTGTTACATATTAATTTATAAATTGATGCATTTTCTACTTCTCCAAAAAGGCAATGACTTTTAAAGCACTTTAATATAATTTATGTCTTGTTATTATTTTTATGGCTTTAATTCTGTATGTATTTCTTTACCTTAAGGCTATTATCATTATTTTAAATTGCTCAGAGAAGCTTGAATTTAATCTTGTATTTGCTTTTTTGTTGTTGCTCATTTTTTCTACAATTCTATATTTTTAACTTGTTTATTTTGCTTTTGCCTAATAAAGCCACTTGTAGCATTTGTTTTCAGTGTTACTTATTGTACTGTCTTTTCTTAGTTTTTAATTTAAGAGAACTTTATTTCACTTTTATATTTAAAAATTTCCTACTGCATTAGAATTTGTGGTGGGTACCTCTTTTCTCTGAGGACAAAATGTCATTTCACTTAATTCTATCCTCTATATTTCCTATCCTCTATAGTTTTCTATATTTTCTTTCAAAAAATCAAGCATTAGACTTATAGTTGTTTTTTTTTTTTTTAAAGGCATGTGGCTGTGTGTGTTTCATGTGTTCTTTTACATTAATCCACAAGGCTTTGGGACTTTGAGTCATGATGTCATCTTTTATTTCTGAGAAGTTCTAAAAATGTCTCTAACTGTTGCTCTTGCTGCTCTTTTGCCCCTCTTTAATCTTCAAACTAATTTATTTTATATTTTTCACCATGGTCCATCTGTCCACTGTGCCTTTTCTGACGTGTTTCTCCTTTTTTCTTCCCTGTTGAGGTAAAAGTTTTGGATTTCTTTCATTTCAATTCACCAGTATGGTCATTAGCTACATCTAATCTGTTATTAAGCTTCTGTATTAATTTCATCTATTGTATTTTTACATTTTAAATTCCCATTTGATATTTTAACACATTTCAATATCTGAAAAGTTATACATTACTATCTTTGAATAATTACCAAAGTTAAAATCTATATAAATTGCTGTAATTTCTAGATTATTTAAAAAATCTTTTTCCATTGTTTTTGTTTTTTCACTTAGGTTTTTATTATTTGATCTTATTTTGATGACTTTTACTATCTTCATATTTCATTCTTGACTTTGTACATGAAAATTTAAAAGGACTAATATGTATGATGTTATAACAAAGGTAATTTCCTTTTCATTCAAAATTAATACAATTAAAACAGATGCATACAAATTTAATGACATACAGTTAGTCCCAAACTGAACTGCTTTCTGTGTGAGAGGGACCGATCACTCCTTACTTTTATTTCTGTGGTATGTTGTGTCTAGGTTCTTGTGTTGGTGTTTTTGTTTTGTTTTGTTTTGTTGGTACCAGGGATCGAACTCGGGACCTTGCGCTTGCGAGGCAGGGGGCGGCATCACTGACTAAATCCCTGGCCCTCGTGTCTAGGTTCTTACTAGAAATATGCGTTACATCAGTATCTTTCTTTGCCTACCTCTGAATTTCAGATTTTGTCACCTCGTTGCATAAAATTACTGTAAATAGTATTTGCCTTCTGGGCTCTGTTTGTTTGTTTGACTATTTTGGGACGTGGTACCAGTAAGAAATTAGCAAGTGACCTAAAGTTAAAACAGTTGACAAAATTTCAGACTCATTTAGAGGTTTTTTTTAATTTTTATCATAATTCAGGCTCCTCAAATAGGAATGGCTTGGTAATTTACTGATGACTTGAAACACTGCTATTTGTTTTTCTATTTGTTATTTTTCTAACTGTGTCCAGTTTTTCTAGGTTTCTGAGTTGGTTTTACAACAAATTATTCCATTGTTATAAGTGGAAATCTGAATAAAGAACATATTACAAATGAAAATAGGTGTATTGTATGTTAATTATCACAATCAGGCTCACTTTCCTGATTTAAAAATTCTTGTCTAAGTCATTGTAACTTTAGCATAATCTGTTCCGACTCGAGCCAGCATTTTAATAAGCAATGTCACAGAAACTGACTCACCCTGAAAAAATCAAACACCACTCAATTTTCAGAATGTCAACTAAAAGTCAGGTTTTTCTGATTCCAGATAGAGGATCTCAACCATTAGCAACTGTCTGATTAAATAAATTCAATTTTATAAAATATTTTCTATGTACTTCATGATTGTGAAAGGTTTTACTTTCTATTTAGGAAAATATAGCAATGCTTCCAGGCTACCATTAGGAAAGGTGATATTTTAAATAAATGCAATGCCATCATAAATGTGTAAAATAGTATACTATTTCTGTGGTCTTCTTACTGAACAGCAATTAAAGAAAATCCCACCTCACCAATATTCACATCTTTGACCTTCTCTTCTTTACTGAAATCATGTAGCTTTAAGACCTTCAAATAGTTTAAAACTACATCGTCTCACACACACACACACACACACACACACACACACACACACACACACATTGGACTGATTTGGGGCTAAATTCATCAAAACATACATGAATTCAAGCACACATACATGCCATGAAACATATTCCTCTGCAGTCTTACAGCTCAGACCTGAATCTCTTCTAATACTTCCTCTCACCACCACTTCATGGAAATGTGCATTTAGTTAGTTATAGTATGGATCTGCGAGTCAGAAATAATATATAACACATTTTCCCTTTCACGACTGGTTCCAGAATTCATCATCAATTGCCTTCATATTATAAAAACAGGTATAGAATGCCATTAGTTTAAGGCAATTATTGGAAGAGTGATACAATGTCTGGGGATAATTTACTTTTGAAGATATAAGAAGGCCTTCATAAAAATAAAAAGCATAAGAAAAAACAAAAACTGCTTATGTAATGTATCTTACCTGTCTGTAGCTGTCCACCTATTTGGTTTTTGCATTTATGAGACAGAATCTCACTATGCAATCCAGGCTGCCTTCAAACTCATGGTGCCCCTACTGCCTCAATCTTTCAAGTGTGGGGTTACAGGTCTGTGTCACCAGGCCTGGTTGATTACTATTATTACATATTTTCTCTCTCTTTTTTTAGATGCTTTCAAATCTCTTATTTAAAATAGACTCCAGAAAGATATGGTGGGACTGTATTAGGAAAGCAGGTTTGACTTCGTGTATATGATCCATTTATTGCATTGAGTAGCTAATATTAAAAACTGTTAATTGAGCTGGGCATGGTGGCGCATGCCTGTAATCCCAGCACTAGGGAGGCTGAGGCAGGAGGATCGCTGGGAGTTCGAGACCAGCCTGGGCTACATAGTGAGTTCTAGGTCAGTCTCAACTACATAGTGAGGCCCTGTCTCAAAAATCCAAAACAAAACAACAACAACAACAAAAAAAAACAAAACCTGTCACTTGAATAAAAAAATGAGTAACAACAACAACAAACTTTCATTTGATAATAGTCCTGGCTCATTAGGAATCAGTCAAAGTTTTCTTTTTGTTTTCTCTTCAATAGATATAGATTTTAATCTGTTTCATATTGACTGAAATTGAGTTATTTATCCTTGATACACAGATGAGGCATCACCTATTAACTATTTCTCCTATCAGAAAGAAGCAACTGTAGGCAAGGGATTTCACTCAGTGGTGGTGTGCCTGCATTGAAAGCTCAAGGTCTGGAGTTCAATCCCTGGTACCTGGGGAGGGTGGGCGTGTTGACAAAAAAATAAAAAACAATCCAGGTGCAAAAAAAGATGGATTAAAAACTTGTATCATTTGAAAAATAAAATTGCTTAAAACACTGAAAATGGGATGTGAAAAGTATTTTCTAAAAATAAAACTCTAAATATATCTCATTTCATGATATCATTTTACAAAAATTTTACAAGGTG
Source organism: Fukomys damarensis (assembly GCF_012274545.1). Lineage (NCBI taxonomy): Eukaryota > Metazoa > Chordata > Mammalia > Rodentia > Bathyergidae > Fukomys > Fukomys damarensis. The sequence goes on from NW_022900929.1 coordinate 68,959,040, forward strand.
CCATATAGAATATGTTTGAGTAAATATACTTTGGCAAGAAAAATGTAATACTATCCTGTCCTGTAATAAGTACATGCCAATATTGGGTACTGCTAGCATCTTAACGAAGACAACTTATTAAATAATTTGTATGCTTTTATTTTTATTCTTTCTGTAATTGGTTACAATACCAATTGTAATATTATTTACCTTTAAGTGAACAATGATACTTCCTAAATCTCTTATTGAAGCCATTCCCATTTTAAGACAACCAACATTAACACAAGCTATACTTGGGTTAGAATTTTGTGCTGACATATAAATACTGAAGTTCACTTTATTTTTTTGGTGTACATTTCTGTGTTCAGAAATATAAACCTACATTTCAATCACCATATGTAAGCTGTATTGTGTTGAACATTATTAATAAAGCACTTTAATATTAATTAGGATTTAGAGGGTGCACAACCAGACCTTATTTTAATATTTGAAAAGGCAAATTAGATAATCAGTTTTCACTGAAGTCATTCATTTTCACAGTACTACTAAAGCATGCATTAAACTACTTTGATTACATCTAATATACTTTCTTATTTAAATGATTTCTAATTACAAAATCACATGGGACAATTACTTCAGTTATATTTCTCTCTAAATGCCTAGGTTGATTAATTTCCCTCACTACCTAAGAACTCATTAATATTAGCACTTTAAAAAATTTTAGAGACACTCGATCATTTTATCTTTTTGTTTTTATGATTGCTATATACATATATATTCTATCAAATAAATTTTCATTAAAGTATGCTATTAATGAAAATTTAACTGTGTTTCGAATTTGTCTTGCCACTTCCATGAAGGCTTTGGTAAAGCAATAGCTACCACGATACTTTCACAACTTTCAGAGGACAAGAATCTATACATGTTTAGGTCAACTGGTTCCTACCAAAAATGGAGAATAAGGAAACCTAACAGGTGGCTAACTTTGAGCAAATAGAGTTGGTCAGGCAAATTGTCATTTTGCAGAAAAAGGAGAGTAAGACAGCATCAAGTGGTTTGATGAACCATCCAGTGGGGCCATGAAAATAGATAATAGGTTCCATGTGCAGTTCTCTACTTGGCCCCAAATTCAAGAAGAGTAGATGAGACTCTGTCCACCTACACACCTAGCAGGGTATCCATGCAGCTACTGGAAATTTACCCAGCTGACTCCTGATGACGCTTGCTGGCTAGTTGAAGGAACCGGACAAACTGAACCAAACTGTGAACACAATTATTAGAAAAAACAGAACTGATGAGATGCAGCCCAAGAAATGATGGAATATATAACACAGGGAAGAGCACAATTATGTAGAAAAAAGGCATCCAGGTTTAAGAAAAGTGTTTGGCATAGTTTAAAGACAAAAACTCTGTGCCAGCTTTAATTTACAATACCTGAAGGGAAATATAAAATCAAACATTCTGCCATTTCACAAATATGTCCCCATGACTTTTTAGTCACAAATGGTACTGATTCTTTAATTTGTTCACCAAATATTCTTTATTTCCTTCCAGGTTTAAGGTAGTATATTTCTGGGTAGGGAGACAAAAAAAGTAGAAGTGCTTAATCAAACTCACATATTTTTACAGAAAATTGACCCATCTGTTCATATTTTCATTTTAAATGCACAATCAGTAGGGAAATTTAACCCCAACCAGAGTCACAAGACAACTATTTGGAAAAAATTAATTGTTCAATTTTAATGTTCAAGGAAAAAACTGTATATTGGAAAGCACAAATCTTGTTGTTACTTAAACTAATGAAGAGCAATCCTGTAGAAGTATGAGAGAATTCTACAATGAGATGGACCCATGGGGACACAATTAAGAGTGCATTTCAGTCAGAGATAGAGATACATTTGAATTTATTACCAATTGCCGGATGATTCTGTCAAACAACAAAATGGTGGTTAATATGACTACAGTTGACTATGATACTTTTCTTATTTCTTATAGGTAAAATAAATTCTTACATAATTAGCTTTGTTACTGATTTTACACATATTTGATTACTTAGGGTTAGGGTTAGGTATGTTAATTAACTAGCATCATGGAAAATAACAGCTGTCTCTTTATCCATCTATGCATTCACTCAACAAATAATATAAAGCACCAAATATTTCCTGACAGCGGTGAAGCACCAGGAAAAGCAGATAACTAAGCGAATAGCAGATAAATAAACAAATTTGTTGGCTTGGAGATGTGTTTTGAAGGTAGATACAATAAAATCACTGGAAGACAGAATGCAGTCTGCGAGAAACAAATGAGTCAATAATGACTTAAAGGTGTTTTCCTTGAGGAAAAACCATTGTCTTCTGGTGGCATAGGAAAAACAGTGATTAGAATGGAAAGCAGAATTATAACCCCAACTTAGTAAGAATCACAAAGCACAACCATCCTCCATAGGACATAAGAATCACAATTCTGAAGAAAACCCAAATGATTGCCAGGACTAAAAAAACAAACAAAACAACCACAACAAAAAAAAAAAACGTAGAAAAAATATGAGAAATGTTATATTTAAAAACTACTTTAAAATAAGAAAACATAATAGTACTAATTACAGGAAAAACTAAGTGGAAAAAACACAGAAGTAGGGAAATCAATGATAAAACAGAGCTCCTGCGGTCAATGACAGGAGATAATTACTGTACAGTCACAGGAATTATAGCAGATTTGAAGCAAAATGTGCTTAAACTCAGGTTCCACCACTGGCTGAACAGGATCAGGGAGCATGCTAGAGAAGTTGATTTAGAAAGCAAGCCTTCCTAGTTCACATTGCCAATTATACAATTTCAACCTTATTTACGCTTTTAGTTTTTCACACCAGAGGAATCTATTCAGTATTTACACGTGTGTCCTACTTATTTCACTTCAGAGTATGGCCTCAATGTGCCTCCATTTAGCTATAAGTGTCTCAAGTTTCTTGTTCTAAGGAGTAAGGGAAGTGGGAAGGGTAGGGGAAGGGAAAGAAGGGGAAAGAAAAAATATGAGAAAAGGAAAAAAATAGAAACAAAATCTTTATAAATAGGGAAGGGTGGAGGGGAGGAAGGGAGGGCAGGGGGATGGGGGGAAAATGAGAACCAAGATACAATCGTGTAAAGGAGCAAGATCCCAATGATGAATGTAACTGTACTGTGTACCTACAAAGTACCAGAAAACTTGATGGAAAAAAGAGAGAAAGAGAGAAAAGTAAGTGGAAAATTGAAAAAGAAAAAAGAAAAGAAAGAAAGTGAGCCTTGGGAGTCACCAAAATGGAAGAAGTGAAGAGAGAGAGAAGAGATGCACTTTATACCCCAATGGTAATAGGCAAGAACTCCTGGGCACTAACATCCTGAGGGGGCACGCTGTGTTCCATAAGAGAAATAGATAAATAAGGAAAGTAATTTAGATTTTTTTACTTCCCTCAAAAAAGTTAAAGACCCTTGCCTTTCCCATTACAGTACTGCACAAGCGCGAACAGACACATGGGAGAGACATATTTATGAAATAGTAACCAATGCTTTATTTCTGTAATTATTACATTTGCTTGCCACTTTTCATTGTCTTACTCAAGTGAACAGATTAACAATCATTACTTCAGGGTGGAAGATACAAATTCCATAGAAAACAGAAATATTCTGCAATTCTAAATTAACTTCTGTTTCCAGAATACTAAGGCCCCTAAAATTTTCAGAAGACTTCTGACATAATTTAATGATTTTGGACAGTATGGATTGAGCATTATGTGTCTTTTCTCTGGATTTTCATCTAGGTGTGATTTTCATTCCCTTCCTAGAAACAGCTGGCAAAATCTGGAGACATTTTTGAGGGCCACAACTGAGGACTACTGGGTAGAAATCAGGGCTGCAGGTAAAATCTACAGACAGTCCCTTCTCCCTTACTAACCAAGAATTATATACCCCAAAAACACAAGAGTACAGAGCAATCTTCCTACGGAGACAGGAATATTGCCTGTTACTTGTGCAAGGAAGGAGGTATTTTTCTGGAGAAACCATGGCTGTTGTGAGAACGTCGTGTATGGACTCCTGAAGACACAGTAGAGTCACTATGAACAAGGGTTGCTTACTGTGCTCAGGTGAATTTGCTCTGAGCCTGGCAGAAATGGTGCTCCAGTACCTCAAGGAAGCTGTAGGAGCAGCTCATGTCTCTGGGCAGAGAAGACGGAGAGCGGGGACTGGTGCAGAAAGAAGGTCCTTGGCAGACGTCAGGGGCTTTTTAGTGAAGAACCTGAAGACAGGATTCCGGCAGAGGCCAGGGATGCCCTTCAATCCAAACATTCTGCCGCCAAGTTGTAGTTTGAGTTGGATACAGAAAGCTGAGGTCCAGAGAAGGAAAATAAACTCGGTGGTAAGACTAGAGCAAGTGCTATCCAACAAGGAAACAGGTGAAGTCTATCAAAACACCTTAGATCAATGAAAACTTTCATAGACATAGATTCAAAATTATTCATTTTTAGAGGATTACACTTGATCAAGGGCCTTTTCTGTGCTTTCTAAATGTTAACATTTCAAAAGCTCTATTTAAGTGTACATCAAGTTGGTGTATTCTCAATTTCTTTATTGAGGAATTCTTTGCTTTTACCAAGTTCACCAAGGTCACATTTTTAAAAATTTAATCAAGCCATTGATAGAAAGTCTGGATATGTTTTTTGTTTTTGTTTTTGCTTTGTTTTTGTTTAGTTTGGCTTTTGCTTATTTATTCGACTTAGATGTTTTAACCCATATGGTTGGAATTAAAAATCTAAAAGGAATGCACTATACAGATGTGTAGATGTTCATTATCATCACTCTATCCTGAAGATTTCATGCAGAACATGCAGAAAGAAGGCAAAAGAACAGATATTTTGTCTGAATCACTTCACTTGACCTCCTTATAATTTTAAAGATAGTAATGTCATACAACTCTTTCCAAGGCTGCATTATTTAAAAGCTTTTAAATATCAAATTCATCAAAGTGCAAAGATATGTCTTAGAATATAATAAATGAATTAGCTAAGTGTAAGTATGTATTATCCGTTTTACTAGAACTGTACATTTGTTATCTCATTTATGTCTTGTGATAATACTAATTTATGTCTTGTGAGAAAACCAGAGCAAACAATCCCATTTAAAACATAAAAGAATTAACATGATGAAATGTTAAACAAGATCACAAAGATAAATTCAGAGAAATCCATATTCAAAACTGAAGAGTCTGCTTCAAAATATATTGTGGTGGCTCTAAGCTACCCTCTCTTCCAGTGTGCAGGGCCCTCAGGTCCTACCAAATGACACAGCTATTTATGTCACATTTACTAGGACTTATGACTGCAAGAAGGCGTGGAGTAGAACTCTTTTGTTATGGAAAATCCTATGCCCAGCTAAATATCTAATACATGAAAATTAACAAATGAAATTTAGGAGACAGCTAAAAGAATGTATCTATGTATGTATCTATGGCTAATAAGAATATATATATATATA
>NW_022900929.1:68964675-68977078 GCF_012274545.1 Fukomys damarensis
ATATATATACCAGGGATTGAACTCAGGACCTTGCACTTGCGAGGCATGTGGCAGAACCACTGAGCTAAATCTCTGGCCCTGTAAATATTTTTTCGTATCACAGTGCATAATATTATTTCCAATATTTCCCTCATGGAAAAAGCACCAATATTTATGAGTTTGTCTAGAGGACCTACTTACAACAGATTCTCTATGTCTACTTTTAAAAAACATGTAAATAACTTGTCTATTAAATTGTTTAAAATAAGAGGATAAAATTTTTAATACCAAAAAAAAAAAAATCCCTGTTTCTAATCTTTAGATGTGTGTCTAGGGAAATAGCTGACCTCTATTTCCCAGACAGGGGAAGAAGTGACAAAGTTTAACACATAACTCCAGTATTTTTGTCATGTAAAATCTGAGGTATTTTTTTTTTCTAGGATTGCTGGGTTACCCTCTCAGTATATCTCTTGCTTAGAACTCAGGACCACTTAACACCAAAACTCCAAGTCTTAACCATCTCTCATAGTCATTGCTGTTAGGAGGCAAAGCCTCCTATTGTGATATTTTCACAATGAAGACGACTTTTACAAATGTCCAAGCTTTCCTATTAGTTTTTCAAGAGAAATTCCCTCTGCTCCTCCTATTTATCTCCACCACCACCACTTTTCATTCTCTTTCTCTCTCCCTCCCTCATTTTCTCCTTTGCTTCCTTCTTTCCTTTTCCATTTTGCATAAACAATCAAGATATAATAGTGAAGAATTAGAATCTCTTTCCCATTATATATATGATATATTTTTAAAGCACACACATACATATACATACATGTATAAATATATATATACATATACCTCTATTTTCTCTTTGAGTCTTCTTCACAAGCATCCCCACAAACATCAAATTAGAGATGTGCTAAGTGATGTCATTGCCTGTTTCTAATTTTAGTAAGATTGAGCTAGCAGTTTAACCACTAAAATTAAAACCTATTAGGAACAAAGATCTTTAAATTACATAAAATCTGAACATTTAGAGACAAAGCCATGGAATTCCCTGAAATTAATATGTAGAGCTTAACAGATTGAAGCAACTGACCAGAATCAACAAGAAGAAAATGCTTACCAGAGACAAGGGGAGTCTTCATTACATCAGTGTGAAGGATGGTCCAGACAAACACATTTCCTGGCAAACTATGACCTCATGAGTCTTGGTTATGATCTAATTTATGATTCTCACTATGATCACGTGGTTTAGACTATCTCTTATCACAGTTTCTTAATGTTTATATTTGAACAGTTAATACATGATTAATAAAACCCTTTCTCATATCCTCTGTTGTAGTGTTATAAATACTTTAGATTGATAAGAAAGAAAGTCTTCTTTAAAGGAGAAGGCTAAAACCAGTAAGACGTTATAATGTTTATTTTGATTAACTTACTTAAAAAGAAAATTAGTAAGAGTTCACAAAATTGTTAGGCAGCAGAAATTCTGTTGAGATTGCTCCAGTAAATATATATATAAAGGACATCAAAATATAAAGAGTCTGTTTTCTTACAGTCCATTCCAAAAATGGTGTTACATCATATTATTCTGTTTTCTTGTGAAATATTTATGATATTGCACTCAGGGAAACATTGAGTATTATGTTCTTTTTTTTTTTTAAAGCATAATTTGCTCTCTATGTCAGAATTGCTGATACTTCACCCCCAAATTCTAATTTGGGAATACATCAATGCAATATTATATTTTCCATTTTTTCATATAATCCTCAGTACTTAATAAGCAGATATTTTCCCTCCAAATAACTTATTTTAATGTATTTGAGAGCATATCCATCACTGCTCCATTTTTTTCTTTTTTCTTTTTCTCCAGTGTTGAACCTCATATATGTAGGCAAGTGCTCAACTCTCCATTTTCTTCTTTCACATAGACTTTCAGCAAATCCGTGATTCTGAAATGCCTGCTTCAATTCTGAATACTGTGTTAATTAGTCTATAATTGGATCAACAGTTATACTTTGATTTCTGTGTAACTAAGTAAATGTCTGTCTTAGTAAATAGACTGAATAATGACAATGCAGTTCTGATAGCTCTTCTAGTAATTTGCTCCCAATTTTCTGAGAAACCCACATCTTTACTCTGTATAGATGTTATAAGGAAGTTAGCGCTCCATGACAAACATGAGGCCTCACACTTGTGGATCTTTATCTCCTGGGAAAACTATACAGTGTATTTTCTTTCTCAACATCTACACCATTGACTGGATTTATTGTTAATATTTAAGTTTCAGTTTTACATGTTCATTATATCTATTCTAATGCTACACAACTTTTAGGGCATTCGGGATGTATAAACTCATTTTAATGAATTATTCTTTAAAAAGCTTAGCCAATGGCATCCTAAAAACTAATTATTCAAACAGAACAAGTGGAGTGAGAGGTATTTGAGAGCATCTCATCCTGATCTCCACAGTGGCTGTAAGAGTCAAACAATTCCATGGTGGCATTAATACTTTTACTTCTTAGTCTCTGTTACTACAACATATATTTGAAAATAATTCTTTTTTATGTTTCTGATTGGATTAACTTCACAAATTTACATATATTAAAATGAAATTATTAGGAATTTTCTTTTATGAATTCCAAACATATTTGTAGAACTGCAAATTAGAGAAATCAAAGTTGTGAAAGGCCATAAGATTGAACTGGGAATCACTTTACTTACCTTTTGCATGTCAGTATCACATAAATGGCCATAATGAAAGGGAATCTATATTCATTATAACGTTTTAACTTTTCCACTCTCACAACTGGGGCTTCCAACATGTTACATATGTGTTCTTTTAGATTTTATCTTACAATGAAACAGAAATGACTTCTCCATCCTGGGCTCATGAAGTGACTAAATGTCCTTCACAAGAGTTGTCCTTGCTCCATCCCGACACTAATTAGAAAAAAAACTTTATATGTAACAATTTTAAACTTGCTTTCTACTTACTTACAATACTTAGACCAAGGTAATTCAATAGATAATTGTTTAATCAAAACATAGTTTAAGATATATGAAGACAAATAGAAAATAAGTATATGAAAAGGGGTCCAGTATCAGAGGTGTCAATAAGATATCACAAATAAGATATTAGAACAGTCAAAATCCAAACAACTGACAGCATCAAATGGTGACAAGGATATGGTATAACAGGACACCTCTCACTCATTGTTGATGAGAATGTGAAATGGTACAGACACTCAAAAAATAAGCTGACAGGTTTTTACAAACTATACATATTCTCACTGTATGATTCAGCAATTGAGCTCTGAGGTATTGAACCAAATGAGTTGGAAACATATGTCAACATGAAAACTAGCAAACATATTTATAGCAACTCTATTTATAATTGCAAATAGCTCAAAGCAATCGAGATATTCCTTTATATCTGCATAGATAAACAAATTGTGGTACATCCATAAATGGAATTTTGCTACAGTTAAAAAGTCATTATCTAGCCAATTTTAAAAACATGGAGAACAGAAATTTAAATTTACGTTGTTCACTGAAAAAGCCCACGTTGACAAAACTGTACATTGCATGAGTCCATTGATATATCTTTCTGGAAAAGCCAAAAGAATAAACAGTAGAAGAATCTACCAATGATTCTTGGTCAAAGAGAAAAGGAATAAACAGAAAGAACACAGAGGAGTCATAAAACTTCATAAAGCACAAAAATTATTGTTTGATAACATAATAGTGGGTCTAAGAAAGTTATAGAATATACAACACAAAAATTGATCTAGTGTAGAGACTTTAGTTAATAATATATCAATATCAGCCATCTCCAGTGCCAGAGGGCCTGCTCGGCCATGCCTTTCCTGCCGGCACCACTGCCACCATCCTCAGTGCCAGTAAGGTAGCCACATGGGCGCCCCTGAATCTGCCCACGCTCCCTCGTGCTTTCAGACCTCCTAATGGTGCCAGTCTTTAGAACTACTCTGTAGAGGCAGAGGTGGTCATAAAGGGTATTTTCTGGTGCTTCCAACTTTGAACATCTTTAAAGAAGGGGTGGGGGAAACTTGCAGTAAAACTGAATGGAGTTCAACCCTACAGGAGGTCACAGAACTCAGTCTGGGCCTTGCAGACTGCATCGTCAGTCTGCAGGTCAGTCTGCATCGTGGGGTTCTGCCCCCAGCTAGCTGAGATCAGGGGACTTGGCTTTGCACATGGCACCACACATTGTATTTTATGACAGCAGTGATATAGTCTGAAAGAGGCCCTTCAAACTTATTTTTTTCTTTCTTTTTTTCATTCCACTCTGAAAATTCTTTTTTTTTTCTGTCCTCTTTCTCCAACTCAGTCTCTTGCTCCACTATATTAACGCTCATCTCCCTTTTTGTTTCTGCTCCTGTCCTCAGATTTCTTTTTTTTTTCCTCTCTTTTCTTTATGTTCTTTTCTTACATCATTCTACCTCACTCAAGGGTTATTACACTTCTATTCTGTTTATCCCTTTTGAATTTAACAGTTTCCTAACAATTGTGTGGTCATTCTATGTCTTCTGGCTTCATGTGAAACCTTCTCTAATTCTTTTACTTATCTACTCCTCTTGTCCTAACTCTGTCTTAAGCCCCCATCCTAAATAGTAAATATCCTTATTGAAAAGTTTATTCAGTGCAAACATAGTTTGGATTGCTTCTTGATTTTAATTTAATTCACATGGTCTGAAGGTGATAGATTGATGACCCACATTAGACCCACAAGGGGTCAATTTGCAAGTTGTGCTTGATCATATTGTGGTGCTGATTGTATCAATTAGATAAAGGATTGTGACTGATTCAATGAGCTCTTTTTTTGGTACTATGAAAATGAGAATGTCTATGAGTCATTAGAGACCTATAGGCTGAAACCCAACTATATCAGGAAGATTTAAGTAATAACCTAAAGGTGAAACTAAGGACAGCCCAACAACAATAGTAAAAATGAGAAAATGCTTAAGCAAGATACAGGGACAGACTTCCAGTTCACCAATGGCAAACAATGGGGCAAATGAGGATGAAAAGCCTGACAGTGAACCATCAGGACAACCTGAAATCAAAGCACAGAAAGTAACAAAACTGATCAATCAGGCTCTAGAGAAATTTAAAATAGAAGCAATTTCCCAGATAATCATAAAGATGACAAGCAAAATGAAAGATATAATTTGAGACTAGAACAGAAACCAAGAGGAAAATAGATGAGCTCAGTACCATGATAGAAGCCATGAATGCCCAGCATAAGAATCAGAAACAATAAATGCCTAATATAAGAAAGAAGTGGAATCCACAGGGCATTTTCGAGCAGATATCCAGATCAAAAACTCCATTGAGAGTGTTCACAACGGAATAAAAGTGTGCAAAGATAGAATCTCAGATGTAGGAGATACAATCACAGTCAGTGACCATGAAAAGAGAGGTCTCTTAAAAATAGTAGGGGATCATGAGAAACTGATCCAACAACTCTTAGATGATGCAAAGAAGAATAACATAAAACTGATAGGAATCCAAGAAGTAGCAGGAGAAAATGCAAATGACTTAAAAAGCTGTTGACAGAATTAATTATAGAAAACTTCCCAAACAGAGGGGAAGAATTTGACGTACAGATAAGTGAGGCAAATAGGACTCCAACTAGCCACGATTAAACAAAAAAAAAAAATCTACACCTAGACATGTAATAATCAAGATCCCAGAAACCTAACAGAAGAACAAAATATTACAAGCAGTAAGAGATAAGAAACAAATCACATGCAAAGGAAAGCCCATCAGAATCACAGCAGACTTTTCAACACAAACCCTTAGGTCAAGGAGAGCCTGGAGTGAGGTATTTCAAGTCCTAAAAGAAAACAACCTCCAACCTAGACTGATGTATCCTCCAAAACTCTCTTTCAAAATGGATGGGGAAATAAGATACTTCCATGACAAAGAACACCTGTGAAACTTCATGAATACCAAACCAGCACTGCAAGGAATTCTAAACAATATCCTAGCAAAAGACAATGAAGGCAACAACACCATGAGGCCCAACAGAGCAAATCAAATAGGCAAGGTAAGAAATTAAAAGAAGAAGGCGAAGAAAACATGACAATAATAAGTTAGTACATATCAGTTATAACCATCAATATCAATGGCCTCAATTCACCAATCAAGAGAAATAGACTGGCAGAATAGATTAAGAAGCAAAATCCAATAATATGTTGTATACAAGACACACCTAGTGCAAAGAGAAGCCCATAGACTGAAAGTGAAAGGATGGAAAACTTCTTCATGCAACAGGAGCCCTGAAAAAAGGAGAGGTAGCAATCTTATTCACAGACAAAGTAAATTTCAAACCTAAACTGATTGAAAGAGACAAAGAAGATCACTACACCCTTGTGAAGGGAACAGTTCAAGAGGAAGAGATAACAAATAATTTATTTTTAATCTATTGAGTATGTTAGAAAGCAAATATGCTCCTTTTCTCTTTTCTTCTTTTTTCTTTTTCTTTCCCTGGTGCTGGGGATTAAACTCATCACATTGTTCTGGCTAGGCAGGTGCAGCACTACTGAGCTAAATCTGAGGCTTTACATTTCATATTTTTAAAATTTATCAACACATTAATCTTTGTCTTTATATGTTGGTCTACCAAATTGATGAGTAATTTTTGTTCTCATATTCTTTGCTTTTTATTTGAGAATTTATGAAATCTGTATATATGAGTAATATGAAAAGTATTAAGGTCCATCTGTCATTCTCCTCTTTCATCTCTGCCTTCTGCAAACTTCCTTTCTGTCACTACAGCTTGCTTGATTGGAAATTTCTTAAGACAAATTTCGTTATGTTATCAATATATCTTTGTACCTATTTTCTACTGATAATAAATATTAATTTTTAAGTAAATTTTATCATAACTATACTTAAATAAAAGGACAAGAAATCATTAATATCATTTAGTATCTGGTATATATTATAAATTCTCAAACTGCCTCAAAGATGATATCTGTTTTTCTCAAATCACACAAATCACAAACATTCCACACATCACTGAACTGTTTATTATACCAAAATATATATTTTATTGTAGAAAAATGCATTGTGTATATGTGTATGTAATATGTTTTTACACATATGTGTGCACTATTAAATGAGAAACATGGTCATGAATATGGTAGGATTTTGCATATTTGGCATATTAATAGTTTCTCTGCCAACCTTATGATTTCTCTAAATTACATGCTTGATTTAATTCATAGTCATTTGTTTGGAAAGATTATTATATATGTATTGGTGTTAAATTCTATCATTATGCTTATAACAAATATAATAAAAATAAGTATGGGATATATATACTAAAATAGAAACAGAAAAATCTGATCTTAAAAATGTGAACTCTTTTAGTTGCTTTTGGATTTCAAATATAAGTATATTTCTTTTTTGTGGGAAGTTTTCTTAGAAAATGTAAGTGATACAATCAACAAGCCTATGATATTATCAAATTAATAATAACCAAGGAGTTTATAAATCATAAAATTTTGAGGACAGTTTCTCAACTATTATATGTAACTTTGTTTTATTTGTAATTACATTATTTCAAAAATATTATATGAAAAGAAAATGAGAAAAACATAATATTTGAAGATCATATCAAACTAATAATGTATTTGGATTATCAGTTCATATTGTATAAATTTTTGTTTATTTCATAACCTTTTTTGCTGTCATATATATGTATATTTGAAATTTTTATTTAGTATCTTCATTTCTTTTTGTCATGTGTTTGTGATCTTTAATTAAAATTAATATATCAATATTATTTTATCAGTTGTAACCACTATACCATACTAATTTAAGTTGTCATAATAGGAGAAACTGTGGATGTGTGTGGAGAGGGCTACTGGTTGTGGAGGGGTGTTACAGAATACCACATTTGCCACTCAATTTATCTGAAAGCCTAAAAGTGCTCAGAAATAAAAAGAAATATTTATGAATAAATTCTTTTGAACCTGATTATATCTCCAGTCAGTATGTGATGTTTTGAAATTAATTTTTCACAGTCAAATGTAGTTATATTAAATTTAGCATTTAGTGCTTTCACTTAGGACTTGTAGTAGGAAAACCCGTTTGCTTATTTGTTTGTTTTATTGAAGACCAAATATTTTTCTAATTGGCAGAACTCAAGCTATGTGATGGTTCCACCCTGGCATCACAGTCTCCTGGGATTCACAGAAGACATACAAATTTACATTATTTCTTTGAAGTCAAGACAAGGTGTAGTACAACTGCACACTATTCGTAGCCATTTTCTTTTTGCATTTCTTCTTAAGTGATGCCATATTGGTTATTTGAAATTGATAACAGTGGAGTATTTGTACCATGAACTTCAGTAAATATTGTTCATCAGTTCTCTTCTTTTATGTTTAAGCTGGTTTAACAGCATAAGATTGGTTAATATAACATTAATTTGTGGAAATATTTTGCCGATATTTAAATAAATTGCAGTCTCCAAAGAAAAGAACAGGAAGCTTTTGACATCAATCTTTTCCACGAAAAATATGCATTATTCTATATCATGTTATCCTCTCAATTTTAGCAAACATAGAGTAACTTATTTTTGACATTTCCATATTAAATTATCAAAACATAAATTAATCTAAGGGGTCAGAAAGCCTACAGGAAACAAGGACCAGGGATTACCAGAGCTGTCCAGAAGTAATTAAATGGAATAACCGGAGGAGATGAAGGACAGTTTATATGCAGATGCCCGAGGCACTCAAACAATTCTGCCTTAAGGTAATTGTCAAAACCTATTATGTAGGGAAGCGGATTTAGCTCAGTGGTTCTAGTCACCTGCCTCAAAACCTGGTGAGGAAACTAGACAGGGAAGAAAACCAACATGTTTTTTCTTGCATTCCTCATTTATTCTATTTGTTAAAATGGTTAGCCTATAGAACTTTGAGCATGTTGAATGAAATACAGCACCAGGCTGTAAAATTTCAAGTATAAAATGAATAACAATAGTGATCAAGAAAATAGTATAAAGAAAAAATATATAGAAGCTGATTGCAAAAATATGTAAATTTTATTTTAAGAAATGATTAATATAATAAGTTAAGCATAAAAACAATTATACTAGATATTGCATAAAAATATACCTAATGTGTTTCCTGACAAAATCAACTCAGTCCTGGTAGAATTCTTCACCACTGCAATGTAGGATGAAACTACATCTATATTAACACTTGTTAAATTCTAGGACTATAAAATGCTCCTTCACTCTCATCATATACTCCCACCTTCCAGATCTAGCATCAGTAATTTCTTCCACAATCTCTGGTTCTTTTTTTTTTTTTTTTTTTTTTTTTTTTTTTTTGCTGGGGGATGGTTTTTAATAACCTAAAGCCTAGGGGATGAGTGTGCTTATTTCTATAAAGAAGTCACTGTCTCTAGATTATCTCTAATATTAAACTCCACGTTTGCAAGAGTCTGTGTTCTACCCTAGGATCTCCCAACATTTTGGTTGACTTAAATTTTCTCACATTAAATTTCACTATCTTGCTTTCAAGTTCCACAGTTGTTGACGAAGTTATTATGTCACTAAGCTTCCCATCCATAGATCTGGCTTTTTTTTTTGTCCTTTTGGCAAAATATGTTCATACCATATATGCAAGATTATTAATTTAAAAATTTAAAGGGAAAGAAGTTTATTTGGTCATAGTCTCAGAGATTTCAGTCCATGGTTGCTTTTCTGTATTGCTCTGGTTCTGTAGCAGCACAGCCTATCAAGATAGAAGCCCACAGCAAATGGATCTTGTTCACCTTCTGGCTACTGGGCAGCTAACTTCTGCCCCTGGGACCTACCTACTAACACTTTCACTACCCCCCTTAATTCCATGGGCTGCGGACTAAGCATTCCCTACCTGAGTCTTTGGGGGAACGTTTACGATCAAATGATAGCAGCCATGTATTCACCAACCCAGTACCATACAGAAGAGTTAAATAACCCAAACCATTTCCCTGTCCGTTTCTTTTGTAGCAAAAGCTTTGTTGAAAATAACATTATAAAAAAATTGCACTGTTTTCCTTTCCAATAGATGTTCTCCAGAATGTTATATGTATGGAACCAAGCAACATGTAGCTTTTTAGATCTGGCTATTTTCTTTTCATAAAATGTGCTTACAATTCACCCATACTATAACCTACATCAATAGTTTGTTTCCTTTTACCATTGCAGAAAATAGGATATTATTCCACAGACTTCTCACCTGTTGAGGAAATTTTAGTTACTTCCAGATTTTACAGATTGTAAATAAAACTGCTATAGTCATCCAAGCACAAGCTTTGTGTAAACACAAGGCTTAAATTCACTTATGTAGATACCTAGGAATATGATCACTAGCATTGTAGGGTATTACAATTTCAAGTGGAATACAGGTACCTTACACTTACATTCTTTTACTTTCTTCTTTTTATAATATAGTTGTCAGAAATATTGCCTCTGCATACAATGAGAACATTAAAACATATTACAGTTTTTGCTTTTGACTCTCAAACACAATCTTAAAATCTCAAGGGGAGAGCAGTCAATTATATACTTATATGTTTATCCTTTTCCTCACTCTCCACTCCTGATGTTTCATACTTCATTCCATTATAATTTATTTTCTGTGTTATCCTCCCAGCAGACCCAAGGAGTTAACATAGATTTCCGTCCTCCCTCACTATCGAGAATGCCAACCCTCACAAATATGAATCATAACCCACAGAAGTAAGTCAGGAAATGCATCCCATACTTATACAGCTACCTAAGATAGAAATTTTATAAAGAAACAATAGTCTTAGGGATGATACATGGAATTTTCAGGAACTGTGATTCCAAGAAACAGTTAAAATATCAAAAGCTTTATTGTTCAGAATTGGTTTATCTCATTGTAGAAGGCTTCTAGAATCTAACATTAAAATGGGAGAGTTTCAGCATGAGAAGACAAGGACTACTGGATAAGGGATGAAGTTGCTGTTCAGAGGTAACACTGCTGCCGTAGGGACACTCAACTATGCTTTTCTGGCCTTTCAAATGATTAAATCAGCCCACTGAGATTATCTCAAATAATAGATCTTGCTTAAAATCAATTGATTGTGAACTTTAGTCATATCATAAATATATTCACAAAACCTAAATTAATGATTGATTAAATAATTAAGTACTAAACACAGTCAAATTAATACATCAGAATCACTATCCTACAAACAACAATTTAACTTGAGTACCAAATAAATAAATGCTAAAAATGAAACAGGTATAAGAATAACTTGGTAATAATTTCAAAATAGTTATAGTAAAATATCTTAATGAACAATTACAACACTATGGAAAACTTTGAAGATATCAAAAATCTCAGCAAAGAAATAGAGGACAAAAGAAGGACCAAATGAAAATTTTAGAATTAAAAAATAAAGAGGGGTGGGGATTTGGCTCAGTGGTTCCACCACCTGCTTCACAAGCACAAGGGCCCGAGTTCAATCCCTGGTACCAAAAAATAAAAATAAAAAATAGAATTAAAAAATAAAATGGTATAATGTTTTTTCATAAATTATTGAATATCTCAATAGGATAATGGAGATAATTGTCAAAGTACTTGAAAACATGACAATGGAAATTATACGATCTTAACCAAAGAAGAAATATTATGAAAAAATAGTAAATTGAGCTCATAGTATTTGTAGGACAATAACAAAAGAATTGCTCAGGAAAAAGAAGAAAATGAATTATAGAGATAAAAAAATTTGAAGAAAAAATGTCTAAAAGCTCCCAAAAGATTATATAGAACAAAACACAAACCAAATGTACACATTCAATAAACTAAGTGAACTGCAAACAGGGCAACATGAAAGAAATTTATGCCCAGAGACTTTTTGATCAAATTCATGAAAATTAAAGAAAAAGAAAAAGGTTTAAAGCTTATAAAAATAAAATATGGGTTATTTAAGGGAATGACAGTTTTAATGGCAACAGTCTTCCCATCTGAAAAAAGGAAACTATAAAAAGTCATCTCCTATTTTTTTTAAGTGCTGAAGAAAGGAACTCTCTGTGCAGAATTCTATGTTCAGTAAAAATATCTTTCACGAATAAAGGTGAAATAAAATAATTCCCAGATGAAAAAAGGTTGAAATAACTTGTCAGCTGCATATCTCTCTAACAAATATTTAAAGAAAATTCTTTAAACACCAAATATTTATTTGTGATTATTTCTGGGAAATGAAAGAGCAAGAGCAAGAGAATGAAAGCATTTATACTGTTATTGCAGTTTACTCCAAGGCAAGCAATCTCTTCATTGTGATATTCATTTATCTTCTTAAATTAATTTTATTTTTAGGTTGATACATGATTCATACACACACACACACACACACATATATATATATATAA
>NW_022900929.1:68977563-69023405 GCF_012274545.1 Fukomys damarensis
ATATATATATGGTAAAATGTGATGTTTTGTTTGTGTGCATATATTGGGTAATTACCAAACAACTAGGGTAAATGTCATGATAGTAGTTTATTTAAAAGATGAATGAATTCAGTAGTAAAACTTCTGAAACCAGAAGAAGACATCCAAACAAAAAAGGGGAGGAAAAATTATCCAGTGTGGAGATTGTCAAAGTACTGAAAATGGTGTGGTACTGAATATTATAATCATACTCTACAGCACCTTTAAGCACATTTGGTAAAATTGGTGATTAGATCCACAAACATGAACATTTTAAAACTAAGCTGAATCTGGACCAAGGTGATGCATGCTTCTCAACCTTGTACTCTGGGAGACTGTAGCAGGAACATCTCAAATTCAAGCCCAGCCTTGGAAACTTAGCAACTTGGCTAGACACTAACTCAATTTTTTAAAAAATAAAAAATAAATAAATAAATAGGAGTGTGGCTCAATATGAAGATCCTGGGCTTAATACCCAGAAAGAGAGAGAGAGAGAGAGAGAGAGGGAAGAGAGAGAGAGAGAATATCTCAATCCTCAAAGTAAAAATGAAATGTCTTAACTTAAAACAAAGGCAATTCATATTCAAAAAAACTTAAAAGACATTATTATTTTTGCCCTACAAAAGGAGTAACAATAAAATCTAGATTGGTGATCCATGATAATATTATTAGCCTATATGTTATCAGCTTTGAGCTACATTTTTATCAGATAAGGGCCAGGGATTTTGCTCAGTGGTTCTGGTGCCTGCCTCACAAGCACAAGGGCCCAAGTTCGATCCCCAGTACCCCAAAAAAGCATATTTTTATCAGGTAATATTCAAAATCTCATACTTTCTTTCTGATGTGCAAAATTTTAAAATATTCGGATTATTTTCATATTAAATTTTCATGTGCTTTATATAGGACCATGTCATATTTTATTAAATAAAAAAAGGAAACAATTGTTGATGGGGGTGTGAAGAAAAAAAAACTTTATATTGGTGACGAGAATGTAAATTAGTAGACCTGACATGGAAAACTGTATGAAGGCTTCTCAAAATATTAAAAATTAAACTACTATATGATCCAACAATCCTGGTACTTGGTATATACCACAGGAAATGCTATTAGGGTGTCAAAGACACAAGGGCACCCCACATTCACTGCAGCACTATTCGCAATAGACTGAGATGGAAACAACCTAAGAACCTATTGACAGGAAAAATGAAAATGTGAGACATTTACACAACACACTACTATTCTGTCATAAAAGGAATGAAATTCTGTTATGGAAGCGGAGATCCCTGTATTAAGTGAAATAAACAAGGTGCAGAAGGAACTATATAATCTCATTCATATATGGAATACAACAAAGTTGGGTTCTAGAAGTTAAAAGCACATCAGTGGTTACTGAGGCCAGGAAGGTAAGGGGTGGGAGGGATAAAAATTGATCAATGGACCCTAAGTTGCAGTTAGACAGGAGCTAGAAGTTCTTGTGTGCTACTGCAGAGTATGGTGACTATAAATAACAATAATGTAATATATATTTCAAGAAGCTTGAAGAAAAATGCTTAAAATTTTTCACCATAAATGATTACTGAGGATCCCCGAAATGTTACTGGAAACCTCTGCAGTAGGCTCCAGTCTCCTGCTCAGTGTACAATGCAGGCTTGAAAAAACAATAACTGAAAGAACTAAGAGAGACAGAAAGTGCAATGCCAGGACAACCAATGCTGGTCCAATTGACTGGCTAGTTCAAATCACTGATTTTTATTTGTAATCATTTGGGATAAGGGCTATGTGTAAGGGTAGTCCTGCCATTTCTATGGAAATTAATGTAAACAAGGCTTATAAAGGACAAGACAAAGCATTCTCAAATCAGGAACAGAATAGACAAAATATAGAGTTATAATTAAAATATTGTCCTTCTAGTAAGAATGTTTTAATTGTGGGAATGGAATTTGGGTGCAAGTTACCCCCACCTCAACACGTAGGCTTCAGCTGGACTCATTTCTCAAAACAAGCCAGTTGTGGGGTTAACACTTCACAGCCTGCTCTGCTTACAGCCTGCTTTGGCCATAATCAATACTGCAGTCTCCCACAAATGATGATAAGCATTTTAAGATGTAGATACGTCTGATGTGTTTCATCTAATTTAAATGTTGCACAATGTATACATTCATGGAAATATCACATGGTATCCCATTAAGATGTAGATTTTTTTAAGGTTTTCTGGTTTGTGCAAAATAGATTTTAAGAAATGTAAACAAAAGATGAGTAGAAAAATAGCCAATAAGGCCAGCTGAATGAAGGAAGTAGAATGGAGTCAGCTCCCCAGAAGGAGCAGCTCCATGCACAGGCGATGCTGCTGCTCAGTGCCTCCTGCTGGTTGCCAGGCATGAGGGATAGAGCCATATTGATCCCTGGAGCAAATTGGAAAATGTAAGTTTCTACACAAACAGGTAAATATTCAAATGTCTCGCCATAATTTTAACTATATGAAAAGCTATGCGAGGCCCCACAATAAAAACTTGACTATAAAAATACACAGAATTTAGGACACATTCTTCAGTAGAAAAAATAATTATAACACTGATGCTAAAATGAAGATTTATTTTGAATATTTAGGACAACATTAATGAACAGTGCTTTTCAAATGAAGATAGCTTGCGTTTTTAAGTTTTTGACAACTAGCATTCCAGAATTAACCAAATATGCTACAGACTCAAAATAGAACTTGCAAATGAGGATGGAAAATTCTACCTGAGATTTTATGTGCATAGTCTCAATCTTTTAGACTCATAAGTTAATCACTATGAAAAAATGTAGGGAAGGTTAATCACCATAACCTTTTCTTTTCAATATTTTCCCAATATTCTCTCATCTGGGAGAAGACAAGAGTTATATCACGTGAGGGTCATTCCTATGGAGTAGGACTGAGCCATTGCATGCCCAGAACTAGTCCAGGCTGTGTGAGGAACTGAGAATTTTGCGAGAGAATAAGTTAAAAGATTGGAAACAACTGGTCCAAAGTGGTCCCAGTAAGAAGAACTGGAATAAAAACAACCTGGGGAGAGGAGACCACATCACACTGGCTGGCTGAATGACAAAGTGAGGAGAGACAGGGGACAGAGCTATTGCCCATAGCCTTCCCAATGGGACATAATTTCACGAGTTCATTCTTAAACAATAACAAGAGGGAGATACTGTAAAGTATCACTTTTCATTATTTCAATTGGAGGAAGTATCCAATAAATATCTTTCAAACAATAAAATTTCAAGTCTTAGTAAGAATTAAGAATGAGGAACTCATTTTCTTGTTTTGTCTGTGAAGAATAGAATGGCAGGCAAGCGAAACATGCCAGTGGGAGAAGGAAACACACAAAGGGTTTCTGATGTTTCAATTATAAAATAAGATTTTGAATTCTGTTTATTCGTGGAATAAATATTCACTGTTTATTATGTGGATTACATGTTGGCTGGCACTGTGCAAGGCAAATTAACTGGTAGTTATGACAAATGATCTCTGAACATCAAAACTGCATATTAACTCGCTACACTGCAGCTCCATAGCCAGCAATATACTGTAAAAGAAACAAACATGGGAATTTTATATTGGGAGTACATTCAATCCTTTCCTGCATTACCATAGTGGCAGAATATTTTTCCATCACCCAACTAGATAGAAAGTAAATTCATATATGATCACTAGATTAAAGTATATCTTTATAGTCTCTAATACCAAAACATGAACTTTGGTAAAAATATTTTAATCATTTAAAAATTATCTATGCTTTGTGCTTTTACAAGAGATATTTTGAAATCTAACTCACTTTCTTAAAACTTCACTTTAATTCAAGTGTTTTCTTTAGTACATTTTGCTAGTGTGTGTGTCTGTGTGTTTGTATTTTGTTTAAAGTTACTTATAAATATTTGGTGTAAATAAGTACTGTAAATATATTCCATTGTAATTTGCCCATGTTCTATTTGCTTGTTGCTCAAATTGGTCCCTTTTAAAACATTTAATACGGTTTACTTGCATCTCATTTCCTTTTCCCTTGAATAATATGAAAATAGAATTGTCTACTTTGGGGAGTGTTTTTTATTTTTTAACTTCTTAAATCAAATGATGTTTGTACCAGCCAGGCAGTCTAGATATACTAGTCAACTCCAAAGTCTTGACAAAATGCATATAATTTTTTCTCATGCTGTATAGTCAATATTGATTAACAGATATTATCTGGTCATACTTATTATTATATTGTGATATAATTAAAATACATGTTTGGGCTTCATCCTTGGTTCCTAGCTCAGAGCTCCTAGAATACAATTCTCTGAGAGATAGAAGCAACGTCTGCTTTATTTGGTCTTCATCCACAGTCCCACAAGACTTTTGAAGATCCTTGGAATCATTGGTGATGAAACTATCTTTTTATGCTCATGAGTTGCCTAGGATCAACTAGCTAGAGATAATTTCAGAAGAGGGGATTGTCCCTGGAAGACAAAGGCATAATGAGAGGATTGGGTACTTCAGCCCTATGCCTCAACCTCTGGAGAGGAAAGAAAGATTGGATATTGATTTGATTTCCAATGATCCATTACTTAATCATGCCAGAGACCATCAAGGAGGCAGATTTGTTAAGGTATTGGGATGGTAGCATACCTAGAAATCATATGGAACTGCTACACCCCTTCCCATGTCTTTTCCTGTGTACACTGTCCAATGTCTATTGGGCTATTACTAAGATGTATTATTTGTAATGATCCAGAAATAAAGTAAAATGCCCTATCAAATTCTGTGAGCTCTTCCATAAAAATTTCTTTATATTGTTATTCCAAGAAGGAGATCACAGGCACCTCTGATTTAGAGGCAATCTAGTAGAATTATATGAGGTTTGGGACTTGTGATTTGCATCTGATGTAGAAACTGTCTTGTCTTAACTTGGAAGATATGATGCTAACTCCCAGTAGATCATGTCAGAATTGAACTGCATTGAATTTTAGAACATCCACAAGTTGTGGGAGAGTTGACTAGTGTGGGAGGAAAAAAAACTATGCTTTTGGTGTCAAAGGTGTTGTGACAGTAGTTCAAGATTATTTGAACCAAGCTGAGGAAGGCCTTATCCTGACAAGTATTTCCACCATCACTGCCGTAGTAGAGAGGGAAATGGTACCTCAGATAGTGGCACTTAAATTTTGTCAAAACATGACACATTGAATTGTGACTCTCAGAATTTATTGGCCAAAAAGCTCTGTATGGCTATAAGTAATTTCAAGAAGCAAGAAGTAAAACCTTTCTGTGCTTGGAGTGGGAAATATTTGATAAGAAAAAATAATGACTATTTCACTTTAATTCATATTTATTTTGTCTCAAAATATGCATTATAAATTATTTTACCATTTTAGACATCTCCTCTTAATTTAAATTTTTAGTAGCACTGTTGTGTTCAATTCCAAATATTTCCTCTTTCATGACTTAAGGAATTTGTTTAAGTTTTACCAATTATTTTGTGTTATATAAATTTTCAGACATATCTGGGTGGTCTTTGTAATTGCTTTCCGATTTTATCACTTTTGGCCTTAGATTACATTTCATAAATTCCCATTTCTATTTACTTCTAGATATTTTCTTTGTGTGCTCTCCATGATCTGTTTATACATATCTTTTGTGAACTAGAAAGAGTCTCTCTACTTTTGCAGTGAAGAGACTTTAATATATTAATAATTAATATTTAAATATCTACTTAGGTGACAAATAGCTTTCTTTATCCTATTTATCTTACTTCTTTCATAAAACTCAAAGTGGATCATCTAATTTTGAATACCTCCATTTCTGCTATATCTTACCTTACATTTTTATCCCCTATTAGTATGGGCTTGAGAATAATAACTGCTATAGCATTTTAGATTATAATTATAGTATTAAATAACTGATGCTTAATTCTGATTTTTTAATCTTCAAATAATACCTTTCTGGACTTATTTTTACCATGCTCAGTGATGCCTCAGTCTCGGTCACTTGGTATGTCATTTTCTGTCTTTCAACATCATAAGTTACTCAAAAATATGATCTTAACTACATTAAAGGAAAATAATTTAGAAAAACAAGATCAGAAAAACTATGTATCTCCTTCAATCATTGTATCAAAATGTTTATTTTATTTTCATTTTATCTTATTTTATTGTGGTGTTGGTAATTCCACCCCGGACCTCATGTTTTTTAGTCATGTGCTCTGTCACTGCTACTCCCTCAGCTCTATCAAGTATTTGAAGCCAAACTCGAAATTTTGCATATGCTTTTAAAACATTAATTATATTTAGTAATTTTTCTTTTCTTCGTTACTGTAAAGGTTGGGGGTGGGGCTTGGAAGGAGGACTTTGGTGACTGAGTTCCCCAGGGGAAAGAAAGCGTGCAGAGCTGACATCAGCAACAAGAACAGGAGCAAACACCTTTATTCTTCAGCCTTTATGTAGGCTATTACACAGCCTTACATCATTGCGTCCATACATAATTGTCTAATACATACACAGTAGTCTATGCCTACATAAGTATGTGCCCTTGTGCACGTGTGCTAGATGGTGGGGTCATGTCCTGAAGGATCCTCAGGTGCCCCAGGCTTTGAATCAATCAGAAGTGATTCTTTAAAGTTACATATTTAGTTCTTTGGAAATTGCACATTTTCCTATCATCTTTGAAAGGTTAGGCACATACTTCACTTAACTATGTTGAAAATAAATCAATTTGTGTAGCTTTTTAGAATTCTTAAAATTTTAAGAATTTAACAAATATTTTATTTACATTTTGTTTTTAAACTTCTAAAATAATCAGTATTTTTTCACCAAGATATTCAGTGTTTCTTGTTTATATTTTTTCCATCTCTTCTGTGCTTAGTGAGATTTGTTCTTTGCTTTCTTTCAGAGAGGCATAGGGTTAGGAATTTGTCTTAATCTCTCTTCGTTTTCTTTCTTTTCTTTTTTTTTTTTTTTTGCTCTGAAAATTTTAAGAAATCCTTTCCAAGTAGAAATTATTTTCCTTTGTTTCCATTCTATACTGTCACATTTACAGTGAGAATTTGTAGTTTTCTTATGTCATCCCAAGGTTTCTTAATGATTGATGTTTTACATTTCTTCATCTCTTCTGTTTCCTTGAATAATTTCTCACAATTGTCAGTTATGTTACCAATTATTTTTAGATGAGCTCAATATTTGATTGAATATTTATTAAATTTCTAAATTTAATAATTAGACTTCAAAATATCTAGTACTATTTTAGCTATCACTATATTTACTTATCTTTATGTTCTGTTATTTTTTGCCCTTCACATATTTATCTGCTGATTGCACAGACATGAAAGGGAAATTTACTTTGCCTTCCTATTTCACTGGGAAGAAGGCCTTTGATAGATTGTAGAAGGAGCACTGTTCTAGTTCTCCAGCTGCTGTTACATGGATACTGAACTCCAGCCACCGTGCTCTTTATCTGATTTCCTGAGGATGCAGACACAAATGGAGATCCTTTTTACCATTCTCAGATTTTAGTTGTTTCCTTCACTTACTGTATTACTTTTTGTTGATTATGGTGGTTATTTTTTCCCAGCCTTAATTACTTAGTTCAATGGTAGTAGCATTTGCTTTTTATAACCAAATAAAGTTATCCTATTGTCAATAACACAATTGCACAGAGATGTATAACACTCAGCAAAGCATTTTACTTTTCACTTAAATATTACTTCCCTTTACCTCATATATTTTTAAAAACAATAAGAATATGACATTATCTATACATATTTAAATCTCAATATATACTAATTTCATATAATGCAGTTTTTATCCAATGCAGTTTTCAAATACAACAGACACAAAGCTTGTATGTTAAGTAGAGAAAAAGTTAGACAATAAGCTCCATCAGCCTTTTGAAATTATTTGCCAAATAGCATATTTCTTAATATTAAATGAATCAAAGTAGAAATCAAAAGAAAATTAGAAGCTAAATAAACTCAGTGTAAATAGCAGTCCCATATAAAATGTATAGTGTACTTCTAAATGTATACTTATGAGGAAAATTTACAACACTGAACTATCCTATTTGGGAAAGTTGAAAGAACTAACTTGTACATTTAAAATCTTAAATATAAAATAAGCATAACAAAAAGAAAATTAAATATCATTTAAATCAACACAACAGAAAGCATTGCCCAAAACTGGTACCTACTTATGATACATCATTAGCTATATAATGTAGTTTTCCACTCCAATGATTAAAAAAAAATATATATGTATATATCTATATATATACATATATAGATATATACTATATACTATTTATAAATATAATATAAAATCAGTGGAGAGACACATCCAAGACTGACATATATTATACATACGCCTTTATCTTTGAGTTAGACTATGAACCTGTTTTATTAATTCCATGCACTTTGTTTTTCTTTGTCAACACATGGAAGTGAATTAATTGTTCATAAAATTTATTGATTAATATTTCCCTTTCTGCCTATGCTATATGCACCATGAATGTAGAGCCTAATTTATATTTATTTTAAAATTCCAGTGCTTAGTGTAGAGCCAGACTTGATGACCGAGTGATAAAGACACAATGACAAGCATCCAGTGTACCTACCATATATCTATGTGGACTTTTGGTGACTAGGCCATGTTATACTACTAAAAACAACACAACCATGAATTGCATTGTCATATTTACTGTAATTATGTGATTAACTAGAATAAAGTGTACTCTTTATGATGTCTCATAGAGAAATATCTTCTCTTTATGATGTCTCATAGAGAAATATCTTCTCTTAACTGTCAACACCAGCCATAGATCTTGTCTTTCTAAATTATTGGGCTTTTATTATGAAAATTTCATATATCATAAATTTGATTATATATTCCTCTTTGCCCTGACTTATAAAAAGCATTGAAAATGAAATTTCAGCCTACTTGAGAAAATGTACACTGATATATATTTGCTGTACAATGAAATCTTTCTTCCATTCTTTTTTTCCCAGTACTGGGGATTGAACTTAGAACCTTGCACTTGCCAGGCTCTGCTGAGCTACATTCCCAGCCCTGCATCTTTATCTTATCTATACTTTTTGTACATTGTTCTATTTTATTGTGGATTTTTGTATATACATTATTTTAGTTTTTATTATGTACAAAGTCTTATAAAACATTTACACGATTGGCATAATAGGATGAATCTCTCTGCAAAAATATAAATAAAATAATAGGAAAATAAATCTCATATCATTAAAAAGGCATCTTTCCTTTTGATATCTTTTAAGGAATTCATTGAAAATTAAGAATAAATAACCAAAGTTGGGCATGGTAGCACAGCCCTGTGAGCATTCTGAAGCTCAAAGGCTGAGGCAAGAGGGTGGCTAAGATTTCCAGGCCATCCTGGGATACATAGTGAGTCCAAGACCAGCTTCCATTGAAGAGTTAGACCCTGTCTCACACAAAACAAAATGAAAACTAGAATATGGATGACTAAATATTAACAGGAAAAATAATTCCAAGACAATGAAAATGGAAAAAATAGCTTCACCACGATGGATGAGGCTGATACCAGGTACCCTGCCTTTTTAAAAAGCCATAGGTAATGTTTTGTACTGATTTTGACTTTTATAGTTCATATGTTGCATTTTTAGCTGTAGGCTAAAGATATTGCAGTGTGTTTTCCCAATAAAAATGCTAACCATTCATCTGAAGAGATGTTGCGAAAATTCTAAAGAATTTTATGCATGAACAAGGACGTTTCAGGCTCTGCCTACCTTTCTGAAAATACAAATTGGCTTCTTGATAATTTTCTTCTGTAGCTGAAATGATCCATCTATGATATTATTAATATCTATGATATTATGATATTTTTAATGGGTGAGTTGTCTGATGCAATTAATCAACTTTCTAACAGCACTTCTATTTAACACCCTTCCAAACCTTGAAATTAAAGGTTAAAATGGAATATTCTTATTAATGCTTAAAAAGCTAAAAACAATAGCTTTAAATTAAAATGCTATTTCAAGCATGGTCTGATTCTTCAAATTCAAATTTTCTTATTAAAACTTCTCATATATGAAATAATACAAAAGCTGCAGCATAGCTCATAAAAATTCGTATCACTCATTAACTCTTTCCTACATCAAATATTGATAGCCCAGAAGCTGAAAGATGCTGCTCTAAGTTCCAGTATTAAGAAGTAAATACAGCAGAACAAAATTTCCCTGTCTTCATAAATCTACCTGAGTCATACATTATAGTCAAGTAACAAAGTTTACGAGTAGAATAGGTATTATTTAATTAATTGATAATGTCTAAGAAGAAACAAAATACAAAAGTAGGATAAGATGCAAGTCTTTCAGGGCACATGCAGTACGAGAGACAGAAGGTATTCCTGCAAAAATGACATTAAAATGGAAACCAGGATCAGGCGTGGTGGTGCACACCTGTAATCCCAGCACTCAGGAGCCTGCAACAGGAGGATTGCCGCAAGTTCAAAGCAAGCCTGGGCTATGCAGTGAATTCAAGGCTGGTCTGGATTATACAGTGAGACTTTGTCCCAACTCCCCCCACACAACCACAGCAGCCACAACAAAAATAACCAGAACCATGGCTGAGGAATTATCTGATATATGGAAGCAAAGCTGGTCAGCAAAAGTGGTAGCAATTGTAGATGCACTAAGACAGACAGCTGTTTCGTTGTTGTTGTTAGTTTTACATTTTCAAAACTGATTGTCATATATACACCTCAAATGTATTTTATTCATTTGTAATTTGTCCATTTTTCTTGCTTCATCGATAGTTAAAGTTACTTATGCTGAAACAAAACCAAGCATTTATCAACCTCCCACATAACTATAAATGAAAAGAGATTTCATCAAAACTGCACATTTTCCCCTTAGTAAGCACTGAGAGCATACAGAGTGTGGTAGAAAAGACCATGCTTGGCCCTTGTCCTCATAAGGTGTCCCATCTAATAGCTAGGAAGCTCACAGTGTCAACACTGTAGAGAAAGTGCCATAGGTCTGTTAGGAACGGCAGCAGGGGAAATCAAAGTGTCCTCTGCATTTCGATGGTGCCCACAATGGGGAAAGACCTCCCATCTTTCTGGTGTTTGGACATGTAGGCTCCTGACACCCTGCACGCTCCATCTGAAGCTGCTGGCCACTCCCCGCTCAGACTGTTGGAAAAAGGAGCATTAAGCCGGGGGTCAAATCTTCATGGCTGCTCTGCTGGAAACAGTGCAGTATTCGTGGAGTCCTTGTGGTTTCCCCTGACTCAGACAGCTGTTTTTAATTCTTTGTTTATTTTTTGGTTGTTTGTTCTTTTTTGTCTGTTTGTTTCTGAATAGCTAAGTAATTGATATGAGAATCATTAAGGTGCCAGGTTAAAATTTTACCTGTCTTATTCCAAGGCGTGATCATGTTGTAATTAGTTTTTATCTGAAAAAATTAGATACGATAAAAACACATTAGTGTTTTCATGCTTTTCCATCCCATCCTTTGTCAAAAGTTACAATCGTATGAGACCTAATTTTCTATATTATAAAAAGAAAATCACAATGCTAGCCTAAATTTTGATGTATATTTTCAACTTTTATTTTTATTAGTATGTTTGTAGTACATAGTGATTATATTTTCAATGCATTTCCAAAAGTTAGATGCTCCTAACATTGTTCACTGTACTTGATCCCACCACTTTCTCAAAATGTACTGAATGCTAAGCAACAAGAATCTGGAGAACACGGGTTTGGGGTAGGAGAAAGTATAAAAAAGAAAATATCAGGAACCCTAGCTAGAGTAACCATTGGTTAGAGTTAATCATTGGTTACACTATGAGGTTAGTGTAATAATTGAGTGATACATAACATTTACTTCAGTGGAATATTCACCATTAGAACTATCACAATTATATAGGGTTAGAAATAATTTGCCTCTATTTGTTATTGTATTTGTATATGTTCTTTAGATGCTATCATCTAGCAAACAAAAAGGTATCCATGCAGTTGCTTTATGTGCGATTTATTTCAATGTCTATCCAACACATGCCTAAAACAAATCATATATTTTTGTAGTGATATCTTTTTGACATAAAATTTAACATTACATCTTTGAAGTTATGATTAAACAGAAGAGTGCAAAAATTATAAGTAGAAACATAACATTTCTCTTTTTGTAGACTAATTTAAGAAATTACAAATGAAACAACGCTGGTTAAATGTTATTTTCCTATCAGTAGGGGTGGTATATTTTCCTGTATATTTCTTACCCTCTATAAAGTATATTATTAAAAGCCAAATGCATAAAATATTACTTAAAGAAAATTATACATTTTGTCCTCTCCAATTTTGCCTAATATAGAGGTTTAAATAAATATAAACAGTAGAAAAGATCAGATCATTTATGGTTAGTGAACTATTTCACAAAGGATTTAAAGGAGGCAGAGTATATATCCTTTTAATATCCCTACCAATCTTTTTCTAAAGCAGATCAATTTGAAACCTGGTTATAGAGATGAAAGTATTTGAAAATAATGCTAGAATAAGAGCAGAATATCGATCATCCAATGATAAATACAATGAATGAAATAAGAATTATATGAACGGGCCCCTCCCAAGGATTTTTGGGCTAAATATGTGCTGTGGAATCAGAGTATTAAAGTTAATTATTGAGAAAACAAATTTGCATGCAAAAGTAAATTATTCTACTCACTTATCATCTTTGGCTAAGTGATGATTATTCTAAGAGCCTTATGACTTCTTCTGTAGAACACGAACAGTGATTTGATGCTTTTCAAAATGTCCTCCTTAAAGAAATTTAACTTCTCCAAGTTCAGTTCAGACTTTATGCCTAACTTGCCAGCTTTTGGAGCACCTTGATTTTCAAATAGAAAGCACATGTCCTTATGAATACATCACCATTTCAATGTGTTCTTTTGAGACTGCTGATGCTATGTAGATTATTTTTGAATGGTCGGATTTCTCCATCTCTGTATTTCACTCCATAATACTTTCTCCTTTGCTTTGGCCATTTTTCTCTTCAATCCATGATTAGAATTTGTCATTTTAAAACACATTGTATAATCATATAAGAAAAAAATGCATAATACCTCTCATGTGCTTATACCAAAATATAATTAGGAAATGCTGAATAATTCTAACCTTAATAAAAATGAGGACGTAGTCAGCTGCTTAAAAACAACCTGATTTTAAAGATAAATGAGCCCCGGGAGCAAATCTGCCAATTGAGAAATCTTCACAAATGATCTGCAGATTCTGTCTGCGAATTTAGAGTTGGTATTTATAAAGCCAGTAGAGCAGAGACAAGAAGGCCACAGATCTGAAAAGCAATAATCTCTTACAATAAAAACACAAAGGAGTTATGAATTAGAAGATTATCCTAAGAATGTTGTGTTTTCTAAACTGGGGCAGATGACCTTTCAGAAAGGCCCGGTGATTTTCAAAGCAGGCTCCTAATGGTTCACAGTTTCTGCTAGGAATCTGAAAATCAGTTAGACCAAGACTTTATGAGAGTTATTTCAGCCGAATTACGTACAAAAAGAATATGCAAATGATCTTCCACCTCTTCATTAAGGAACTATAGTCTAGGAAAATTGCCTGCCACTTTCTCTCCCAAATGTAAGTGACACATAGCTCTCAAATACAGAAGCAAAGCTATGGGCAGAGGGTTTTTCTTCTGAAAAGCTAATTGATTTATTTTCTAAAACGCTTACTGATCACTTACTGGGGATCTCATATAATATAGGTAACAAGTGTTCTAACCAGATACTTCCTGTGCTATTCACTCTCTTGGATACTTTGCATCATGTCCAATGCTTTTTTTAAAATATTTGTTTATTTATTGTGGTGCCCGGGATTGAACTCAGGACCTTGTGTTTGTGAGGCAGGCACAGCGCCACTGAGCTAAATCCCCAGCCCCTCATCTCCAATTCTTACATCAAGGCTTTAGTAGATTTAGTATCATTTCTAATGCATACATTGGAAGAGAACTGACTGACTGCATTGGGTTTATATACTCCGTACTCTAATTATAGAGCTTGGATCCAAATAAGTGCTCACTTTCCTACATGACAATTTCCTTTCTAACCATACTCCGTGTGATAGTTCATTTTATATCGATTTTGGCTAAGCTATATCCAGATAGCTGTTGATTCATTATTTATATTGTGTATGTAAGAGTATTTGTAGAAGAGATTGGTATTTGAATTGAGTCCAGTATGAGTGGCTAACATGCGATCCAGTATACGGAAGGGCAGGACAAAATAAAAAGATGGAAGGGTGAATGTCCTTTCATTTGCACTGAGGCATTCTTTCTCTCTAGTCAGTAGATAACTATTGTTTCTATTCTAGGAAAATAATGACTCCAATATGTACTCTTTACTCAAAAAATATGTGTGAGCTATCACTTTATATCTCTATGTCATTAACTTATTCTTTTTCTTCTAAGTTCATGTTTTAACTTTCACACTTGGGTGTTTAATCTATCCACCTTTTCAAATTATGTTCAGATATATTTTTTCCCTCATAGTTCCCATTTTCCAAAAACTATCACTGAACATTCTTTCCTTTATTTATTTTATTTTATTTTTGAGACAGGGTCTCACTATGTAGTTGAGACTGACCTGGAACTCACTATGTAGCCCAGGCTGGCCTTGAACTCACAGCAATCCTCCTGCCTCAGCCTCCCAAGTGCTGGGATTACAGGTGTGCACTACCACGTCTGGTTGGCCATATTTTAAAAGTATATATTTTACTACAATTCAGAAATCTGTAGATACCTGCCATTAACTTTGTTTTTTTTCCTTTTATTATGTTTATTGGTACATTTTAGGTATACAGTACAGTTACATTTATTATTAGGATCTTGTACTTTTACATGACAGGTGGTCTTGGTTCTCATTTTTCCCTTTGTCCCTGCCCTCCCTTCACTCTGTCCTCCCCTCCGCATTTACAAACACTTTATTTCCATTTTTTCATTTTCTCATATTTTTCCTTATTACCCTTTCCACTTTCACTACAACTTTAGCCCTTTTCTTCCCATTTCACAATGTCAGTTAACTCATTAGGATCTTATGTACCAGAGAAACTATTCGGTATTTACATGTGTGACTTATTTATTTCACTTAGGAGTATATCCTCAATATGTGTCCATTTTCCTATGAATGAGTCTAATTTCTCATTCATTATGGCTGAGAAGTATTCCATTTTATAGAAAAACCACATCTTCTTTACCCAATCACCAACTTATGGGTAAATGGACTGTTTCCAAGTTTGAGCTTTTACAAACTGTGCTTCTATAAACATAGGTACGCATATATCACTGTGGTATGATTCTTTTAATTCTTTTGGAAAGATACCCAGCAGAGGGATGGCTGGGTCAATGGAACCTCTAGTCCAGTTATTTGAGGTATCTCCATATTGATTTCCATAGTGGTTGCACCAGTCTGCACTCCCACCAACAATGGAGAAGGGTTCCTTTCTCCCCACAACCCCGCCAACATTTGTTATTGTGTGATTTCTTGACAGCAGCCATTCTTTGTGGGGTGAGGTGGAATCTCAGTGTTGTTTTTATCTGCATCTCTCGAATGATCAGTGATGTGGAACATTTTTTCATATATTTACTTGCTGCTTTTGCTTCTTTGTCTGAGAAATGTCTGTTCATTTCAGATGCCCATTTTTGAATCAGGTCTTTATATTTGGGGGGCTGATTGTTTTGAGTTATTTATATATTCTAGATAATAGTCCTTTGTCTGAGGAGAAGCTGGTAAAAAGTTTTTCCCACTTTGTAGGTTGTCTCTTAGTTCTGTTGATGGTTTCTTTTGCAGTGCAGAAGCCTTTTAATAAGATGAGATCCCAGTTGTTGATTACTTCTGCTAGTTAGGTGCTACTGAGGATTTGTTCATAAAATCTTGTCCTATGCCAATGTCTTCAAGAGTTATGCCTAACTTATCTTCCAGCAAGTTTAGTGTTTGTATTTTAATATTTAGATCTTTAATTCACTTGGATTTTAATTTAGTGCATGGAGATACATAATGGTCTAGTTTTAATCTTTGGCAGGATGACACCCAGTTTTTCCAACACCATTTATTAAAGAGGCTATCTTTCCTCCAGTGGGGATGGTCAGCTCCTTTGTCAAAGATGAGGTAGCTGAGTACATCTGGAGTTGTTTTTGTGTCTTCCAATCTGTTCCACTGATCCTCAGGTCTGTTTCTTTGCCAGGACCATGCTGCTTTTATCACAGTGGCTTTGTAGTATAGTTTCAAATTGGGAATTGTTATACCTGCTGCCATGTGTCTGTTGCCTAGGATGGCTTTTGCTATTCTAGGTCTCTTATGGTTCCAAATGAATTTTTGGATTTTTTTTCTAGTTCTGTGAAATATAGTGTTTGGAATTTCAATTGGCATTGCATTGAATCTGTATAGCAGTTTTGGTAGTATGGCCATTTTCACTATGTTCATTCCTCCTACCAGGAGCAGGGGATATCTTTCCATTTTCTTATATCCTCTTCGATCTCTTTTTTCAGAGTGCTGCATTTTTCAGTGTAGAGGTCTTTTGCTTCTTTTGTTAGATTGCTTCCTAGACACTTCATTTTTTTGGATGCTATTGTGAAAGGAATTGTTTGCCTGATTTGTCTCTCAGTGAGTCTGTTATTTGTACAAGAAGGCTATTGATTTTTGGGTGTTCACCTTGTATCCAGATACTCTAGTGAATTGGTCAATTAAGTCTAGAAGTCTTTTGGTAGAGTTTTTTGGGTTTTCAATATAGAGTGTCATATCGGCAGTAAATAATGACAGTTTAACTTCTTCCTCTCCTACCTTTACAGCTTTAATTTCTTTCTCTTGTCTAATTGCTATGGCCAATGTTTCCATCACTATATTGAAGAATAGTGATAGTGGTAATCCTTTTCTTGTTCCTGATTTTAACATGAAGGTTTTCAGTTTTGGGCCATTTAATATGATGCTGGTTGTTGGTTTTTCATAGATAGTCTTTATTAGGTGAAGATATAGACAATCTATTCCAATTTTTTGCAGGATTTTTATCATGAATGGGTGTTGAATTTTGTAAATGCTTTTTCTGCATCTATCGAGAGGATCATGTGGTTTTTGTCCTTGACTCTGTTAATATAGTGTATTACATTTATTGACTTATGTATGTTGAACCGTCCTTGCATCCCTGGAATAAATTCGACTTGGTCAGGATGTATGATCTTCTTGATAATCCTCTGTATTCTGTTTACTAGTATCTTATTAAGTATTTTTGCATCTATATTCCTTAAGGATATTGGCCATAGTTCTCTTGTTTAGTTGCATCTTTCCCTGTTTTGGGAATCAAAGTGATATTTGCTTCCAGGAATGAATTTGGAAGTATTGCTTCCCTTTCAATTTCATTGAAAAGTTTGAAGAGTAATGGCAGTAGTTCTTCTCTAAATGTCTTGTAAAATTCAGCAGTGAATCCATCAGGACCTGGGCTTTTCTTTGTTGCTAAATTTTTAATTACATTTTGAATTTCACTGATTGTAACTGGGGTGTTTAAAATGTTTTTATCTTCTTTGTTCAACTTTGGTAATTCATAAGTATCTAGAAATCTGTCCATTTCTTTCTGCCATTAACTTTGGAGATGGACAAATCCTCCTTATTTTTTGGTTTTTCATTATAATTTTTATCAATATTTCCAATGCTGTAATTTTTCTAGATTAAATGTATTTAGGTAGTATAGGATATTTTTCTTGGTGGATGAATATGTTTAATATTATGTAATCCTTGTAAATTGTTTGTGACTTCACATACCTGTGTGATTCTATTATTGCCTTATTTTGTTATATATTCATCTCTTCTTTTCAGACTTTATATTTGCTTGAATTATTTTTTCAGCTTTAATTGAGTTATTGGTATATTTTAGGGATACAGTACAGTTACATTCATTGTTGGGATCATGTACCTTTACATGGCAAGTCTTGATTCTCATTTCTTCCCCTTACCTCTGCCCTCCCTTCACCCCCTCCTCCCCTCCCCATCTACAAACACTTTATTTTCATCTTTTCATTAACTCACATTTTTTCTTTCCCTTATTACCCTTCCCCTACCCATAATACCAATTTATTTATACCCTGTTAGCAGTATGTGAAATGTAATTGAACAAGCTGTTTCTTTTCAAGTAGAATCCATCTACATGTATTGGGGAAGTTAATTCTAAAATCTTATTTTACATCTTATTATTAGGTTTTCTTTTCACAGATGTTAATCTGGCCTTTTTGTAGGGAACCACCTCAATGATTATGCCCAAAGAAGGCTGTAAGCAGTGCAGTTTTGAAAGAGTTAACTCCACAATTGGCTTGTTTTGAGAAACAAGTCCAGCCAAAGCCTAAGTGCTGAGGTCAGAGTGACTCTTACCCAAATTCCCACAATTAAAACCTTCTTAACAAAAGGACAAGGTTATTTGCTAATTACAACCCTAAATTTTGTCTGTTCTGTCCTAACCTGAGAATGCTTTGCCTTGCTTTTTGTAAGCCTGCATTAGTATCCATAGCAACTGCATAATTGCAAGCCCTCACAAGTGCTTCCCCTTTAGCACACAGTTCCCCTTTAACCTAATTTGATAATCAATAAAAATCAGTGGCTTGGACTGACCAGGGTCCTTGTTGGTTGCTCAGCATTGGCCATCCTGGATCCCCATTTCTCTGTCTCTTTAGTTCTGTCTTAAGGGTTTCTCTTCAATCCTTCATCATAGCACTGAGTAGGAGACTAGAACCTACTGCAGAGGCCTCTGATACTTTTTCCTCTGTAATAATAAAGTTTTCCTTATTCTTTCTCTGTCTAGTTAGGCATACAACTGTCATTAAAATAATATGTATCATACAAGATCTTAGCAGTTTTGCTTACATTTGTAATACACATTTTAATGAAATTTAAATTCAATTCTTCTTCCAAAATAGAATGTTTTATTAACCACCTTTCTACTTATAAAGTTACCAATGTTTAATACTCTAAGATCTAGTTATTTTTAACACATCCCCAAACTTGAATTTATGAAAAGCCAACTGATAGGCAAAATTACATTTTTGTTACTTGGCTCACTGTCGCTTCTGCTGGTGCTGCTTTTTTGTTTAGTTTTTCTCCTTTATCTCCTTTATGCACTTTATCTGTAAGTTTCTTTCAGTACTATTTACAAATGCTAAATTTTTATTCTTCAATGTCATCACACATTTCTTGGCCTTGGTACTGGAGAAGGACTTAACACTTTTTCATTAGATTTCTTTAGGATCTGGAACATAATAGCCCAATTTTGTCTAGTCACTACATGTTTTTTCTGTTTGTTTGTTGGCTGGTTGGTACCAGAGATTGAACTTGGGTCCATGAGCTTGTGAGGCAGGCAGTGGAACTACTGAACTAAATCTCTAGCCATCTGGTCACTACTTTTGATATTTAGAAGTTTACTAAGGAAAAAAGCTTCTTTTCTCCAGCTGCAAAAAGAGAAGTCTTTGCGGAAATAGACGGTGACTAGTTTTGTGTATATTGCCTTGTGTGTATAAGGATGAGGGCAGATATAGCAGATAAAGTAAGGCAGCCATGCATCGTGAATGCAGGAGGCCTGTGACAATTGCTTTTTGGATTTTCGTACTCTTCCCAATTTCCCCACCAGGTAATTTGTTTCTCTACTCCACTCCCCTCCATGATAAACAGGAGTTTCATTCTAGCATCTGTTAAAGATATCAACAGTGTTGGCTGGGGATTTAGCTCAGTGGCACTGCAACTGCCTCACAAGCACAAGGTCCTGAGTTCGATCCCTGGTACTGAGAAAAGTAAAGATATCAATGGTGATGGTAGGAGAAAGGGGAGTTAGTTAGTAGGACTTCTTGCATATAGAACAACCCAAAACATCAACTTCCATCCATGTAATTCCCTTGAGTTTGGCCCTCCCTGCCTGAGAAATGCAGTGCCCTGGTTGGGGGCACAAGATGTTCACTGAGAGGCAGATGGTGTGTAAAAGAGGCTGTGCTTTACAGATCACCTCACTGTAACTGCTGATCTACACATGAGGTTTTCTGCCCCTGCAACTTAACTTTACTCGGCACAAACTAGATTCTTTTGTATTTTCCCCTCTTTACTCAGGCACACACTGAAAGATAAGTTAACAGATGATACCATGAGAAAGTGCAGATGTTATTCATAGCAAACATATTGAGATCATCTGCGGGCTCAGTATTCCTTTCAAGTGTACAGAACACGTCAGGCTACTCATACTCCTGCTTTGGAAGAGAGGAATAAACTAAACAGGAAAAATAATAGCTCCACAAGTTACACAGAAAGATAAAAGATGAAATAAAACAATCAGTAAGAGGAGATCAAGTGGAGGGTATGAAACAGAAGAAAAAGGGACGATATTAAGAGTAGTGTAGGTGTTACAATGTGGGAAAAAATTTTTACCAGCTGCTCCTCAGACAAAGGACTGTTATCAAGAATATATAAAGAACTCAAAACAATCAGCCCCCCCAAATATAAAGATCCAATTCAAAAATGGGCATCTGAAATGAACAGACATTTCTCAGACAAAGAAGTAAAAGCAGCAAGTAAATATATGAAAAAATGCACCACGTCACTGGTCATTCGAGAGATGCAGATGAAAACAACACTGAGATTCCACCTCACCCCACAAAGAATGGCTGCTATCAAGAAATCAACCAATAACAAATGTTGGCGGGGTTGTGGGGAGAAAGGAACCCTTCTCCATTGTTGGTGGGAGTGCAGACTGGTGCAACCACTATGGAAATCAATATGGAGATACCTCAAAGAGCTTGGACTGGAGGTTCCATTGACCCAGCCATCCCTCTGCTGGGTATCTTTCCAAGAGAACTAAAAGAATCGTATCACAGAGAAGTATGCGCACCCATGTTTATAGCGGCACAGTTTGTAAAAGCTCAAACTTGGAAACAGCCTATTTGCCCATCCGTTGGAAACTGGATAAAGAAGATGTGGTTTTTCTATAAAATGGAATATTACTCAGCCATAAAGAATGAGAAAATAGATTCATTCATAGGAAAATGATACATATTGAAGATATACTCCTAAGTGAAATAAGTCACACATGTGTAAATACCGAATAGTTTATCTGCTGTGAATAATCTGCAATAATACAGAAGGTCCTAATAAGATTACTGACATTGAGAAATGGGAAGAAAGGAGCTAACGGTGTAGGGAAAGTGGGAAGGGTAGGGGAAGGGTAAAAAGGGAAAAGAAAAAAATGTGAGATAATGAAAAGATGGAAATAAAGTGGTTGTAGATGGGGAAGGGAGGAGGGGGTGAAGGGAGGGCAGGGACAAGGGGAAAAAATGAGAACCAAGACTTGTCATGTAGAGGTATAAGATCCCAACAATGAATGTAATTGTACTGTATCCCTAAAATGTACCAATAAACTCAATTAAAGCTGAAAAAAAAAGAGTAGTGTAGGTATAAGAAGATGATGCAATAATGGCGTAGAGTTAAACAGTCCACTAACATGTAGAATCATTCAAGCTAAAACTTCATATAAACATGAAGCTGAAGTAAAATCTTATCACAAAAAAATTTCTTTGAAAAATTTTGAGAGAAGTACTCCAACAAGAAGGAAAATGTTATGGACCAAACTGTGTCCCCCACAAAATTTATAAGTTGAAGACCTTACCTTCAATGTGACTGTATTTGATGGTAGAGCCTTTGTGGGGGGGGTATGTTACGTGAAATCATAAAGACAGGACTGTAATCCAACAGGCCTGGTGTCCTTATAAGGAGAAGAGGCATAACAGATGGATAGTATCAGTCAGACAGTAGAGAGAGAAAAGCACTTGTGAAGATACAACCATCTATTAGCCAAGCTGAGAGACCTCACTGGAATCCAACACTGATGGCGCATGGATCCTGGACTTGCAGCCCTCAGAACTCTGAGAAAATAATTATATGGTTTAAGCCATCCAATCTGTGCATGAATGATTCCAAAGGGAGGTACTTATGGGACATAATTGTGAGTAAGTACACTTATTAAGTTTTGTTACTTTAAATATATAGTAATAGAAACATTAAAAAATATACCTATCTGAAAGGCTAAAATGAAACAGATGGAAATCACCAAAGCTTGGCAGGATTGTGGAGCAATTGAAATTCTAATGTATGATCATGAGAATACTGCTGGTATAACACCAGAAAACTGCCAGAATCTACTCAAGCTGAATGCTTAAGTGCATATGCTCTGATCTTGTTTCCTATCTAGTTGCATAGCCAAGAGAATGAGCGTGTATTCGCAAAAGGCATGCACTAAGAATGTCCCGGGGAGCTTCATTTATACAGCTACACCAGGATAAAGTAAAATACAGGAAAAAGTTTTACTCTCGAGTGTACTTTGTAAAAATGAGTAACTATAGCACATCAGCATAATAAATGACATCCATCAACGTGAACGAGTTATCCACAGATGTATACAACAGGGAAGGATCTCACGAATATAACTGTGAATTACAAATGCCAGTTATAGAAGAACATACGTCCTTTATCATATTCATACAAAAGACAAAACAGGCAAATAAAAGGTGTTTAAAAAGATTCCGAAGGTTGCTGTTACTGGATGGGAGCGTAAGATGTGGCTTTTTAATAAGCTGTGCCGCTTTGCTTTTAATGAGAACTTGTTATACGAGTGTATTCACCAAGTGCTTGTGTTGTAAACACTCTTCTGTGTGAACAGTTCCCATATCAGAGTGTTACAAAATCAACTATAAGCTGAAGCAAATTTATATAGCAGCAATATAGGAAAACTGAAGAGTGAAAAGATGAGGTAAGATCAAGATGATTATCTCATTTGAAAGCAATGGATAGACATTAACAAGCCGAAGAACCTGACAGGAACGAGTAAACATTGATATATATCTAAGAATTAAGGGTAGCAATACAAAGATAAAAATAGAATGCCTTTTTCTTCTGCATATAGCACAAAACTTTATTTATCCAATAGAAATGCAAGTAAAGAAAGAAAAAGATGAAAAAATAATCCTGTCTGTATATATAGAGTTGTATCCTCCCACTATGTTAAAATCATATACTAAATCTTAGAAGTTTTAAAAATGATGTTTGATTCCTTAGGGTTTCTTTGAGGTGACATTGTAGTTTATTCAATAGATATCTCCTTTTCATTTTAATATTAATAATTTGTGTTTTGTTTCACTCCACGAGGTTGTTATCTCCAGGACAGATGGGGAAAATATACATTTTTTTTTCTCATCCAAAATCTTAGTGGAATAATTTATTATTAAATATACAGTTTTAGAGAACTCTGTGATTACTTAATAATTTTAGTAGTTTGTTAGTGCTCTCATTCTTAATATGTTGATGCAATTTATTCTATAAATATATAGTGAGTTACAATAATGAAGTTTCAAATATTTACGCTTGAATCCTTGGGTGCTTTCGATTTGCTTTTATTTTCTTAAGAATAAATGTCTTTTACAGTTTGTCCTACATGTGATCGTTTAGAATTTATCTAGAAGCAGAGTTTCTTTCGTTTTGCCTTATATTTTTGCAGTGCTGCTGATCAAGCCTCGTACTCTGTGCATGTGAAACCATCACTGTACCACTGATCTACACCCCCAGCCCGAAGCAGACCTTTCTTCATTAAACTTACTCTTTTTAATTTCTTGAATGACTTTGTTCTCTTATTCTTCTAAAGGAATGTTTGCTAATCAGAATATTCCTCTTTCAGCTTTCAAAATGTGTGATCTCTTCTCTTTGTAGCATTCCCCTTCTTCATTCCTGGTATTTTAATATTCCTTCATTTTTCATTGTTAAATTTGAGCGTTAGAATCTTACACACAGTTATATTTTCAAAGAATAATGTTTTGGTCAGTTTAATGTTGCTCATTGCTTGTTTTCCTACTTTGATTTCTAGTTTAATCTTTGTCATTTCCATTTTTCTACTTATTTTAGATTTAATTTGTCCTTTTCTTCCAGCTCTTAGTTTAAAAATAATGAGTAATTTTGACATTTTTTCCTCTTAAACCATAAGCCGTTAAGCTATGAATTTTTCCTTAAATATTGTCAGTTGTATTTTGCAAACATCCACATGCTGGCTTTCCATTATCTTTCTGGTTTTATGTTTAGTGATGAGACATTTAATAGTACAGTGAAATTCCAAACATGTAATGATTCCCTATATATTTTTCTGTGTTTTACATTCTTTTTAAACAAAACACAATCTGTCATATTTCATCCTTTTAAAATATATTAATATATCATCTGGCCATTATAGTCTATATTGGTGAATGTTTCATGTAATTTTTTGTTTTGCTTTGTTTTTTGTCTTTTTTTCTTTTTGGGTGTTTCATATACTTTTGAGAAAATACACACTTTAAATCATTGAGTTGGATGTAATATTCTTTAAATGTCACAGAAATTTAATGTTTGATCTCTAATACACTTACTGATTTTTCTGTTTGTTCTGAGAGAAAATAGTTAAAATCACTGAGAGGAGATCCTCAATTATGTTTTAAAATTATCAGGGCTGGGGATTTAGGTTAGTAGTGTCACCGCCTGCCTTGAAAGCACAAGGTTCCTGAGTCTGATTCCCTAGTACACCCCCCCAAAAATGTAAAATTATCTGTTGCTTCTTTTACAACTATCAATCTGTGCTTTATAAATTTTAAAGTTCTGTTATTAGATATATAGATATAGATATATTTAGATTGTTATATTTCTATGATGAATTGTTTCCTTTAGCTTTGCTCTTTCTTTCTGTCTTTAAATCTACCTTTCTGATATTAATAATAGAATTCCAGGGGGATAGGGATTTAGCTCAGCAGTTTGGTGGCCTGCCTTGCAAGTGCAAGGACCCGAGTTCAATCCCCGGTACCAAAATAAAATAAAATAAAATAATAGAATTCCAGCCCATCTTCATGTAATGGTCATCCAATGTATTTTTTATTCTTTTACTTTTAAACCATTTGTATCTTTAAAATTTGCTTTTTATATATAGTATGTGACTGACTTCTTCATTTTATTAATTATAATCTCTAACCTCTGATACTGATTAGGTATATTAAACTGTATTTTAAATTTTTTATTGATGGCTCTAAGATAACACAAGACACAACATTTCTCATTTGAAAATAATTCTCCCAACTTCTCAATTTATATATGAAA
Organism: Fukomys damarensis; assembly: GCF_012274545.1. Lineage (NCBI taxonomy): Eukaryota > Metazoa > Chordata > Mammalia > Rodentia > Bathyergidae > Fukomys > Fukomys damarensis. Next base: position 69,002,755 of record NW_022900929.1, read on the forward strand.
ATTCATACGCCTCATATCACATTTCACAAATGTAACACAGTAGTATAATGTCATTTGCTTAATCATTTTCATTCTTTTTGTTAACTTTTCTCACTTCTATATTTGTTATCACCTGCATTTTATACTGGGTTTTTTTTTCATGAAATAGTAATCTTTTAAGGAAAATTATGAGAGAAAACAGATTAACACCATCCTCCACACGTAAAATTAACATTACTTATCATTTCTTGATGAAGATCCAGGTTTCTATCTGATAACATTTCCAATAGATCCCTTCAACTTTTGTATAATCAGGAATATCTTGGGCCGGGGATTTAGCTCAGAGGTTCGGTGGTCTGCCTTGCAAGCGCAAGGACCCGAGTTCAATACCCGGTACCAAAAAAAAAAAAAAAAAAAAAAAAAGAATATCTTTGTTTCAGCCACATTCTGGAATGCTTATAGAGATTTCAACTTCCAGTAAATGAAATATGCGCCTTTATTATTTCTGGTTTCATTGTTTCTGACAAGAATTAATACATATTTACAGTGGTTCACTTCCCGATTCTCGGGAAGATGGCCGCACTCATGTTCACATGCGGAAGTTGGCCACGGTCATGTTCATCCCTCAATGCAGAGCTCGTGAATGGAAGCCAAATTATACTGAACACTTCTGATTGCAAACTGAGTTGTTCCCCAAAAGCAGCATTTGTGAATTGAGGTATTACTGCGTATTTGTATTCCTTTGTAATATAGTCCAACTTATTTGAGTTCAGAGTACTTTTTGCCTGGTTTCCTATATATATGATACAACTTTTCTTTTGGTGTTTTTGATATAGGATCTCGTTATGTAGTTCAAGCTGGCCTTGAACTCACTATGTGTAGCCCAGGGTGGCCTCGAACTCAAGATGATCCTCCCACCTCAGCCACCTGAGTTCTGGGATTACAGATGTGTGTCACAATGCCCAGCGATACAACTTTTTAAAAATATTTTGTTCTAGATGTGTGGAATTTCTAGTATACATAAATAAAGTTTTCATTAGATTTAGTAATTTTTTAGTCATCATTTCTTCAAATATTTATTCTTTCCCATTACCACCTTCTGCTGGATCTTGAAATCTATGTAAGCCTATGTAATATTGTGCCACACGTCTCTAAGATTTTGTTGCTTTATCTTCAGTCTTTGTCCTTTCCATTCTTCGGAGTGGAAACTTCTACTGCTATGTACTCTACTTCACTGACTTCGTGTTCCTTCTTCAATTTGCTATTAAGGTCACATAGAAATGTGTTTTTATTTCATTATTGTCGTTTTCAACTCTAGAACTTCCTTTTGTGCTTTGTATTTATCACATAAATACCTCTATTCACTTTTTAAGCTCATTTTCCTTTAATCCTTAAAGAAAATATTTTAATTCCCTATTACACTCATAATATTGCTTTGGTGCTTGTCGGTAATCCCAAACCTACCCTATAGCCATGTGCTTTGTATCAATTACATGTACTTTCTCTAGTTTATGGGCTGTGTCTCATATTCCTGTTTCATTTTGTGTCTACAAAATGTGCATTGCATGCCAATCATTTTGATAATACAATGGGTGAGAACTTGGATATTGCTTTTGTTTTCCCTGAAATACTTATTTTGGTTATCATAGGCAGTTCAATGACAGTGTAACGACCCTGAACTTCTCCTATGAAGCAATACAAACACAAGCTAACAAGAATTGAAAGAAAGAAAGAAAGAAAGAAAGAAAGAAAGAAAGAAAGAAAGAAAGAAAGAAAGAAAGAAGGAAAGAAAAAAAGAAAGAAAAACAAGACAGAGTGAACTTAATCTTAGGCTAATCTCAGCTGCTTTGGGCAGCAAAGACAAGGGACACAAAGGGAAACCCCTAGGAGCATGGGAAGAGACTAAGCAGGGTACGATTTGAGTAATGTGAAGCATCAGGAAGCATTTGGCAAGAACTGATATGCAAACAGGGACAGCTGATACGTGAAAAGGGCTATAAAGGGAGAAGGCACTGCTTAGCTTGCTTGGACAGGACAAAGGAAGCTGGGGCTGGGTCAAAATTAACAAAAGCTTGCTAATACTGGGCAGAGATGTCTACTACAAATATCAACTAAATTGTAGACCAATAAAATACCAACCAAAAACTCACAGCTCTATAACAATTTCTACCTGCAAGCCAACATACAATTCTTTGATTTCTTCTTCCCCACCAATTCTAGAAATTTCAGATAATCTGGACAGTGAAATGAAGTACTGCACATGCAAGTTGTCTGGAAATCCCATTCCTTAAAGCTTACCCTAGAAATAATTTCAAACATGCCATTATGGAATGTGTGCAAATAATTCGAGGCAGAATTATGGTTAGTGAAGTCTTGAACACTTGCTAGATTTCCATCACTGGTGAACTGAATAAGCAAAACTGGGTGGTACATAATACAAAATGTGGATGAAACAGAAATTACTAACCAATTTTTTGCTTTTTTTATATAAGTATATATGCTTTATTGCACACCTCATGTGGGTGTGGGCAGGACCAAAGGGTGGGACAGGGCATCAATGACAGCCTCAGGGAAGTAGTGGCATAGCCACCCATGTCGGAGGCCAGAACCTGTGGGGGAGAATGGTATCATCCTGTGGCTGAGACCCCATCCCTAATAACCCCACCACCATCACCTAGCATACACAGCTCCCTAAGGAAGCCGGCCTCAGGATGACCTAGGCACTGCCCAGGAAAGCGATGATGCTCCTCTCTAGAGGTCAAGGTATTACTAACCAATTTTATATGCAGAAATTTAGACAGACCTTTTAAAAATAAAGTACAATAAATTATAAATAGAGGTGAATAACTTTAGTACCTGATGTTAACATAATATTCTGAGATAAAATAAAACATTACATTGCAAGCTATTTTGGGATCTTTTGATTTAACTATAATGATTTTTCAAATATTACTTCATTCTTTTTTATTTTTATCACCAGATCTTCAACAAGCTATGAATGTGAAAGTACATTCCAGGTGGCAAATAGTTGATTTATTTGCATTTATGAACTTATTTGAAAAATAAGCCAGATTATGCCATATTAAAAAATAATCCTCAAATTGCAGTGCCTTGCAAAATCAGAAATTTATGTCACTTGTTGCATTTATGTTACATAATACAAAACCGTTCAGAAAAGAGATGTAGATAATCTAAAAGGGGAAACAATTACTTAACAATTAGCACTAAAGATACAATGCTATTTTGTAGTATGTCTTTTTTGAGTGGCCCCTTTAATGTTTCTACTTTGAATGTAAAAAAGGTTTATCATTGAATATTTCTAGTAAAAAAAAAAAGTACATATATAACAGTATTTTCTAAGTTAGACTAAGTGCCACAGTTATGTGGTTTTTTTGTTTGTTTGTTTTTTTTTTAATGAAAGAAAGATTCATGAGTCCCAACACAGATCCTGTAAAACAGAGTCACTTCAGGTTAGGAGATTGTTTTTCAGTTAATGTGTTACCAGCAAAAAGGGTTGGTCTAACCACAGGCTTATGCACTTAGATAGTTTGTGCCTGGTCTCTCCTACGAAGCCTGAATTGTAATAAATTGTCTTAAAAACATGGAAATCAACAAACACCAGGTAACTGCTTGACTGGAAAAGTATAAGAATTTTATATACATCTCAAATTCTGGGTAGAAAGTTAAAAAAATGCTTACATTTGGTGTAGTCTGATGTCAAAATAACAGTACTCATATGGTCTGATAAATCTAAGAAATTAACAACAAAACATGGGAAAGGAATCATGAGAGATTGGCTGCAAATCAGAAAAATATTTGAAGATTAATTGGTGACAAAACAACCCCTCCATAAATATACTTCCTCAACTCAGGGTCAAAGTCATTATCACAAAAACTAGCCCACCTAATATGATTTCATAGCCAAACATTACAAAGAGATGAAGAGAAAAATCACACAGAGGGAATGCAACAAATAAAATTTCCACCTTGAGAACTATAAACAAAAGAATCCTTTGAAAGAAAATTTAAAATAGCCCTTTAGATAGACCAAAGTTCACATAATAAAGATGTATACAGATAGTGCCACTGGTAACTCTAAAGAACGGCTCTAATCTGAAAATCTGGCAATACCAAATGCAGGGTGAGAGTCAGAAGAACAGGACAGTTATTCATTGTTTTTGGGAATGCAAAACAGAACTGACATTTTGGAGGACACCAGAAAATTACACTAGGAACACTGCCTAGTGATTATAAGGAATGGTTACCATGTTAGTTACTTTTCTCTCATTGCTGAGACAAAATACCTGACACCCAAAGTTGGAGAGGAAGGGGTTTATTTGGCTTACAGTTTATAGAGGCTTTGGTCCATGATCACACGGCTCCAACGCAGAGATGACAAACAGCCATGGCAGAAGAAAAACAACATGGCACACGCAAGGCAGCAAAGGAAACAAGAGAGTTGCACAGCATCTTTCCATCCCTTAATTTTATTAAGACCAACAGGATTAGGGCTGTGACAAACACTCACATGTAGTGGTTTAGCAGTCACACACGCCCTTAACCACAGCATCTCACATTCCAGATTCAGCCACCTCTGAAAAAGAGACTCTTTTTCACAAACCACAACAGTCACTGTCTCATTTGGAGAAGAAAAAACCCAAACAGTAACTCTTTGCATTACAGGAAGAGTCGTAAGCATGACGGCTAAGAAATAAGCCTGTAAACATTGAGTTACTTTTGCTAAGATTTTAACACCGGCTTGGGTCCCTGCTCGGGTCTCAGATCTTTAAATGAAGGGCAGCTAACATTTTCTTTCCAAAGTCTGAGAGTTTTTGTCCTTCCAGGGACAAGTAAAATTCAACACAGACTAACACCTTGCAGTCTGACTTGAAAAGCCAGGAAAGATAGTTGGGAGAACTTGGCAGGTAGAAAGTTGAGAAGGGAATTATAGAAAGGAGAGAGGGGACCCACAGATTCTGTGAGTGACCTGCCAGACTGCACATCGAAGGCAAAAAGGAGCTCTGAATCAGCTTCAGTTCTCCTTCAAGAAAACAGAACTAGAACAAATAAAGAAAACAAAACAAAACAAAACAGCCAAGAAAATTTCCCTCAAAGGAACTTCTTTTTTTTTAAACAAATAACAGTATCGTTACAAATGCAGGTAAATGCAAGCCATGACCAAGGGGAAGTGACTTCAGTGGAGATGGGTCCAAGAAATACACAAGTAGCATTCAAAGATTCTAAAGCATCAGTTATAAGTCAGTATGAAGTAATAAAGGTAAATACGTTCATTGAAGGAATGAATAGAAAAATACCAGCAGAGAAAGATAAAATATATAGAAATTACCAGTGAGAAGTCTAGGACGTAAAATATTTGATATATATACATACAAAACTGAACTGGGTGCAGACATACAGAGATATGAAAACTAGTGAGTAGGAAACCTGGCTGCTAAAATCCTATAGTTGGCTGGGAAGTCTGGGTGTAGGAGTAGAGGAGTAGACTAAGAAGATCCTTTTATAAGGAAGTGTTTAGAAGAGATGAGCAGGGAGGAATTAGTGGATTTAAGGGAAAGAGATCGCATGTATTGGGAGCATTGTTTGTTATGTCACTAGAAGAAGTTGTTTGTATCTGAATTAAGTTGGGGAGGGGATGGTGATAATAGAATAAAAAGAAAGATACAAAACAGCATGTAAATAAACAAGGGGAATAACAATGCAAATGAACGGTACTAGCAAACCCACAAAAAGAAAAGGAACCCCCAAATTACTAATGAATATAGAGCAATCACAGGAATACGCAATAAATCAGACTAATCAGACAACTCATTAAAAGATTGGGTCTGTACAGATGAGTTAAAACATTAAAAAGAATTATTTTAAATTTTAAGATTCTGTGAAAGAAAAAAAAAAAAAAAAAGGGAAAGCTAGGCATTGTAACTCATGCCTGTAATCCCAGCACTCTGGGAGACTGAAGCAAGAGATGACAAGTTCAAGCCTTCAAGCCCAGCCTGAGCAATTTAGCCACCGTGGGAGAACCTGTCTCACGACCGAGAAATGGAGACAGCGGGAGGAGTGGAGGAGAAGGAGATGGAAAAAACTAAGATGCGTCTTCTCCCCGCTATGAATGTAATCTTTACATACTGTAAACACGCACTACTCAGAAAGAAATTAAATTAAAAGTGCTGAGGATGTAGCTCAGGAAAAGACCTTTGTTTAATCCCCAATATTTATTTTTCTTTTCTTTCTTTTTTTTCGGTACCGGGTATCGAACTCTGGACCTTGCACTTGCAAGGCAGGCAGCAGAACCACTGAGCCAAATCCCCGGCCCTAAACCCCAATATTGAGGGGGAGAAAAAGAAGGAAAAAATATAAATAAATAAATGCAAACCAAACAAAGTTGACAAATACATGGTATATGTGCTGCTGAAATGAACATGTTGCTGAAAAATAAATGGACTGAGATTTTTTCAAGAGGATTTCCCTACGGATGTACATCTTGTAAATGTTATTATAAATAATCTTTCATTATCTTCCTCACCTGGTAACAGTTTTACTAGAACTACATTTTTCAGATTACATGCTGGACACTCAATTAAGTTTGAATTTTATGTTTAAAACTTTTAAAAATAAAATAATGGCCAGAATATTGCATGGGGCATTATAACACTAAAACATGGTTTGTTTTTATCTGAAATTAAAACTTAACAGAATGTCCTGTATTTTTATTTGAAAATCTTGCAACCCTGTCTGGAATACATGCCAGGAAAGGGTTGACAGCTGCATGGGGTTTATTTTTAATTTCCTAAAGAACTGGCAGATTTCATGCACAATGTTACACCACTAAAGGATGAAAACTTATGTTCTCCTCAGTTTGGCCAGCATATGGTATTCTTATGCTTTTTGGTTTTTATAAAATAATATAAAATATCATTTAATTACTCTGTCAATTTGCATTTCACTTCATACTAGTAAAGTTGAGCTCTTCTTCATGCATATCTTTAAGCCTAATATGAATCACCTAGTGTGGTTCCAGTTTTATTTTATGAAGTGCTTACCCACTTCTACACATATTACAGAAAAGCATTGCAGTTAGTGCATACAGGCTGGGAGCTGATACTGATAACCATCTCTTGGGGCACCACATTTGGTATCACAGGGGATTTCTGAGCAAGTTAGGCTTTTCTGGAGTATATCACATTCAGGGCTCCCAGAACACTATTGATGCCAAGCAGACCCTCACGGAATATTTGTTGAGATGAACAAATGTATCTATACACACATTTTGAAGATGTGTGTTTGTAGATCTTTTTCTTACTGGGGTCAAATCTAGCAACTGATTAGTATCGTAAAGTTGACAGAAGGAAAGGGCTTGTAGAATCCCAGTGAACCTCATGGCAATTAGACACACAAAAGGAAAAACTCAACTATTCCTACTCATATCCCTGACCATTCAAACTGTTATTTCCAACTAAATTCCTATCAACAACCAGGAGAAGGAAGATAATTGTTCTGTATTCCTCCTTGCCCACATAAAGAACTAGAATGTGTTTAATGTGCAGTGTGTATGCGGTGTGTGTGTGTGTGTGTGTGTGTGTGTGTGTGTGTGTGTGTGTGATATGCTAACAATGCTAAATAGGACCAATGATTTGATTTAATTTTAAGTGTAAAAGCCTGGTTGACTCATGTCTCACTCTGACAGCTAAACAGATGCCTATGAGCTCTTTACCCCCGCTTGTTCTTTGTTGTTTGTGTGCTCAGTGTCTCAGAAGGCGAGTCATTCTCCTGAGAGTAACCTCCAAGCTGTTCTTCCCTCACTCCTTTTTTATCACAGAACTCACTCCTTACACTGCTACTTGTCTTTTACTTCTGGGAGAGAAGTAATTGTTGGCATTTTACATTCCTATTCTTCTCCATGTAGTCCCACCACCTGTTTGAAGGAAATCTTACAGTAAAAGTGAGATGCTTCTTGTACAGAAGTCAAGATATATTGTATTTTAATATTAACAAAGCCAGTATAGTTACTTCTACAGTATACACAATCAAATAGATTTTTATTTCACATCTGCTTCATTATTTTCATAATATCAATTAAACTGCTTGAAAGTGTTTTCTAATATGCAGTTAAAGAAGTAGATGTTCTTGTCTTTATTGCCAATTTAAAGGTTAAAAGTTTGTATCAAAGGTAAAAATTTAATAAGTAGAATTTCTAGAAGACTAAGACTGGCCTTTAAGGAGTCAAAATCACAGTTGTGGCCAGGGATTGTTCTCAGTGGTGCTGCCGCTTGCCTCGCAAGCGCAAGGACCCGAGTTCCATCCCCAGTACAAAAAACTACAGTTGTGATTCCTATAGCACTTCATTATAAACCTTCATTATAATGACCTAGAATATTTGGGCTAAGCATTTCTATTAAATAGAAAGTCTGTTTAAGAGGCAAAGAGCAGAACCCTATCTGCAAACTTCGCCAACTAAATCATCAGTATTAATGTAAAATCTGTTGTTGCATGGTAGCAGATAAATGCTTTTGCACTTCTTTAAATATATAAAGAAAAGTTTAACAATAATTAAAATGAGTCATTAGAAAACTAATGAATTTGTAATGTATGGGTTTTATTTTCAAAAATGTATGCCAAGATACTTGAATTGTCATCAGTGAGTGCATGATTGTGACTTTTTGTTGCTAGGACTGAATATACATCCAAGAGGGCTTACCCAGTCCTCAGTCCATTAATCATGCCATAAAACAGCCCTACAAGGAAGCCATCTGAGTATTCTTCGTTTTTCATTTTTCTATCAACTTTTTCTAGCCTTAGGTGGTTTCCTTGTCAAGAAATTCAGGATGGTGTTTTATTAGTCTACTCTCATGCCTACAAGTATTATTTTATCTTTTAGGCTACATGCAGTTCCTTTAGAATATACGATGCAATTTTGCAGAGGAAATACTGGGAAATAACTTAATTTATTTGTAAACTACTTTTGAAGGGTGGGAGAAATAAATATGAATCTTCTTTTTTTTAAAGCATTATTGTACCTTTTGGACACTAGGAAATAAAGTAGAATATTTTTGCAGATCTAGTTATTGTGAGGCAATTTTGTTTAGAGGGCATATTTGAGAGCATGACTTTTCCTATATCTCTTGGAATTAAGTCTTGAGCAATAGCCTGGACCACTGATTCCAACTTCAGTTAATGAACATGCAACATTTTCAGGCTGCACAGGGTTTCCCAGGACTACCTGACTTGTTCCCCAAGTAGCTGGCTCTATTTCCTCTGCTTTCCAAACAGCTTATTACTCTGAATGTCTCCTCTGGGTCCTGCACATCCTTATCTCTCATAAATGGCAAAAAAGCATCTATTGTACTATGACAAACTCATTAATAAAAACAAATGAACCACATCAAAACCCATTTTTGTAAGATTTCCTGATACAATGTCTTCAATTATGTAAGTTTATAATATTCTCCAAATAAATTTAGCTGTATATTTTTAAATAAGATGGCTAATAAATCTTCGGTTGCAAGCAGATACTAATTACATAGAGAAGAGATTGCAAATACCACTGTAATGCATATCCTTAAATGTGTTTGCATGCACTATTTTATTAATTTCTAAAGGAAATTTATATAACATTTCCTACATGTTCATTCTTTAATTCAAGAAATCTCAGAAATATTTAAAATATAGTACCAAATTCTTGTATTGACATATTAAGATTAATCTCATATACAGCTATAATGAAAAGTTTAATGACGAATTTATTAATACAGATGAAAATCTCTTCAGAACATCAATCTCCCCTCAACCCTTGAATGCTCATTTATTTCCTTGTGATTTGGCTGGTACAGTTCACACACCCCAGTTCTCAGTTACTTCTGATTGAGCTGAATGCCTAGGCCTTCCCTTATCTGTGACCCACGCTGGAGACATTACTGTAAGTGTTGGCTCCCTGCTTATTTTTCTCATATAATGTGCATTTCCTTGGGTAGGGTCAGGAGAAAACACTGGATCCCCAATCTGTTTTCCACTTTGATAACTGGGTCCCCCACTGACAACCAGCTCTCCCCTGTGCCTGAAATGCCAATATTGCTTCCTCCAGGACCTGTGGACCATGTGGTCACTGATTATTGCTGACCTATCTTTAGTCTATGTCTTTTTAGCCTATGTCTCAAAAGTGATATAACCATGTAGGGCTTGGGATTATTTGCTTTCTTTGATCTTGAAAGTATAAAAATTAATCTGTGTTCCCTCTTGGAGTCTTGTATCAGATGATACTGGAAGGTCTCAACTTATTCTTTCAATTTTATAATTGCTCGGGTTGATGTTCTTTCTTTCCCATAAGTAGACTTACTGTAGGCTCAAGGGAGGATTTAGAAATTACTTAATTCTTATTTGGAAATTCAAGCTCATAGATATTAAGTGACTTTCTGCAACCAATGGAAGCACTGAGTTAGAACTAGAAATAATACCTAGTGAAATGTTTTAATGCCTTTCTTTTATTTTTATAACATTGCGCTGGTCTGAACACTGACACATTCATGAAATTCATGTCAAAATGTGATACCCAGTGAGAAATTATTGAGAGTTGGATTCCTTACCCAGTGATTAGGTCAGAAGGGCTCAGCCTCCATGAATGGGATTATCACCCTTACATAAAAAGACTGGAAGGGCACCCTGGCCCATTCTAGCACCTGAGGACAAAAGGAGGTATTAATTATGAGGAACAGATCTTCACCAGACACTAAATCTACTGATGCCTTGATCTTAGACTTTCCAGCCTCCAAAACTGTGAGAAATACATTTCCATCACATTTAAATTACCTAGTCTAAACTATTTTGTTATAGAAGCAGGAAACGATTAAAACACAAATGGACTCAATATTCCCTTGGCCACCTCCACACTTATTAATAAAGTAATAATATGAGAAGGATTTAAAAAGGATGGGGAAGGTAGAATACTAGAGGTTTTCAAAACATGCCCATGTCTTAATCTTAATTTCTCAAACTTGTGACTATGAAGTAACATGAGAAGGGGGAATTAAGGTTGAAGATGAAACTAATGTTGCTAATCAGAGAGCTGTAAGATAAGAAGATATATTAATCAGATTTGTATTACTAGAATGAAATATCTGATATAATCAATGCATATATAGAAAATATTTATTCTACCTCACAGCATTGGGGATTGTAGTCCATGACTGAGTGGCCAATAGTTTTGAGCCTGTGATGAAGAAACACCATAGCAGAGTACACAGCAGGTTAAAAGCATTCACCTCATGAGCAGGAAGAAAATGAAGAGAAAGAGACTGGTGTTCCACAGTATTCTTTGAAGCCATACCTCCCAGAGGTTCCACCACTTCTCTGTAGCTCTGTAACATGTGGGACTTTTCAACATCCAAACTACAGCAGAGTGTTGGGGACTATCCAGGTGAACCTACCATCATAATGCTCTTCAAATGCAGAAGAGTAAGGTAGGAGGGTTGTTACAGCAGCAATAGGAAACTAATATATCTAGTTAGGAAAGGAAAAGATAGAAAGTTCATTTCCAGGCTCTTGAGGCTCCTTAGCATCAGTTGTTTTGGAGAACTATAGCAGACTCATCCTTTTAGAGGTAATAACAAGGCTAACTGTAGGTTCTATAGAATAGCACATATTACATCACTATCCTGGGCTTCAAGAGTTTGATAAGGATAAAAGATCTGACACCATATATTCAAGGTTCTCCAGAGAATCAGAACCAGTATATATCTATATAATTAGATGACTAAATAAATGAGAAAGACAGATAGATAGACAGGGAGATTGATTATGAGTTTAGTGTATATTATATCAGAGACTAAGAACTCCCAAGATCTGCTGTGTGCAAGCTGAAGATCCAGACAGTCCAAGTACTGATGCAATTCACTGTGTGTCTCAAGCCCTGTGATGAGAGGAGAGTGTGCTGATAAAAGCCCAGATAGGTTGGGAGGCAGGAGAAGACAGAGGTCTAACTCAAGCACAGAAAAAGAGAATTAATATTTCCTCTCTGCCTTTTTCTTCTGTTTAAACCAAAATTTGTTCTTCCAGCCATCTGGACATCTCATCATCTAGCTAAGTTGATACTTAAAACTAAACATCCCATACAGTCAACTGCATCTCTGCTCCATATAAATAAGAGAAAAAGATGAATATGTGTCATTATAATCTACATATGTACACACCTCCTTGCAGTCCATGTTTCCTAGTAAAACAGATTCAAAGTACGTTATCAATTTAGAGGAAGTTAAAGATACTCTGTAATTAAATCCAATAATAATTACTATTAAAACTTTATCTACCAAAAAAATTTATGTCTCCTCCATCTATTTTTTCTTGACAGATTTATTGCTTTTTCACCAGTCAGATGATCTAGTTATATTTCAACTACTTTACTTTTTTGTTTTGTTTAGCTTCCCAGGATCATAGTAATAAATGCATTTTAAAACCTTTAAAATGATTTTTCTATTACTATGATCATTATTTGAATACTCAGAACTCCATAAAGCCACTGCTCTCATTTACCCTATAAGCCCCAAGAACGGAAAAAATACATTGTTACTTTCCAGATAAATAAAAATAGCTTCTAACATAATGACATAACTTATAGAGTTGTCCATAAGAATGTTAATATATTAATACTTACATGGAGATGTGGACTCTAAACTAAATGACAGTCAGAGAATGCCAACAGTAAAAAAATATATATGAAAGCTACAAGCATAAATAGAAAATAAAATGTGAAAATGTCTTTCACAGTAGAGTTTTCCTGGAAAGTATATATAGCAAGAAATTATCAAGAAGAACTCAAGTAGAATAGATAATTAAATCTTAAAATTAATAAGTATATATAATCTACAAGTTATGAAAGCATAAACACTTTGTAATGCAGATCAATATATTCCTCAGTGTAGAATCCCCAAAAGGCATGTTTTATTCCTATTGTGGCTTTCTTATAAATACTCTATAAGTTATATAATGAACTGTTTTTATTAGTCCATGAATAAATTTGAAGAGCAAAATATGCAAATTTCCATCATTTTACATAATAATATTTTATTCAAAGAAAGTAATATAGTTTCCATCTTGGTGTAATTATATTGAAAGCTAATTTATGGGAATTTTTGTAGCCCCACACATTAGATTGTATGTCTTCTTTTAAACAATGATTAAACAGGCAAAACAATGAAAGCATTTAAAAGAATGCTGAAAAATGAACTGAGAAAAAATATGTCATTATGTTATTATGGGCCTGATTTTTTACTTCTTTGGCAGAGGAAAAGTCCTAAAGTACCACCAGTTACTACAGACCAATCTATGACACTGTAAGTAATATGTTTATTATAAACCATCCAATAATTAAGTACTTTCACCAAACACTAAGTACATATTTAATTAACATGTACTTACTAGTTTCTAATAAAATAGTCCAGAAATCAATAAACTTGGATGAGTACGCTTAGGAAAAATTGACAATTTCTCTAAATTTTACCATGATACTCTTTTTTTAATATATTGAATTAACTATTAGTCAACATTTATAATATGCTTTACAAATTTTCCTATAAAACATGGCATATGCCTTCTTAGACAAAATTTCTATATTTTCAAAAACTAGATTATTATTCAAAAGATATCTCTTCCATCAAAAAATACCTTCTCACATTAAAATGCAAGTTACACATATTTTGAAATAATATTGAAGTTAGAAATGTAGTCTGTAGACATAGACCTAAATGATTTCCAAAATTTACCTAAGCATAAATCTGAGGAAATGAACACATAAAAATCAAGTGACTGGTTTGGTCCCAGCAAGTAGTAATGGAAGCCACTCAATCACTCTTACATACAGTGTTTATCCTCCCCAAATAGAAATTAAACCTACCTGAACTCAACAAGTGAGTTCTTGAAAGAATAGTAATGTGAAATTCAGTATTGGCACAATTTCCAACTGTGCAGATTTTCAAAATTAAAAAATTAAAAACCTAAGTGAACTCAATTTTATACCCTAATTGAAACAAACTAACAAGAAAATCAAAGGAATATTTCTTTGATTAATATTTACTGTTAAAATATTTTGAGCAGTACAGTAAAAAGTATGTATAACAAGATAAAATCAAGAATGACTCAGAATAGACACTACCTTTGAGAAATATTTTAAATATATAAAAATTAATATAAGAAAGTTACTAGATCTAGACTCTTTGACATCTAAAAGTTACAAAGATATCAAGAGTAAATAAATCTATACTTTATAAAATTTTCAGAACATTGAAAGTAATAGATAATTTCTTAAATCATTTATGAGGTTAGGGTAACTCTCATAACACAGCTAAGCAATAATGAGATCTTCAAAATGTAATGAAATTTACTTACACATATGTGAGAATCTGCAGTTCTTAAATATTTAAATATATGTTTAAGGAATAATCCTACCAACCTTAACTTCTGTCAGAAATACAAGGATGTTTTTATGTTAGAAAAATATTAATTTGGCTTAGCATGGCAGCAAATTACTAAATTGAGTAAAAATGGTACTCTTATTAAAATTATTTGCTAAAATTTAACTCTCAAAATCTCTTATCAAATATTAAACAGAAAACAAAGTTTTTCTTAATAAAGGTATTTTTCTGGAAGCAGGAAACAACCATAATCCTTAATGATGAAATGCTACAAATAATACTAAAAGCTTCAGTGCACTCAACTATCATCTTGCAATGCCACTCCTATGATTGAAAGCTACACAAAAACTTATAGGTACACAGAAATGTAAATAGAAGCAAATTTTTACCAAAGTGTATTAAAATAGAAATCCTAATGACAAGCAACAAAGAAATCAATAAATGCATTATAGTATTTCAGATTATAGAATTCTAGTAACCAATAAAATTGACCCATATTTATTGACATAATTTTCTAAAACATTCTTAAATGAAAGAGCAAATTTCAGAGCAATACATCTAAAATGACATATTCATTTCTAAAGGTTTCTTATAGAAATAACCCTTAGTGACTACCCTAAGAATATTTTTCCTCAATCAAATCTTGGCAATCGCTACATATGCTGATTCTCAGAAGATTTTCTATGTAAGAAATAGCAAATAACTTCAAAGGGAAATTGTTTAATAATAAACAGAAAATTTCATGTTTTAATGTTTTTAAATGTGTCACTATAAAATCACTTAAAAGTGTGATTTCAATACAATGGTTCCCACAGTGGGAGGAAGAAGTCAAGAATACATAGGAATTATGTGTCATTGGTTCTCTGGCCAAGAAAATTAATTATATGGTTATGAGCCAGGCCACACCAATTTTCTTCAGTCTGATTCTAAATGAGTCTTATTTACTACATTTTAAAATTAAAAATATTGTCATATTTCCAATACTATTATATTGCTAATTTCAGGCATGAATTTTAAAAGTACATTTTGAGAAGTCATTTCATAGAAACATCAATAGGTTTTCAGTTACAAGAATAATGTAGTGTTGAATGCAGTAACTGTGACTTCCTATTGCAATTTAAATTTCATGGTTATGGTTTATTGGGCAGAATTAATGAACAAATATAAAGTATTTAAAAATAGCTCAAAACCAACTTCCCAGGGTAGCAGCTCATTAAAAGTTTTTCTATTGATTGCTTAACTAGACTGAAATGACATTATAGTTATTTTCCTGGCTGATTTAGGTGATATCTGACAAGATTTACATTTCCAATTTATGTATAAATGAGTAGTTTCATCATTAAATTTGCATCCACATTGGGTACAAAGATATAAAGATATGGGACAGTATAGTAGATCATGTCACGGTTTGAATTGTCAACTTGATTGGCAGAAAGAAAGCCAAAAGTTTAGTGAAGCATACTTTGGATGTGTCAGGTTGGGTGATGAGGGTGTGGCCTTGAGAACTTCATCTGGTCTCTGGTCCCTTCCTCTCTCAAGCTCTTTCCGGGAAGCCATGAGGTGAGCAGCTTTGCTCCATGACTGGAACCTCTGAAACCGTGAGCCAAAACAAACCTTTTCTTGTTTCTGTCAGACATTTTGTCCCAACGAGAGAACAGTAACTAACACAGAGTCAGAAGGATACAGATATTCTGTCATTCTATTATCTATATTACTAATTTTATCTCCTCATCCCCCAAGTCATACGGTGTTTTTTAAAAATTTTGTTTTAGTCTTTGCAAAAGCAAATGCCACAATAAGTTTTGAATAAGTTAACTGATAAGTACAGTTTCTGTTAAGGTCTTTATATTAATATATTTTGAAATTATAATTTTTATCCCACACAGTGCAAGGGCTTACCTAGATAAGATCTAATTAAAATTCAGTAAAAACAAAATAACAAAATATATATTTAAAAATTACCAGTCAGCAAAGAATTTCAAAATATTCACTATAATATAATGATTTTTATCTAACAATGGAAACAGTTAAATTGCTATGGGAGAATTCTGCTTGGAGTTTAAAGAGAAAGATAGGTTGGAAGGCAAACTATATGTTTATCAGAGAATAAGATTAATTTCTTTATAGCCTTTGCTTTGTTAAAGCAGGCAGGTGCATTCGATCCTTAAATTATTTCTTTTATCTATAGGGAACCAATGCATAACATACTATAGCTCTTTCACACATAAACCAACATGTGACAAAATTTATAGAAATAACACATACAAAAGACTTTCTTAGCCATAGTCACAAAACAGCATTACTTTAAATAATATGTCCAATACCCCACAAAAACAATACTATTTTAAATAATCAAAATGTCTAGTACTCCCAAGCAATTGCAGTACAGAAAGTTCAAAACAAATAAATGCTAATTTTTCCATTTAATTTTCAAAAGATGAGACCAGTTATTTGAAGGGAATAAAATTGAAAAAAATACCATGTACAAGGCATCATGATTACAATGCACCACAAGACCTCAAATGACCTGAGCATAATATAGACGACTTGTTCTTAACTCAACATGAGAATGTCTCTCACAATGAGCAAATGTCTAAATAAATACAGAGGTTACATTGAAAGTTTTAAAAAATGTTTTCTCTGGGTGGATTTGAATAAATATATTTTATGAGTAGTACAGTTGATCTATACTTCAGAGGACAAGATAATACCATCTGGGCACATTCATTAACCGAAATGAGGCATCCGTTCTTTTTTAAGTAGAAAGTGAAAGGGGAAATTAAAGGAAAAGACTGGCTTTGGAATTAGAGATACAGTACTTATAGATCTGAAACAAAGTTCATGAATCCACTGGATCCATGTGTAATTATTTAAGCCTCTTTTTCTTCTTCAAAATGAGATTACAACAGAGCACTACATTGCTAATTTAGTCATGTGAGGTAACGTGATTCCAAAATCTGTACTCCTGAAAAACAAGAGTGAGTTAAGAAGTCCCTGTGCCTGGCCACCCTCTTGGGCTCTGCATATGGCCTTCTGCAGAGAACAGCCTTCCCCGTGAGGCAGAGGTTAGGCTTACAGATGCTTCCTGTTGTGTGTCCAGGACAAGGTCAGATGCAGACTCATAGGATTCCTTGCTTTGGCTCATTCATTCATGGTAAGCAGAACTGTTCACATTGATCAATATGGAAATGTATGCAACTTTAAGAAATTTTAGTCAAGTTTCTCTCTCCCCAGGTCCCTGAACTTTGATCCAGGCTCAGCCTGAGCAAGTGTACAGCCTCTTGAAATACCTTATCCATGCACTAGCCAATCACAAGGAAATACATAACTGTATCAACTGACTTGTTTCTCCTACACCACCACATCTTGCTAATTTTGTTTTTCCTAGCCTTCTTTATCCTTTTTTGTAAAAGAAAATTCCTTTCTACCTGATATTTGAGCTGCTTAGATAGCTTAAAGCCAGGGTGGTTTTTGTTACTGCAATGGCCTGTTATTATTCAGATAGGCCCTGCCCTGAACAGTAGTATTTTTCCCAAAAATTCATAGGTTGAAGCCCTACTCCTTAATAGGACTGTATTTGGAAACAGGAGCTTTAATGGGAAATTAAGGTTAAATAAGTTCTTGAGAGCAGGTCATAATCCCATAGGGTTGACAGTAAGTAGAGGGGCCTGGGCCTGCCCCACCTTCACACACACACACACACACACACACGCACATATGCATTGAGCAAGGGTGATGTAAGCACAGGACGAGGAGGTGCCCATCACTGCAGGCCAGGAGCAGAGCCTCCCAGAACAACCAGAACCCAATACAGTGGCACTGGATCTCAGACTTCTAGACTTGTGAACTATGAAAAATTAAATTTTTGTTTGAATTGCACAGATTATAGTATTTTGTTATGCCAGGTCAAGCAGACTAAGATAGCACACTCTTCTTTATTATAGTAATCTTTTCAAATAAAATTTCTCCTAAGACAGGAATTTTTAAAAATCTAATTTATCTATCTATATATATATATATATATATATATATATACACACATATATATATATGTGTGTGTGTGTATATAAAACATTTCCCCAAACTAATTACTGAATATTTTACATCAAAAATATATCTTATATTTATGACTAACACTTCAGAATTTTCTCACTCCACAAAAAACAAAGCAAACAAAAAACCTCCAAGTCATTCACATACCTGTGCCATGGTGTACCTTTACTTTGAGCAGCTATAAATTTCAAGTTTTGAAGCCAATGAAGTGGTGACAATAGACGCATTGCCCTTGAATTATTTGGAAAACCTTTAAAAATACAATATAGATTAAATATAACAGGCAATGAAGTTAAGTGCTTTAGTAGCTCTCAATTTTTTTAAACAGTAGGAGATGAAAGATTAAGTAATTTAGATTAATTTTGTAGATTTTTTTCTTTTTCAAATGGATAAGTGGTATTTCAGGTAAGTGTGATGTTCATCTCAATGCAAGTATCGGACCTTTGTTTCTCAAACTTTAACAGGAAGTACCACGGTTATCCTTTCAAAACCTCAAAGAATCAGGAGAAGCCAAAAACAGTGCTACATTGTTTCAAAAATGAAGGCTGAAGGGGTATGGGAAGAATTAGCTCTGTAGAGTAAATCTGTGGCTAACTAAAGAAAGGATAGAACCAAAAATAAAGTGCACTCTGTCCAGATGACACAATTTGAGCTATCAGGAGGAGTCATCACCCGCTCCTCTGTGATATCTGGTCTCCTTCATGCAGTCCACAGCTGGTGGAAGGCGAGGAAATGTTCTACAAGGGGGTCCTAAGAATCATCTGCTGCCCTGGGATCTTGAAATTGACAGGTCCTGCCCACTTCCCCAGCCAGTGTGCCCCACCCCAGAATCACTGAGGAATTATTAAAACTCAGACAGCCAGCTCCGACACTCAGTTTCTTGTTGGTGATCCTGGTGCAGTTTATTTGAGAACCACACTTTAAGAACTCTTCTAGAAGGAGAACCACGCCTGCTCCCAACCCAGCCGCCATCGCTCAAGTGCTGGGAGGAAGCCTGGGCCCCGATTCACTGCAGGAAGGAGAACCACGCCTGCTCCGGGAAGGTAGCCGCGTGGGCGCCCCTGAACCCCCATAACCCCCCACCCCCGCACTCTCAGACCTCCTGAC
Source organism: Fukomys damarensis (assembly GCF_012274545.1). Classification (NCBI taxonomy): domain Eukaryota; kingdom Metazoa; phylum Chordata; class Mammalia; order Rodentia; family Bathyergidae; genus Fukomys; species Fukomys damarensis. The sequence goes on from NW_022900929.1 coordinate 69,022,308, forward strand.
TGTGCCAGTCTTTGGACCCACTCTGCAAAGACAGAGGTGGTCATCAAGGGTATATTTCTGAGTTCCCAACTTTGAACATCTTTAAAGAAAGGGCGTGGGAAACCTGTAATAGAACGTTGTGGAGTTCAACCATTCAGAAGGTTGGGGAACTCAATCTGGGCCTTACAGCCCGAGAGCAGTCAGCATCATGGGGTTCAGCCATCAGCTAACTGAGATCAGGGGTCTTGCATCCTCGCTCTGTCTGAGCCATTAAAGGGTAAATACACTATATTGAAATTTTGTTCACTGCAGACATGTTCTGGGCTGCTTCTTGATTTCATTTTAATTCAGATGATTTAAGGGTGATAGACTAGTGATTACCACAGGTGGTCAGTGTCCAAGTTGTGCTTGATCTTAATGTGTCACTGATTGTATCAGTTGGGGTAAAGCATTGCCGTTGATTTGATGAGCTGTTTACGAAGATGAGATGTTATGAAGATGACGTTATGAAGATGAGAATGTCTGTGGGTTGTTAGAGACCCAGAAGCTAGGGTGCAACTATCTCAGGAAGATTTGGGTGATAACCAAGAGATTAAACCAAGGACAATCCGACAACAAAAATTAAAATAAGAACACACTTAAGCAGGACTCAAGGACAGACTTCTAATTTACCAATGGCAAACAGTAGGGCAAATGAGGATGAAAAGGCGGATAGTAAACCACCAGGACACCCTGAACTCAAAGCACAGGAAGTAACAAAACAGATCAATCAGACTCTAGAAAAATTCAAAACAGAAATAATTTCCCAGATAATCATAGAGATAGTGAGCAGAATGGAAGTCGTGATTCGAGACTGTAGAGCAGAAACTGACAAAAAAAATAGATGAGCTCAGGACCATGATAGAAGCCATGAAGGCCCAGCATAAGAAAGAAATGGAAAAAATAAACGCCCAACATAGGAAAGAAATGGAATCCATAAAACAGATTCAAACAGATATCCAGGAGATTAAACACTCCATAGAAAGTGTATGCAACAGAATAAAAGAATGCGAAGATAGGCTCTCAGATATAGAAGATAAAATTGCAGTCAGTGACCATGAAAAGAGAGGTCTCTTAAAA
>NW_022900929.1:69023539-69024015 GCF_012274545.1 Fukomys damarensis
GTAAGAGAAAAGAAACAAATCACATGCAAAGGAAAGCCCATCAGAATCACAGCAGACTTTTCAACACAAACCCTTGGGGCAAGGAGAGCCTGGAATGAGATATTTCAAGTACTAAAAGAGAACAAGCTCCAACCTAGACTGAGGTATCCAGCAAAACTCTCTTTCAAAATGGATGCGGAAATAAGACACTTCCACAACAAAGAACACCTGAGAAACTATATGAATACCAAACCAGCACTACCAGCAATTCTAAACAACATCCTAGAAAAAGACAATGAAGGCAACAACACCATGAGGCCCAACAGAGCAAATCAAATAGGCAAGGCAAGAAATTAAAAGGAGAAGGTGAAAAAGTAAAAAGAGTCAACAAAAGGTCAATAACATGTCAATAATAAGTCAGTACATATCAGTTATAACCAGCAATGTCAATGGCCTCAACTCACCAATCAAGAGAAATAGACTGGCAAAATGGAATA
>NW_022900929.1:69024527-69027302 GCF_012274545.1 Fukomys damarensis
ATTTTGGGAAACTTTAACAGTGCTGCCAACTTTGGAAAAAGTCATCCCAATTTACTGTGTTGAGTTGGCATTGTGCAGAAATGGACAACCATATTGGTCTAGAAATGTTAATTTATTTTTATTTTTATTTTTTATTTTTTTCCATGTGTACAGGGGTAACACATTGTACTAAATATGTAAGGTCATATCTCTGTGGGTTTGATTACAGAAACTAATAAAGTATTATCTAAATAATGAAAAGAGAATAAGATAAGACTATAAGAGCGAGAGGCAATTTAAATATGTTTAGGGACCATTTTCATCTCCAGAATTAAGGATTATTTTAATGTTACATCATTGCCTTTTCTCTTTTACTTTCCTTTTTAGTTTTATTTTTGGATTTCCTATTTTTAATGTTCATACAGAGATTTATTTAACTGAACTACTGAATAGTTTCTTTGGTGTGAAAAACTATAATAGTACACAGGATCCTAATGACATAATTAATAATGTGAAATAGGAAGTAAAGGGCTAAAGGTGTAGGGAAAGTGGGAAGGGTTGGGGAAAGGTAATAAGGGAGAGGAAAAAAATACGAGAAACTGAAAAAATGGAAATAAAGTGTTTGTAAATGGGGAGGGGAGGAGGAGGTGAAGGGAGGGCAGGGACAAGGGGAAAAAATGAGAATCAAGACCTACTATGTAAAGGTACAGAATCCCAATAATGAATGTAATTATATTGTATACCTAGATTGTACCAATAAACTCAATAAAAAGAAAAAGAAAAAAAAAGAACTGTTCTAGGACCAGGATTTAGGAGTCTCTCAGGCAGGTTACAAAAGCCAAAGTGTCAATTGTTTAAAGACTGTCACATCTGATATACTGGCAAGGTGGTGGAACAAAATGCCACTAAACGCAATAGTGAAATAATTCCCAGGTTGTAAAATAAAGCAATGGAAAGCATTCTGGTAAGTGATCTATAGGTACAAGTGAAAATTAAGATGCCTGGATAATATATCTTAATTCTTTGTTTTGCCATTCTCCTCCTCTCCCTTCAACCCTTATTCCCCTTCCCATTTACAAAGTCATGTTTCTGTTCTATTCCCTTCCATCTTCCCGTTCTTCCTTTTCCCTTCCCCTTCCTACCTCCCTTGTTCCCCTTCCCATTTAAACATGTTCTTTCTACTGACTGATATCTAGCCACCATTTTGTTCCTTATTTACCTTTTACATTTCTCACACAAGAGAAATAATGTAATATTTAAACTGCGTGTCTGATTTATTTCACTTAAAATTCTGATCTTGATGTGCATGCATTTACCTAGAAATGTCTCAAGTTTATCTTTCCTTATGGCAGGGTACAAATTCCCTGAAATGAATATGATCATTATGTATTGCAAACATGTGCTAATTAAAGGTAGTCAAAAGGAAATTTATTCATTGCCCAGATTCCTGGTGGCAGGAATAAATGAAAACTAACTAAATAAATATTGAATGTCAAGCTTTCTTTCTTGGGCGTCCTTATACTTATTCTGGTAGTACAGACCAGAAACTCATGAATCAAAATATAAAGGTAAAATGATAAAGCAAAGAAAATCTCAAGGAGAAAATTGAAATTCTTGCTTTAATTTAACAGACACATGAAAATACTAAACACCAACAGAAAATTCATGTTTCATAACACAAATAACCTATATGAAGGTTCACATACAAGCCCGTAAGGTAAATCACAGTAGATTTCCAAATTGTATATCATAAAACACTTTCTATGTCTAAAACATAATAAATGTTGAAATGAATAAAAAGATAACTTTAAATATTTAAACTACATTTCTAAAGAACTTATGGAAAGAAGAGATAGTATAATGAAAATTAGGAAATAGAATAAATACTGAAAATATTAATTTTACAATGAACATTAAACTATGCACTTAGAAATATAGTTTTAAATATTCAAGATTTTTATTATAAAATGTTTAATACAATCAACAAGTCAAATTTCCTAATATGTTAAATATGTTATAGATAAGAAATAATATATTTGACAGTATACCATCAAAAGTATTTATATTATTTCAAAAGTATTTAATAGCAGTGGGTGTCCTGTTGTGATTTGATTTTGCTTTTGCTTATTTCCATAGTTTCCTATTTGTTTATAATGAAATGGATTTTTCTCTAAGTATAAAAGGCAAAGTTTCATTTTGTAAAATTGCATTTTGGTAAGACTTACACAATAGTGTGAATGTACTTAAGGCCAGGGATCTATATAATTAGATGACTAAAATGGTAAATTTTATATTGCATATATTTACAATAATAACATTTTCATGTTTCTTTAATAAGATACATTGTTATATTAACATTATTTTATTGTGTTTTATAGTATTTAATTAGACTTTATCTTACTTAACTCATTCATTTATCCCTTTATTATTCTATTCTAAAAATCACTGGTCATTCGAGAGATGCAGATGAAAACAACACTGAGATTCCACCTCACCCCACAAAGAATGGCTGCTGTCAAGAAATCACACAATAACAAATGTTGGCGGGGTTGTGGGGAGAAAGGAACCCTCCTCCATTGTTGGTGGGAGTGCAGACTAGTGCAACCACTATGGAAATCAATATGGAGATACCTCAAAGAGCTTGGACTGGAGGTTCCATTTGACCCAGCCATCCCTCTGCTGGGTATCTTCCCAAAAGAACTAAAAGAATCATATCACAGAGAAGTATGTGCACCCATGTTTATAGCGGCACAGTTTGTAATAGCTAAATCTTGGAAACAACCTATTTGCCCATCC
>NW_022900929.1:69027642-69032690 GCF_012274545.1 Fukomys damarensis
GGTGAGGGGAGGGCAGAGGTAAGGGGAAAAAATGAGAATCAAGACTTGTCATGTGGAGGTACAAGATCCCAACAATGAATGTAACTGTACTGTATCCCTAAATGTACCAATAAACTCAATAAAATTAAAAAAAAAATAAAAAATAAAAAATAAAAAATCTCAAATGTATTGAGTTTGAAAGCTGAAAATACTGAGTCCAAATTTGATAATAAAAGTGGTAACACTGAAAGCAATACAGCAGTGGGCATGTGTTGTTTTTGTTTAGTAGTCATTAGTCATACAAATCATATTTTGTGGGGAAAAGTATGTACTCTTAAATCTTATAGTTTGGGAGAGACTGCCACCAGCTTTCTGTAACAAGTAGGGTTAAGGGCAACTTCTGGCAGATTGATTTCCTTATCCAGAATAAGTGGACATGGGGAAACGTGTCCAGATCTTGCCAATAACTCCTAGAACTGGGACAGTGTTGGCACAGTCTTAAGTGAGAGCCAACTTATCCCGAAGTTGGTAACCACTTCACGTAAGTCCCAAGGTCCCCCCAACCGCCTTGTCACAAATGAAGAGCCTCAGAAGGAAGCAGATCTATCCTTTCAGTTTCAATTTCATGAACCAGTTCATTTCTTAAATTGTTTAAATCACTTTAGAAAAGTTTTAAGAATAAAACTGATCATTTTATATAAGTATAGAATCACGTGAAACTGAAATAAAGCTAAACTAAACAAGTTGTTGAATTATGCCACCTAAGGAAGGTCTACAATCTTCCTTTGTAAAATTAACCCAAGCTTCACTGAGAATCAATTTCTTTCAGAAAAAGCTCTATGAGAATTAATGTTACAGAGTTTTTTCTTAATAAATATTTCCATATTCCATGAAGCTACATGGATATGATGTATTTTTATTAGTACCTGTTATAATACATAATATTCCTTTTGGGGAGTTGGTATATATACATAATATATCTTAATTCCTTTTTTCATCTCTGTTCCCTCCCCTCCTTCCCTCTCCTATGCATCTCTTGGTCCTTTTCGTGTGTGTGTGTGTGTGTGTGTGTGTGTGTGTGTGTACGTTTGTAGTACATAATATTTATATTCCTTGTGTAGAGTTTGGGGACATGAAGACGGCATCTTAATTCCTTTTTTGTCCCCCATTCCTTCCCTCTCTCCCCCACCATTCCTCTCTTCATTCATTTCCTCTTTATGGAAAGAGTCATCTCCCTACTTTGTATTATTTTTTATTTTGCTCTTCATTTATACCTTGACTTTCTTATATTTTAAATGAGCATATTTCAAGTCATTTACTCTGAGCAAAATGAAACTATACCAAAGTTCTTGAAATAATTTATTCCTGTTAATTAAATACCAACAAAGCCTCCTGATTTTAATAGAGCCAACATATTGAACTATAGCTACTACATTTACAAATGGCATATGGCAATTATTGAGTTGATGTAATCAATTTTAGAGTCCAACTGGACCCTGAGGAAAAGGCTGATATGAATGCCAACCAACTCTAACATACAGCATAATACGCCGTCCTACTTAAAAATCACTGTAGTGTTGTGTCTGAAACATAACAAGCAGCTGGCCAACTCGATAAGAAAGCTGTGTTTTAATTCATATTAATTATAGCGACAATGAGAAATTCTGGTACTATGTCAATAGCACGGGCAAAACTATTTTCAGCCATCATAATTTTGAATTATCTCTGTTTTGCTCTTTATACTCATTTCAAAATGTGTTTGTATGCATCAGATCATTTATGGAATCTCGTGTTATAGTTCAGATTTCTGAAAGAAATAATATTGGCTAAAGCCCTGCACTTATGCGAACACTTGTGAGCATCTGAACAATTAAACGTGGCTTAGTGGATCTTGTCACACTATTCTCTTTTCTACTTTCAAATGATTTAAGAGGAAGATTTTGAAATAGAATGACAGTCATCAAAGGACAATTACAGGATAATAGCAAAAGAATCTTCTCTCCTTGTCATGGGAAAGAGGAGCAGGTGTTCTCTATGGCAATCGCCTTTATTAATGGGATTTTAGAGGACCACTCGGAAAGACTCATGTTCCTTTGAGAACAGAATGGCATCTGTAGGACTGGATGGATGCCTAATTGATGCCCGAATCAGTTCTTATCTTCCATAATGGGGAAGAGAGCTGACCCCTTTGGGCACAGACCAAACATGGATGGTGCTGCCAACCATGCATGACATTCTTGGGGCCTAGAATAACACTGAAGCAGGGTCGTGGCTTCAAGCACTTGGGGGCCCCCTGCCTAAGAAGTGCTATTGGAAGGATAATGCGTTAAGGGATGGTGGCATAGACATCTGGTAAAAGAGTTGGTAGCTTAGAAAAAAAAAGGGATGCGGCATTTCTTTGAGAACCATGCCATGTGGAGTCCTACGATCATTTAGATCTAAAATGTTTCCCCAAATGCTCATGCACACATGGGGAGGGCAGCTGGATCGTGGGGGGTGCAATATTCATCCGTGGAGTCACTAACTGAGGAATTCTGTAGCTGAATGTGCCATTAGATGGTGAGGCCTGCTTGGATGTGGCTCACTGGGGGCACGGCCTAAAATGGTGTCTTCTTATCCATGACTCCCACTTCTTTCTGCTTCCCGAGGGCCATGGGTTGGGCACCTTTTCCACCTTCACGCCTCTCCTCTCTCCATTTCTGCACTGAAGACAGCTTATCATGCACTAAAACTGAGGCAAAATAAATCTCTCTTCCCTCACTTTGTCGCTTTTGGGTACTGCATCCCAGAGACGGAAAATGAGAATACGTCTTCACAGGACACTGAAGAACACACATATACACTTGGACATAGAACAAGAATGTGTAGGCTGCCATAGTGATGCTATGAGGGAAGGTCCATGGTATCCAAGAAAGAACTACAAGCTATACCAACATTGTCAGAGGGGTTTTTAAATTTTTCCTCCACTTTATCTTCCACTTCTCAGGTGAGGAAAAGCATTGCGAGAGCTTTAGGGTATAGATGGGGAAGGGGAAGAAAAAATGAAAGAAAAAGATTGTGAATCCATTTCCCCTCCTTGTGAGTGCTAGGGTCACAGGTTAGCCTTAAGACAATGGGGTAAGGGGAGAAGGGAGGGCAGGGATATGGGGGAAAAATGAGAAGCAAGATCTGTCATGCAAGATTACAAGATCCCAATGATGAATGTAACTGTACTGTATACTTAAAAAGTACCAATACACTCAATAAGATTTTTAAAAAGACAGTCGGGGAAGGAAGGCAGGCAGGCAGGCAGGCAGGCAGAAAATGAGCATTGGAAGGGGGAGAGGTTGAAATTGATGAGACTATCATTTGGGGTTGGAGTGTATGTGAAAATGAGACTGCATTTATAAAGTGATTTGGATGCCAGAGGGAGAAGAATCTGACAAAGCAGCTATGAAAAAAGCACAACAACATCATTCCTTTCCTCCTTATTTTATCAATCACATATGCTAATAATATAGAAAAATGTAGAAGAATTTGAAGATTTTGATTGTGAAGTAGGTTCAAGAATTAGTGTTTTAAAAAGCTTACATGATAGACAATCTTACCCTTAAGTTTAAAGTCAGTTTTGATTAATGGGAAAATACTTGGAATTTCCATACTGAAGTCACAAGCAGGATATGGAAATCAACACTCATCTTGATATAGTCATGGAAAAGAGATAAAGGTATAAAATTGAAATGTGGAGATAGAAGTATCAATTTTTCTACATGATGCCTTATACTCAAAAAACCCAAGAGAACCAATTTACAGTTAATAAGAAGACTCAGTAAAATTTCCAGATACAAACTAGTTTATAGAAAATTAAGAAATATGAAGAAAAGATTACTGAAGGATGCAACAGAAGTCTTGGAATAATGGGCACTATTACTAATAATGTATAAGGTTAAAGTTTTTTAATAATAGTGCCAATAGGGTTTTATCTTACTATAGAGGTTGTTTGTAGGGATACAGACAGTAGATAAAATAAGAAAGTATGACTAAGCAGGGCGTGGTGGCACACGCCTGTAATCCCAGCACTCAGGAGGCTGAGGCAGGAGGATCAGTGTGAGTTCGAGACCAGCCTGGACTACATAGTGAGTTCCAGGTCAGTCTCAACTACATAATGAGACCCTGTCTCAAAAAACAAACAAACAAACAAAAGAAAGTATGACTAGCCAAGAAATACCTCCCCTAGAAGAAATACAGTGGATGGGTGACAGGTACAAGAATTCGCCTTAGTAAGTTACCGTTTTTTAGTTTCAACAATTAAAAGAATGTACAATAGACATTGCAAAATGGGAAGAAAATGTTCAGATGAGAAGGGGAACAAAGAAGAGAAGAGGGAAAGAAGGGACAAGAAATATGAGAAAATCAAAAGAAAGAAATGGAAACAACGCTTTTGTACATGAGAGGTGGAAATGGGGGGAAAGAATCAAGATATATCATGTACTGGTACAAATTCATGATGAATGTTATAATTATGTATATCTAAAATGTTCCAATAAATGTCTTGCTAAAAAAAGAATGTAATACTGGCATATGATACACAAATTGATTTGTGAAACACAACAGAAATTTTGGAAATAAATAGCCTTGATAATTGTAGTGTTCCTCCAAAGTATATATTCAAGTCTATGTATATGGACCTGTACATATGATCTTATATAGAAACTGGATACTTGTAGATGTAAATAATGCAAAGTTTAAAATACTGCATTAGGGTGGTCCATAAATTCAATGGAAATACTGTCAGAGGCAGAAAAATATTAACAATATAATGTCTGGAATATGTAAACCAAAACTGGAATTTGTTAGGGGAGAGAGTAAAAAGAATGTAAAAGATACAATAACTTGGCTTAAATAAAAGAGTTTAAACATTCTTGTAATATTTCATAGTTTATTGGGAAAATACAGGTTCTTGTCTCATTTTAGAATAACACTTGGTAGAAACACAAAAGGGTGCGGGCCAGGAATTTAGCTCAGTGGTTCGTTGTCCTGCCTTGCAAGCTCAAGGACCCGAGTTCAATCCCTGGTATCAAAAAAAAAAA
>NW_022900929.1:69032915-69043799 GCF_012274545.1 Fukomys damarensis
GTGTGTGTGTGTGTGTGTGTGTGTGTGTGTGTGTGTGTGTGTGTGTGTCTTATAAGATACAGGGCCCTACTTAAGGGTAGAGCAACAAGGGACTGATAGACCTGTGTCACACAGGTCACAAGTTTAGAAAATAACATACATTTTTTAAAATGTAGGATGTTTGAGATGATAAAAAAGAAAGGCAAAACATTTTAGCAGGAAATTATAAAGAAGAAAACAAATATAAGTGTTAAAATGTAAATATTTTCAATTTGAAAAAAACAAATTTTACTAAACATATTAGAGATCAATAAAAAAAACAGTAAACAGCACATACTGAAATGTAAGATGTTCATATTTTGATTGAGCAATTATTTTATTGCTTACTATTATTATATTTTTTTGGTACCGGGGATTGAATTCAGGTCCTTGTGCCTGTGACGTAGGTAGCGGAAACACTGGGATAAATCCCCGGCCCTCATTATTATATTTTTTAAAACTGCAAACTTATATACATTGTCATATTGACATCAGTATTGTGAAAATATATTATGAACATATATTGTGAATATGATTTCAAAATATTTAGAACAACCCAATTCTCCATCAATTAGAGATACACAAATTGTAATATATATAGAAGAATGCTATTAAAGTGATAACATAGATCTATATTTATTCAAAATGAGGGTACTACTTTTGAGCCATATCCAACATGAAAAATATAGCCCCTTTTCTACTAAACTGTAGGCACATATCTTCAACATAATCAAAATGTTCACAAAGATTATTTCTCTGTTAAAGAATTTCTTGTTGTCATCTTGTATTTATCTGCATTAAAATATCTGGTTTTTATTAGGTTTATAATAAAAGTAAAATCCTTTTTAATTTTTTTCTATATATAAATAGTAATATGGTGATTAAAGACAAATTAGAAAAAGGCACCAAAAAGTCCCAAGGAAAATAGCAATTTTGATAAAATAGATGTTCAGTGCCTATGGCATTAAAGTGGGTACTAATATATTGCAAGTTAAAATAAAATGTAACATCTACAAGAAAGACAGAAAAGCATGCATGCTCTTTACTTTTATGTGCCCCTTAACTGAAGTTAACTTGTCAAAAGAAAAATGACTTGGAACTATAACAAAGGCAAGATAAATCAATCAGGAAAATGTTAATAACTTTAGAGAATGTCCAAATAATAAATCCCATTTGATGTCACATAAAACATATGACACACAGCCCAGTTTTACAAAATTTCAATATATGTGGTGCTGTAATTCAACACTAGATCATAACATCTTTGTATTTTGCAATAGTCATTTATATCTGGTGTTTAACATGACCTAAATAGGATGAAATTTTATTCTCTTATCTCCTATTCTTAAATAACAAGAAATCTGAGAAAAAAAATTAAAAAGAAATCACTTAATTGTGATACTTAAACCTAAGCTAAGAAACTTATGTTAGCTTGAAGTAATAGTGACAATCTGTAATCCTAGCATCTGGGAGGCTGAGACATGGGCTTTCAAATTAAACCCCAGCCCAGGCTACTCTGGCTTATTTCAAAATAAAAAATAACATCATCAGCAACAATGACCAAACTGGGAATATAGCTCAGTGCAAAGGCTCAAGTTCAATCCCTCAGACTGGAAAAAAAAATTTTAAAGAGAACCTGATGTTTGCTTTATCTGGTATGCTCTAAGAAATGCTTTAAATATTCTTTCACGTGTCCCACAGAAGACTAGTAAAATGAATACATCTCATTGCATACAGAGATTAGGCTTTACTGAAGAAGAAAAATGTCATTTCTGACACCTCATTTAAGCCCATCTAATTCCACATCCGTCTTTTATTCCATCTCTACTGTGATGAAAAAGCTGTCTTTCCCTGTATCTCTCCATGCTCTGACTCTTACACTACCATCTCTAATGCTCTGTCTGACCCCAAACCATAACCTCTCTCATCAGACATTCTTTCTCTGTCATCCACCCTCCCCAGTCATGTGTACACATGCTCAAGTTATATTTGAAAGGAAGTTCTTTTGGCATCTTGGTCCCTTGCATTTTCTCTGCTCATAATCAGTGATACTGAAAGAGCGTCTGCACCTGAACTTCTCATTTATTCATCGATGCACTGTAGAACCCTATCGCCATCACTCTGCAGGAAATAGGGTCCTCCTTCATAGGAGTGCTAATGGATTCACCCAATCATCAATCTGATCTCTCTCGAGGTTCAACTCCATTGGCATTCCTTTACCTATATTTGATAAATTTTCATTGTGTCATTCTATTTTTATTTGGTATTTTAGGACAGTTTCATTTTTTTTCTCTATTAAATACAGATAAACCCTTCTTTTTTTGTGTTCATCTTCCTCCTACTTGGAGCATTCTTCTTTGAGCCAAAGAACTATCACCCAGCAAGTTTAAAAATAAATTAGTGCCTCAAAGAATTGAGACCTACCTAGGAAAGAAACATGCAATGATATTCTAAAAGTACAATAATTAAAAATATATTGCTTAAGTACACCTCCTATAAAAATGTCAGATAAACTCAGTAAAGACAATTTAATGAAAAATGAAAGTTTTGACTGAATAGGTTTTCTGACAAAGTTGTAGTTCATCATACTATTTATCCAAAGTTATTATTCCTTATTGTATTAGTTATCCAAAATGATTGTTTATTCCTCTTCCATACCATACTTTCCTATTAAAGGAGCATATTTTTCAAATGATCTTTATTTTTTTTACATTAAGCAAAAAGATTGACCATGTGACTTGTCAATTAAAAAATGGCTTGACAGACTTATGAGTCATCCAAGCAGAAACATTACATGCACTCATGTGGTATAACTCTGCCCTCTTAGTCTTCCCATAAAAAAGTTCCTCCCCAGAGATGGCTACTCCTTGTACTGGGCTTAGGTGGAGAAGATAGTGCAATTCAGGCCAAGGAACTCAGCACAGCTTACATCTGAGAACTCTCACATAACCTGACCAGAAATAAATGTTTCTTGTTAGATGACACTGAAATATTGCAAATGTTTTCTGTTGCTGTGGAAACTGACTTAATAAAATATTAAAACATTTAATACTGTATACCTAAAATGTACCAATAAACTCAATGAGAACAAATAAAACACTTAAACTTGTCGTTAAAGCTTAATGACAGTGTTGCTCAAACATAATGTACATTTTTAAAAATTATCATTCATAGAAAAGAATATATGTATAATTCAAATGGTTGTATAAATCAAAATAGGCTTAAAATTCTCATGTATTAACAAATACAAGAAAGTGAATTAACAATTGACAAAGGATAAGTGCTTCCTTTACTTAAAATCTAGTGGAAAGATATTTATTGATTTTGAAAATATGAAAAATACTAGCTAATATGCAAGTGACAACATAAGCACAAAAAATAAATTATAAATCACTGGAAGATAAAAGAAAATGAAAAAGTATGGATCATAGTAGCAATCATAGAAAATAAAGTACAATAATAAGAAGGATAAAGATAATATGTTAATAAAGATAAAAATAATAATAACCTTAATAACATTTACAATAACTACTTACCTTGAACATACAATTTAAGAATTTCATATGTATTTTTCAACATCTGTAGGACTAAGAGAGCTATTGATACTAAGCTAATGAACAAGTTGGCTTATAAGACATAAATTTAAAACAAAGTGACCATTTAAACATTGTTTTTAAACAAGAAAGGCTTACATCATTATATAAGAAATTAGGGTACCTAATAACTACTATATATAAAATATTAGAGTAACAGAAATGTCTAATTTACAAAACAATAGAAAAATCTTAAAATCAAGAAAATTCTAACATTCTCTATTAATAAACTACATACTGCCTATTGGAGTCAATTAATCCTGAATATTTATCTGTTATTAGTGAAACACTAGAATATACTAAAGTGAAATAATTGAAAATACAAGGGCCTCCCCATAGCATCAGTGAGTGTGCACAGATTCTGGGGAGGAGTGGTGTGGTCCAGACCAGTGTAGCTGCAGGCAGGTCCCAGTCAGGGATGCGCCCCAACCCCAAAGGCTTGGGCAAAACTGCCAGCCATGGCCTATCCAGGAAACAGCTGCACAGGTGCACAACCTTCAGTTAGAGCCCCCGCCACAGCATCGGTAGTTTGAACCCAGGATTTGGTGTACTGGTGAGCAGCAGAGAAAAGGCCTTTTGGTGGCTTGCTGAGAACTGAAAACCACTGGGTGAACCAAAAGTTGTCTCAATAAAGGCACAGCAGGCTGCATCTGTTGAAATGAAAAGGCATGGAAACAAGTCCCAAAACTGGACTTCCACATCACCTAAGGCATCCCCAGAGGACAATGAGATGGAACAATCTGATACCCAACCAGCTGGATTCCCTGAACTGGCAATAAAAGAGGATCTGGAAAAAAATGAAGTCAGAAATGATTTCTCGGATGACAGCAGATTGTGCCCATAATGAAAGAAATGATTAATAAAACTAGAGTGGACACAGATAAAAAAATAAAGGAGCAGAGGGACATAGTGGAATCCCAAGATAAGAAACAAATGGAATCCATAAAACAGATGCAAACAGATTTCCAGGGGATTAAAAACTCCATTGAAAGTTTATGCAGTGGAATGAGCCAATGCAAAGATAGAATTTCAGATATTAAGATAGGACTTCAATTAGTAAACAGGAAAAGAAAAATTATTAAAAATAGTAAGGGACCATGAGAAATCATTCCAACTGCTGCTAGATAATGCAAAGAAGAATAAAGAAGACTGATTGGAATCAATGAAGAAACAGGCAAGAGAGCAGATGATGTTAAAAAAAAAAAAAACTCTTCCCAGAAGTAATGGAAGAAAGCTTCATAAGTAGGGGAAAACAATTTGACATACAGACAAGTGAGGCATATATGATTTCTATTAGCTGTGATTAAAAAAAATCTACACAAAGGCATATAATAATAAAGATTCCAGAAACACAACAGAAGATCAATATTCTACAAGCAGTCAGCGAAAAGAAACAAATCACATACAAAGGAAAGCCTACCAAAATCACAGCAGACTTCTCAGCACAAACCCTCAAGGAAAGAAGAGCTTGGAATGACATATTTCAAGCACTAAAGGAAAAAAGCCTCCAACCCAGATTGATGTACCCTGAAAAACTTTCTTTCAAAAGTGATAGAGAAATATGCTTTCATGACAAAGGGCCCCTTAGGACCTTCATGGATACCAAACCAGCACTCCAAAAATTTTTAAGTAATATACTAGGAAACAACAAAGAGGACAACAACCCCAGGAAGCCCAGCAGAATGAATCCATCAGGCATGACAAGAAATTAAATACAAAGGGGGAGAATCCAACAAAAAGAAAAAATCATGACAAAGATAAGTCAATACATATCAGTTATAACCATCAATGTTAATCGTCTCAATTCACCAATCAAAAGCAACAGATTGGCAGAAGAGATCAAGAAGCAAGATCCAACAATATGCTGCAAACAAGAAACACACTTAATTAAAAAAAAATAACAGACTGAAAGTTAAAGGGTGGAAAACAATACTCCATGCAACAGAAACCACCCCTCCAAAAAAGCAGGAGTACCTATCCTCTTTGCAGATCACGTGGATTTCAAAACAACACTGATTGAAAGACAAAGAAGGACATTACATCCTTATGAAGGAAACAATCCCAGACAAAGAGGTGGCAATCATAAATACATATGCACCAAACACTACTGCACCCAACTATATAAAACAAATACTAACAGACATGACAAATCATATAAGCACTAACACAATAATAGTGCAGTGCCTCAATACCCTACTGTCACGAATAGATCAACCATAATAATAAACAATGAAATACTAGAACTTAATCAAACTCTTGAACAAATGAACTTAACAGATGTTTCCAGAGTGTTCCACCCCCACAGAATTAAAATACACATTCTTTCTGGCTGCACACAAATCATTCTCCAAAATAGGCCACATTTTTACTCATAGAACATATTTAAGTAAGTGCAAAGAAAGTGAAGTTATCCCTTGTATATTATCAGAACATAGTGCAATGAAGTTGGAGATCAATAGCAAAAGAAACCACACGAATTTCATAAACACATGGAAATTGAACAACACACTTCTGAATAACCACTGGGTCACAGAGGCAATTAAGCAAGAAAACAGACAGCTTCCACAATTAAATGACCATAACAACACAACAAATCAGAATCTACAGGACATAATGAAAGCAGTCTTGTGATTGAAATTCATAGCAGTGAATACTCATATTAGGAAAATAGAGCAAGCTCAATTACATGACCTGATGCTGAACCCCAAGTTTCTAGAAAGAGAAAAGCAGGACAAACCCAGCACTCATACATGGGTGGAAATTATAAAGATCAGGGCAGAAATTAATGCAATGGAGACTAAGAAAATACAAAAATCAATGAAGCCAAGAGTTGGTTCTTCGAAAGAATGAACAAAATTGACAAACCTTTAGCCAACTTTATCAAAAAAAAAAAATGAGAGAGAGAAAGAAAAGTCTAAAATCCAAGCAATTATGAATGAAAAGGGTGAAATTACAACAGACCCAGCAGAAATCCAGAGGAGCATCAATACCTATTTTGAGAACCTATATGCCAATAAGATGGAAAATACAGAAAAAATGGACAGATTCCTATATTTGTATGAATTACCAAAGTTGAATGAAGATGACCTAAAAATTCTAAATGACCCAATATCAATCAATGAAATTGAAAATGTAATTAAAAACTTTCAACTAAGAAAAGTCCAGGTCCCAATAGCTTCACTGCAGATTCTACAAGACATTTAGAGAGGAACTATTGCCACTACTGTTTAAATTGTTCAATGAAATTGAGTATTGGGAAGCATTATATATTGAGCTAAATCCCCGGCCCCAGCATATACACTAAAATTATTTTTCATTACATTTATTAGTACTTTATACAGTACAGTTACATTCATCATTGGAATCTCGTACTTTGCATGACATATCTTGGTTCTTATTTTTTCCCTATTTCCCTGCCCTCCCTTCATCCCCTCCACCCTTCCCTATTTACTACTCAGCCATAAAGAATGAGAACCTAGAGACATTTTTTGAAATATATTTAAAACAATGCAATTTGTAATTTGAAGAAGTATTTGAACTTCATTCCATTTCCTATTTATCTCCTCTATTTTGTTCTTTATTTTTCAGTTGTGACATGAACAAACTCTGGAGATGCCTATTTGCCCATCCGTTGGAAACTGGATAAAGAAGATGTGGTTTTTCTATAAAATGGAATATTACTCAGCCATAAAGAACAAGAAAATAGATTCATTCATAGGAAAATGGATACATATTGAAGACATACTCCTAAGTGAAATAAATAAGTCACACATGTGTAAATACCGAATAGTTTCCCTGGTGTGAATAATCTGCAACAATGCATAAGATTCTAATAAGATTACTGACATTTAGAAATGGGAAGAAAGGAGCTAAAGGTGTAGGGAAGGTGGGATGGGTAGGGGAAGAGTAAAAAGGGAAAAGAAAAAAATGTGAGAGAATGAAAAGATGAAAATAAAGTGTTTGTAGATGGGGAGGGGAGGAGGGGGTGAAGGGAGGGCAGGGGTAAGGGGAAAAAATGAGAATCAAGACTTGTCATGTAGAGGTACAAGATCCCAACAATGAATGTAACTGTACTGTATCCCTAAAATGTACCAATAAACTCAATTAAAGCTGAAAAAAAATTAAAAAAAAGAATTCTTAATTAGAACCCAGCATAAGTTTTTCAAATTTTAAAATGCACTATAATGAGAACTATCAAAGAAAAGCAGAATACATATTCTTAGAATGTTTACTGAATACTCATTAACATTTCTGCACAGTATACCATTTGGGAATATTACTTGCATATAAAATATCCATTTCAATGAATCAAATTCAACTATACATCAACAGTGTGATTGCATCAGTAGACAGGTTTGGTGTGGAGAAGAATCAGGTGCAGTGTAACCCCAAAGGGACTTCCAGGTATTGAAACAATGGCATTTCTTTAGGAAAACTGAAAAATACAAAGCTGCACTGATATGTGGAACATAATTTTGTGGTTTGTACATTTCTGATCAAAGCTATTAAGAATAACTCGGTTTCTAAATGATATTTCAAATATTTCCTGGCAGTGGTATGAGTAGAAGCAACAAAAGGAGGCAGGGAGGTAAGGGGAGCATTGAATGAATCCCCACTTATGCAGAGTGCTGAGAGGAAAATACGGGAAGTTACTTGGACAAATATTATGAGAATGCCTTTGAGAAACCATCCCCTCAACTCCAACAGTTCCTTCCCTTTGTCTCCTCTCTGGAAAACATTTTCCTGCTCTCAGCACTTTTAAGTCATCATTAATGATAGGAAAAAAATGTGGAAATCTTCTGAAGGCAGGGGAACTAACATTGTTTATACTCATTAGATAGTGTGCATAATAACAATAATTTCATATTTTGAGTCTTCAAATTGGGCTAGGCACTAAGCTGGATGTTTTGAAGAGTTGCCATGCCAATCTCCATAAAAATTCATGAAGCAGCATCAGCACTCCCAGTCCCAAGGTCATTGGCAGAGGACCACAAACAGTCACTTGGAAAAGTCACAATCCTACTACATGCTCCTTCTACTTTGTTCTGTTTCCAAATACCAATTTGCTCCTCACTTGTAGGCTCCAGTTTTGAATGTCTAGGACAGATGGCTAAATAATTCCTTATAATGATCATTTATTGTCTGTGATCTAGGTTTTAACAAATTCAGAGTGAAACTTCCAAGAGTAAATAGCTCAGGCTACAGGCGGAATAACTTCCTGCCATCAAGGTGGTAGCTGACACACTTCTAGCATAATGGTGACATTTTGTAAAGGACTAAGCTAATTAACTCCCAATGCACTTCACACCATCTTTTTTTTTTTTTCGAAAACAATCGGAAAACATTTATTATACCGAAATGTGTACATCCTGCTATTGAAAAAACAAAGTAGCAAGTTTGCTGGTGCCATAATTTATTTAACCTGTTTCTCTGGACAGACTATAACTTTCTAATGCCACTGGGTATAATTTCAAGTCTGATAAGCTTGTAAAATATTTTTACCCCATGTCTAAAACTTGATGAGGATTTGAAAATAGCACACAGCATTAAATGACATTTACTGTTCCATAAATCATGAGTTCCAAAAACACCATCTTAATTGTTGTAGTAACTCAACATCACATTAGGAAGATGGTAGAGGACAAGCATTCTTTGAGTTGCTCTGTAACAGAAACAGTACTCAGTATTTAGTATCAAAACATTATCATACTTTTAAAGCATAATATATTTTATTTTAGACAACAGTTTATTTCTCCCATAGAGTTGGAAAATTTGTGTTCTAGAATTGTGTCTTGTACAATCAATAATGACATTCAAAACATGTAGGAATCACTATGGAGAAAGAAAAAGCATTTGGAACAGATAATAGAGAAGGCTCCTGAAAGATCTTTCCTGTGCCAGAAATCCCCTAGATTGCAGAAGTCCTCTGAGTCCTCAGGAAGGAGTTATAGTGACATGTAGCAGAAGGGACCTTGGAGAATTGAAGAGAGGAGCTCTACCATAAAAAGCAGGACATTATTTCAGCAAGCAGCTGATCAGCCCTGCCTTAGCACTACAAATTTTCTGGATGTATATAAGTGAGTTCTCCCAGAGGTCTTTACAAGGCCTACAATAACTGTCTTTAAAAAACAAAGCACAGAGTTCTGATCTAAGTAATAAAATTTGTAGTTTATAAATGATTACCAATTAAATCTCTTTACGTGCTTTCATATGGAAATTTTTCTCTACACCACCAAGTTATCATGCTGATAGATATTAAGTTCATATAAAAGTCAGAGAAAAGCATGTGAAGAAAATTTCAGCTGTGGGCTAAATGAGATGACCATAGTTTGTAGCAGTGGTTTGCATTAATTTGAAGCGTAATCCTCCAAGTTCAGAAACCTCATAGAATATTTCAGCTCATAATTGTGTTAAGGCAAATTCTATATTTATTTTTTTCATATCTTTTACTGAAATTATTCAGATTTTAAGTATAACATCAGAAAAGCACTAAAAAATATTGTATTGTTCAGTCACAATGCAAATATCTTGCTTGGGGATAGCTAAACTACCTGTAATCAAATCAACATATATGATATGTAAATGTTAGAGATCGTTTTGATTACTTCATTTAACTTACATGCTATCTGTGTTGTGAGTTCAACAAATTAACAGCATTTTCTTAAGGAGAATTAAATATAGAACAAAGTGTAAAGTGTGGAAACAGTAACATCTCAAAAGAAAAAAAAGTGAATTAAATGTAAAAGAAATCAAAATCTTAGTTAATTACTTTAAAATGAGCTGCCAGCGTGGGTATAAAATTGGGTATTATCGTGAATTAAGTCTCAATGATGGTACACTCAGAAAAGCTTCAGTTGCACACTGAGCAGCAAAGGGTGATTGTCAGTTTGTATAAAATTTCCATTTACAACAAAATCTCAAGTGAACATGAAATTATTATAGTCAGGACACTGAAATGAGGCTGCTGTGGCACGTCACTCTTACAAATTTTCCAATAATTTAAGGTATCTTAAAACACGTTGAAAAAATACTTGTTATATGTTTTAATTTATGTTCTTATTGTGGGGTGGCTGCAGTAGAATGAAATTATTTACTTGAAACTCTTAAGTGCTTGAAGTTGAGCCTCTGCCATTATAAAGCTTGACAATTTTTTATGCAAGTTCAAAAATTATAAACACTTTTGAAGGTATAAGTGATAACTTTATATAGCAACATTTTCTTGGCAAAAGCAAAAATTTCCAAGTCTATTTTTTTTTTTTTTTTTTTTTTTTTT
>NW_022900929.1:69044239-69083916 GCF_012274545.1 Fukomys damarensis
TTTTTTTTTTTTTTTTTTTTTTTGGTACCAGGGATCAAACTCAGGACCTTGAGCTTGCAAGGCAGGTGGTGGAACCACTGAGCTAAATTCCTGGCCCTCCAAGTCTAGATTTGTGAGGTTGCATTGAAATTAATTATCAGGAAACACCAGTTGTATGAATTCCTAGTTGATTTTATAACTGAGATGTTGATCAGGACATTGATGTGTTAACAGTTTTAGAATAGCATATTTTAAATGAGCCTGATGATGCAGAGTACAGCGTGTTCTATGTGAATTCTGTGAGTTAATTACTAGTTATAAAAATTTCACAACAGTTTTCATAAATGACTGATGAAGATTTTCTTAATGACTAGCACATTTATTAAACGTTGATGATGGAAAGATCATCAATAATGGCTTTAATTTAAAATATTTTCATATATAATATATATAAAATTTATTAGTGACAAGTGTTGAAAAGGATACAGAGAAGAGAGGTCTTCCACATCATTGATAGGAATGTGAATTAGTACAGTCATTAGAAAATAATATATGGAGATTCCTAAAATGTTAAATACATAATGACTGTTTGGTTCTATAATTACATTTTTGGTCATACCTCCAAAGGAAATAAAATAAGTATCTCAGAGAGAGATATATGCATTCCCATGTTCACTGTAGTATTATTCACAATAGCCAAAATATAAAAGCAAGATAAGCATCCATCAACAGATTAATAGATAAAGAAAATGTGGCATATATGTGCAACAGAATTCTATTCAGCATCCAAAAAGAAGAACATAGTCTTCAGTGACAAAGTAGATGAACCTGGGGGAAGTTATATAAAGTGAAGTAAACCAAGTACAGAAAGGCAAATATCCCATGATCACATATGATATCACCACATCACATATTATATATGGAAACCTGAATTCTCAGAAGAGACCAGCATCATGGTCACTACGCATTTGAGGTAAGAGAGGCTGACATGCTCACCAAAGAATGCAAATTTTTAGTTAGGAGAAATGAATTCAAGGGATCATTGGTAATGGCTCTCACCTGAGTAATACATAATTTTCTAAAATCATTTATCATTTAGGAAGATTTTTCAGCATAAAAATAAATATGCAAAATATTAACTTCTACAAGAAAAATTCAAGCATATGTATTTTGATGTAATTATAAATTACCTTCTTTCATGAAAGCATTAGAAATTGTAAATTTTTGCAAATTGATCTAGTTATCAATTCAGTCTCTGAGTGCCTTAGGTAGCATAGTAGTTTGTCACATGGAATGAAATTGGACTGCATAGAGATCCATATTTATTTATGTCACTTATATAAAATTATTTCATTTAAAGCATATAAGCAAAAAACAGTAATCTTATTCTTGAAGGGATAATCCGCTTTCCACTTGGATTTACTGAGATGAAATATTTGCCTCCAAAATTAGATATTAAGCATAATTTTGGATTATATATGTTTTCTCTTAAAAGCTGACTCCATGCATCAGACCCAAATGATACATATAATTAAATGTTGTGCAAGTGATATGAAGAAAAGAATAATGTTCCAGAAAATTGAACAAGAGAAGGGATAACATAATAAAGGTTGGTAGATTAGACAAAAGAAGAGGTCTTCTTAAGGAAATACTACTTCAGTAGAAATTTTATTCCAAAGCAGTACTGTCAGGCTCAATGTGATGTAGTTAGGTGTAGAGAAGGAAGCTGGCCTAGGGACAGTAATCATGAACTGTTAAGCTATGGTATATGGATTCAATCATCTATGAAAAGATACGGCCTGGGAAGAGAACAGGGCCCGTGACAGCTGTGATGAACCCTGACGCCATTAGTGAACTGATCCAAACAAGCTCGTACAAGTGTGTACAGTTCACTCCTCATACTTTCAACTAAAACTGCGACCTAGAATTTTCACCTCTTCAGCGTCAGAGCTAGGAGTTAGAATTTTTGGCAGAAGAGACGAAAGCCTGCATTTTATAGTAAAGAAAATCAGTGGGGTGGAAGGATAATAACACTAACAAGTTCGCAACCTAAGGATGGAGACTTGGCCAACGTCTATATGGAGTGCAGAGAGCCTAAAATGAAAATAAGATGCATTGGAAGAATTACCAGTGGTTAGTGAGCACCATATTCTTGATTTATTATTTATTGAAAGTAGGAAAATTGTAGGCATCTTAATTTTTCCATGTGACTATGTATCTAAAACTTAAATTCAAATTCTATATTTCCTGTATTAACAACCTTTCAATAAGCACAATTTTGTTTCCACTAGTGTTACTACTCTCCAAGAATCCAGAGGAAAAGTTTAAATTATATTAAAATTGTAAGAATTCAGTAGAGGCTTGAGAATCACTTGTAAAATGTAGAGTTGTTTCTGCTCAATGATGCGGCCTTGATTTCAATTACAAGCTGGTGTTAATATGAAGAACGGGGACAGACAGGAACACTTGAGGCCTAACCATTTCTGAACTAGAATCACTTCCATTATTCTAAGGCTTACTGTGCAATTTATGGATTACCAGCCCTGTTCTATTTTTTTCTTTCTAATTCTTGGATTTTGCCAATTTTTGTGCTTATTGTTATTCCAAATCACAGCTGTTTTAAATTCCTTGCCTGGTAAGTCCAATAGCCTGGATCTAGTTCAGTCTTATTTTGATGCTTATTTTGCCTCTTCAAAATGTTTTTCAGCTTTTTGTATGCCGTGTAAAGTGTAAATTTCCTTTTTCTTTTTCTATAGCAAGCATGGCCCTAGTAGAACCGGTGTCGTCGACCTTCAGCTATGCTGTGAGGTGCAGGGGAGGAGAGCACGCTGCAGTCCATGAGTAGGTTTTAGTCTCTTAGCGAGCCTAGACCTCTGAACTGTGAGTGTTTCACATGCATTCAGGGCTTCCCCAGCCGTGAGCTGGGAGAGGCCAGCCACTGGATCAGCTACACCTCCAGTTCCCTGTCAGCACTGGGCACCTCAGCGGTTTGCACGCCTAGGTTTCTGCTCCAGCAAGCTGTGACTCGGCATTTTCCTGCAGATCATTCCTTAATTTAAATCACAGAATTAGTAGAGGTTTAGAAAGGGCAAGGCAAAAAATTAATGAGTTTTTGGTTTAAACTGCATATTTAAAGAGTATTTTATATTATATAGGCCAAAAGGGAAGATAATTTTTATAGATATAATGTTTATATCATTCTAAAAGTAAATAAAGGCTCATATGCATCTGGTTTGCTTAGACTACAGCCTACCCACTTCAGCAAAAGCGCTGACATGGATGAAGACAGCCAGTGATTTATACCAAGCTATGCAGGTAAAATAAGTTATTGGTCATTAACTGGCAAAAACTATGTGATAAGACAGGCTGGCAAAACAATTTGTGCCGATAAATTGTTGTGCACTTATTTTCAAGGCTGGCGTAAATATTCTTATTTCTTCAAGGTGCAAACAACAGATAGCAGAAGTCCATTAGGTGCCATGCCAGTTGAAGGACCAAGAGCAAAAGGGCATTCTCAGAGATATTCTGTACGTGTATCTTTTGTTTCTATTGACTAGCTTGGGAGCTTATTTCTAAAAAAAAAAAAAGTTTAACGTCCACCGTAATCATTTTTCAGAGATACACAGTCATTGTTGAGAACAAGTATAAATGTCTTTTTGCCATTATTTAGAAAAGTATTCTACATAGTTCATAAAATGAATATACTTTTCTCTAAATTTCAACATGAAACAAAAGTATCAGTTGTTTTAAAAAGATTCTTACTCCGGATTCTATTAAATGGCAAGTTAACTACTTGTCAAACTCAGTATTTAAAAATGTATAGTTAAGTAACTCTCTGCCATATTGAGACAAGAATACATAGGGCAGAAAGACCAAACTATTTGAATCATAAGATCACTATAATAATTGTGGCCTAAAATGCTAATGAAATGCTATCAGAATTAAAGTAATTTTGCATATGTTAATTCCATTTGTGACAGGATAATATAGGAGTCTGGATTTCATTATTAATCACAAAGTGACTGTAATATTTATTTCATGTTAGAGTCAAAGGAAACTACTTAAAATTGAAGTATCCACAATGTAATTTCACACTGTGAAACATTTCAATCCCTCTAAACATGTTAATGATGCAAATATTTCAGGCAAAAAGGCAAATTTTTGTTTTATAATCTCTCAATTCCTTGATGCAAAAATAAATGAAAAAATGTCTGGGTGGATGGAGAATAGGGGCCATTGGATGTCGCACCCAGTGAGTTTCCTATTGAGACTTATGGGCTACGTCTTGATTCTTCAGAAAGACTGAACTATGTTCCAGGGTCCTATCCTATGACAGCTTCTCCATGTGTATTCTACCGCATACACTTCCTCCGCTGTTCCCAAGTTGCTCAGTAACTCTCCTTCTCAGCATGCATGCCAGTCTTTGTTCTTTTAATGGTTGGCACGTATTTGTGTCCAAAACACGGTAAGTTCAACACTCCATTCAGAGCACCACAGGAGTGTGCACCAGCATGATCACTGCAGCCACACAGTGACTATCTAATTTACAGATTATTTTCCATAGGCAGTATTATTTAACACTTTCAAAATCCAGCCTACAGATTAGTACAAAAGAAAGCAATAAATTATTGGAACCAAATGGAGTTTTGATAGACAAGAAATAATTATTTCTGGCTCTAGTGATAATGTATTTGTGACCTTACAAAGTTATTTAATGAGGCAACATATTATAATACCCCTCGGTAAATCACAGAAAAATAAATAAATGAATTACATAAGCTTAAGCAGTTTTTCTGATAAAAATCACAGAAAAAATTTGGGCTTTTGTCAGGTTTATTAGGTGTTTAAGCAGGGTTTATTTACTTCCTTAGCTCTAGATAAGTATACGCAATTTAAAAATATGATTGTACATCAATTCCAAGGAATGTGCAAGATTTGTTATGAGGCAAAATGAACACACAAGAAAAATAAGAAGGAAATTATTGGTATACAGAACAAAAGAATGCATTTCTGTAATTTAATAAATCATCAGGTTAAATGGTTCAGATTCCCCATATTCATAAAATGTGAGCAATTTGCTCTCTTGATCATTTTGACGCTTCTTTCTTTCTATGGACAATTGATTTTGTTTGCTCATATGTATTTCCAGGAAATTCTCCCTTCAGTTAGTTATATGTGAATGTAACAAGGAAGTTCAGTGCTTAACATCATTATAGTGAGATCAAGATGAAATCTGCTCACTGCTAATCATGCATCAAAATTATGGTGGTTTATGTATAATTTTCTAGGAATAGACACATTTTTAAGTATTATATAAATCAATGGTTAAAAGCTATAGTGTGCTGCTTTGCTGATTGTTTTAAAAAAATAACACAGAAATGAAGAGGCTAGGATATAAAACACAAGGTACAGTAAAATATACTTTAAACCTTGATTTGTTGCATATATTTGTAAAAAGTAGTTGCCTTTTAAGTTTGATTATTTAATTTCATATCACCCTTTTCCAAAAAGTATTGTCCCAACCCCATAATAGTAAGGTACCCAAGTATAACCCAGGAAATGTGTGTTTGTTTAAGTACTAACTATCCCTAATGGCCCTCAGGCAGTGTCATTTCAACTAGCCCATTCTTCTATTGAATAAATTCGATAAAATTGTCATTTTTATATTTCCTCTTATATTATCTCATAAATGTTAATGAAAAATATGCAATTTTTGGTCCTCCTATTTTTAATAATTGGGCTGGTAAAGTGGAAGTCCCAGAAATGCTACAAATGTAACAGTCACTCAATGACCTACTATTAAATTCAAAGCATTGTTATTGACTAAGGAGTGCGGCAGTGGAAAGACAAATTTAAATGAAAATACAAGCAATTTTACTTCCTTTCCAAGCTACATATTTTATTATATTGTTTTTCTCACACTAACTAGGCATTTTAGGACAATATTGAACAAAACTAATGGGAGCCGAGGCCACTATTTTTTATACAGGTCATTATTTTTAGGTTTTTGTTATTAAATATACTGTCCATGTCATTCAATGAGTGTTTACACTTTATCTAAATTTTAAAAGGCACTTGATAAATAGTTGATAACATTCTCCCCATTGTCTTTCCATGTCCACAGTGATGCTGTCTCGCCTTGGCTGATCATTGTCTTTCATGATCGTAGTCACACGCTGATCACAGCAATGAGTTTGAAACAGCTGTGTTTTTTCCCCTAAACATTCTAGCTCTCATTATAGAAAGTCAAGACCGGAACATATTACTCCATGACATCAGGTTCAAGTCTCTGGTAAGGTTTCTAATTATGAACTCATCCCTTTAATAAGCGTAGGATAATTCAGATTTCCTATGGTATTTGGTTTCAGTTTTGATAAATTGTTTGTAATTTATCAAATTTATTCACATTAAGTTAGGCGTGACACTCCCTCATTGTCCTCCTGTTGCGTTAGGATCTGTAATGATGCTGCCCTCTGCTGTTCCTGATATCACGTGATGCTCCTCTTTCCTTTATCATCAGTTTAGCTGGAGGCTTATCTGTTCAATTCTACTTCTCAACTGTCAGTGTTTTCAGAAACTTTAGTATACCATATGTTATTCTGTAACTATATTGATGTTCACTCTCATTTTTATTATTTATAATCTTCTATTTCATTGAGGCTTCATTTTATTTTTTTCTCGCCTCTTAATTTGAAAACATATCTCTAATTTTAAGCATTGCTGCTTTTAATAAAAACACTTTTATCATCTAAGTATTGCTTAAATAGAACTCCACAGGTGTTATTACAGTAACATTACAATTTTTCTTAAACACCATCTGATGATCCCTAAGTTATTTAATTGTCAAATATTTGGGGACTCCTGGATGTTTTGATTACTGGTTTACCACTAAATGTTATTTCATTAAAGAAAGCATTTTTATTCAACCCTCGTAGATTTACTAATAATATAATTGTGGCCCTGAATACGGTCTAAATTTGGGAATACTTCTTTTACACTTTTAAAGAGTTTGTGCTCTACAAGTGTTGAAGGTAGTGAGCTATTAATATTAATTTGTTTAAATTGTTTAATAATATTTTACAAGCCTTCTCTGTAGTTACTGATTTGGGAATGTGCTTGTTCTATCTAGTACAATAAAGGAATCTCCAGCACATTTTTGAATTTTACATTACTTTTTCCTTTATCTGATTATTTTTCATGTATTTTTCATCATTAAGTATGCATGTATTTAAACATGTTTGATTCTTTTTACAATAAAGAAATATTCCTTTGGGTCTACTGATATTCCTCCAATATTATTTGAATATATACATTTTTAAAGTGGATTCACTTGCTTTCTACATGAAGAACTTTCATAATTTTAATTTGTTTAATGTACATATCATTATAAATAGTATACTCATTTATTGACAAATATTCCACAAACATAGATACTATAATATCATTTTAGAAGAAAATCTTATATCTCTTTCATCATATGTATTTTTTTAATTATATTTTCTGTAAAGCACACTGCACTAAAAATATTCTATTTCATTTATCCATGCTATTGCAGTTGAAAAACATTTATTATTTGTGTTTTGCCCCAGAAGATAGTAATACAGTGAGGATACTCTTTTAATAATTTCCTTGTGTATGATTCTCAAAAACAAAGACATCACAAAAAATGTTTTTTAAGAGTAACTATGTGAAATGTACTCAACACATTGTTAGAAAATTAAGTTCACCCCATATAAAAGAAACGTCAACTATGACCAGCAGAATTCATTCCAGGAAAACAAAGTTAGCATAACACCCAAATATCAATTGCTTCAGTCTGTTTTCCTCTTGATGGACACAATAACCCCCACCCACAACTTAAAGTTATAGAGGTTTAATTTGCTTTACATTTGAAGGGGATTCAGTCTAATATCGGCTGAGTCCAAAGGGCACAGGATGTCACTGTGCAGTAAAGTAGCTTGGCTCATCGTGGCTGGGAAGAAGAGTAAGGAAGAATGCCAGAGAGGAAGGGAATAGGGGCAGACATAGAGGCAAAGGTTAAGACTCCAGGACTCTCACAGACACACTCGCAAGTGTCCTCCACCAGTCCCCCGGACGGATCCCAAAGCAATCAAGCTGATGTTCCACCCTAACTGCCACACCAATTAATGTAATAGAATCAAGTTTAAAATACTATATCATGATGTCAGTATATGCAGAAAAGCTTTTGGTGAAATCTAATACAATTGCTAGATTAAAAACATTAAATCAAATTAAACTTTCTCAACCCGATAAATGATATCCAGCAAAAACCCATAGCTATCACCTTCCTCAATGACAAAAGATTGAATACTTCCTTACTGAGATAAAGGAAAAATAATGCCATTCATTCTTCCTACTTTTCTTCAACAGATATTGTAAGGTCCAGCTAGGGCAATTAAGGCACAATAATAAAATAAAAGACATTCATGTTTGAGAGGAAAAGTATATACATGATCTAGTATATAGAAACCCTAAATAATTTAATAATAGAAACTTTCACTTTCAAGAAATAACTTCAAGAAGGTAGTAAGATACAAGATCAATATGCCAAATCAATTGCATTTCTTTACAGTGGCAATAAACAACCATAAAATGAAATTTAAAGAACAATTCCACTTACAATAGCACCAAAGTAAAAATGCTGAGGAATTTTAGCAAGATAAGCATGAGACTTGTATATGAACAGTGCCAATATTATCAGGAATAAAAATATAAATAAATGGAAAATCATATATATATATACATATATACATATGTACATATATATATGGAAGCTTCATTCTTTTACAGATGGCAACACTTACTAAATTAATTTACAAATAAATCAAAATTTCTATCAAAGGTCTACCTATACTTCTTGCATAAATTAACAGATTGATCTTTAGGTTCATGCATACTATGAGTTATATCAAGATGTCTCCCCCAAAGTCTTATGCATTCATAGGCAGGGTTTTTGAAAGTTGACTGTGTCATGATTGCACCGCGGATAAATGTTAGGAGCTGGGGTCTGTTTGGAAGAGGCAGGTCATTGAGGAACGATCTGGTAGGGTGTGATTCCCTCCCTGGTTCTTCCTTTCTTCTCTCTACCTCCTGGAAGCCATGACATGAGCAGCTTTCCCCCAAATCCCTTCCCCATTCCCTTTCTGGCTTGGAGCAGGCTATGGACCGAAACCTCTATAGACTGAGAGAAAAAACAATCTTCACCTTTTTAAGCTGCAGCTGTCTGGTATTTTGTCTCAGCAATGAGAAAGTGACGAAGGCAATGAAAAATGCAAGTGCTCTGTTATAGCAAGAATAACTTTGATAAAGAAAAATAAAGTCAGAAAACTTCAAAACTTACTGCAAAGCTATAATAATCATGACATTATGGCACCAGCATAAGATTTTGACCACTGAAACAGAAATAAGAGTCCAGAAATATGTCTCTAAATTTATCTGCATCTAGTTGTTTTTGACAAGCATGCCAAGACAGTTCAGAGGAGAAACCAAGCTAGGAAAACTACATATCCACATATGCAAGTATTGAGTTGAGTCTGTACTTTATCACTGCATGAATACAAAAAAAGTACTTTAAAGCAGTTTAAATTTTCAAGCTAAAGCTTTAAAAATTTTAGAAGAAAACATTAAGATGAATCTTTGTGAAATTAGATTAGGAAAAAATTTTTGACCTGTAAAACGAAAAGCAAAATTAAATTTGCCATCTTTGGTTCTTCAAAAGGTTCCAACAATACAATGGAACAGTAATCTACATATTGGAAAAAATATTTGCAAGTGATATTTGATAAGACAATTGCATACAGGATAAAAAATTATTCAAATGCAACAATATGAAGATAAATATAAAATGGAGCCACATACGTATAGTCAAATGATCTCTGACAAAGGATCAAAGGCAATCAAATCAGAAAGGATAGTATACTCAATAAATGTTGCTGGAATAACTGAAAATCCATTTGCAAAAAAAAGAATCTATATTCTGAAATGATACCATTCAAAAAAATTAACTTGAAATGAGTCTAAACATAAAATGAAGTGTAAAATGCAAAACTACAAAACATCTAAGTAACAGCATGAAAGAAAATCAAGATGGACTTGAGTTCAGCAATGAGTATTTTATGCAGCATCAAATACATGATCCATGGGGAAAAAGACCTTTGAAGTTCACCAAAATTAAGAATATTTGCTCTGGAAAACAACACCTTATAAGAATGATAAAACCAAGTCAAAGACTGAGAAAAATGTTTGCAAACACAAATATGAAAGAAGCCAGTTTGCAAGGGCTACCCATATTACATGATTCATTCTACTAACATTCTAAAAACTTCAAAATTATCAGACAATGAAAAGATGAGTGGTTGCCAAGGTTTGGGGGAGGAGTAGGCCAAGGATGAATATGTAGAACATAGATTTATCAGGCAGTGAAACCATTTTTCATGATTTTATAATGATGCATCCACAGAAATATGTATTTGACAAAACACATAGAGCTTACAACACAAAGCATAAACTCTAATGTAAACTTCGGATTTTAATTAATCATAATGTACCAAATTAACAAGTGCTCTAGACAAATGCAAGATGAAAAGAGAGCAAGCCATTGGTAGATGGGAAAGAGTGTAAGTAGGAATTGTCATCACTTTTTTCTGTAAGTCAAAAAATTGTGCATCAAGCTTATTAAATAAAAAAGCTAAGTGACTTTGTAAAAAGACAAGAATTTGAGCATTGCTAAAAAGGAGATATACAAATGGTTAATATGCACATGCATAATGCTCAACAACATCATTAGGGAAGTATTAAATCAAAGCCATAATGTAATGCCTCCCCAGACGATCTAGGTGGCTATAATAAAAAGTATAAAAAATAACACATGTTGGTAAAGATCAGTAAAGTTTAGATCCCTTGCTCTTTGCACAAAGGAATATAAAATGATGTAGCCATTTTGGACAAGAAAATGTTATGTCTCGGTAATTTCATGTCCAAGAATAAAGTCAAGAGAAATTAAAACATTCACCCAGACAAAAACTTGTACATGACTGCTCACAGCAGCACTATTCTAATAGCCCATAGCTGGAAACAATTCAGCGTCTATCAACTGGTGAAAGGATAAACAAAACAGGGAATGTCCACACAAGGTAACAATATCCATCCATAGAAATGGGTGAAGATCAATGTATGCAATAACATTATATTAACCGAAAGGAACCAGATACTAAAGACCACATGCTACATCATTTCACCTATAAAAAGTATCCACAAAGCTACAGCAAGGAAATCAGACAAGGGGGTGTCAGTCACTCCAAGGAAGGGTGAATAATAATTTCTGGCTATAAGATTTCTTTTTGTGTATTAAAATGTCCAAATTTAATTGTGGGAATGGCTGCACCATTCTGCAAATATATAACACAATGGAATCGAACCCATTAAATGAATAGATTTCAGGCTTAAAATCAAGAGAATGGTATTCCCTAGCAGTGTGGCATGCAATGGAATACTTTACATCATTATAAATAATAGCTAGTAAAGAAATACTAGCTAATTCCTGATTGACCTTCTGACTGATGAATAACAACAAAACTATAAGGACGTTAGAAACAGTTACCAAAAGAATTTTTCAGTAAGAATCATCACCTGCATGAACAGAAAAATGAGTGCTCTCAATCACAACTAAGCTGCCTCAATCTGAATTGTGAAGTATGTAGCAATTAATACATAAAACAGCATTTATGATACTAAATAGAGGAGCAAAGTGATAGGATTTACTTATAAATTTTGTCTTTTAAGCTAAGATATTAAGAGCAAATAAACTTCTAGCTATTGTATTTAATGGTGTATGTTTAAAAATTAGATTAATTCTCCAAGTAAGGTCATTATTTGCAAAAGTCACATAATTTGAATTGACGTAAGTGACATTATATTCTATAAGATTAGATAAAATATAAATTTACTAAATGGGACTATATATGAAATATTTTCATTACTTTAATTTAGATGTTTGCACCTCTTTCTTTGCAAAAAATTAAAGCTGGGTTATTTAATATATTTAAAAGAGATCCGTAAAGAATGAAAAAAAATTTTATTCGGTACCTCAGATTTCTTGCACTACTATTTAACACACAATAGACAGCAAATATTTCTATGTCTCCATTTGTGTTTTTTCATCATCTCTAAGTGACTCCAACTTAATTCTCTACCCTGCTTGAATTTCTTCCTTTACCAACCACTATCTTTTGGAAATGTTTGTTCTATTTTGTTTATCACTTTCTGGTTTGGAGTAGTTTGCTAAAATAAAATCCTCCCTGAGCTTTCATCTGCTTAATGTATTCACCCACTGATATTGCCTTGAATTTTAATTTGTATCCTATAATTCCTGCAGAGATTTCCATTTTGCTTGACATATTCTAGTTAAAAAATTATTAACAAAATTAGATAGCATATTTTCAACACTTGTTGCTCTTGTATTAGTGTAGGGAAGGCAAAAAAAAAATACATTTTAAGAGCAAATGCTTTCCTTCACTAAGATAAAAATGAAAAGCTAGTCAAGTAGACAACATTACAGAAACAATATAAAATACTTTAGTCAAAATTGTGTTTCTATTACTATATGAAACAGAAGTTAAGAGAAAGCATTTTATGGGCTAATTTAATTTCTCTTTAGCTTTAATTAACTTTTCTTCTTAACTTTCTCTTTCATATGTAATATAATTTTGCTTTTGTTTTAAATTATTTTACAAAGAAGTAACATAGTTAAAAAGAAGAAATATAATGAATTTAATGAGCCTCTATATAGTTTTCATGGTTATCACCTTAATGCCAACCTTATTTCACTTTTACCTAACTCACACCCTCTCTTTATAAGATCACTGTGAAGCCAATTCCAAATGTTATTTCATTTTATTCATAAACATGTCAGTATGGAAGTATTTATCCAAATGGACCATTTTTAAAAATAGAGTAATAATGCCATCACATTTACAAGGGAAACAATTGCATCATTAAAACTATTCAGTATTCAAATTGCCCCCCTTATATTATTTTTGTTATTTTTACTTGACTCACAATGCAAATAATTTCCTTATATTTTCAATGTATTGATACTTCTCTACAAGCATTTTTATTGAACAGGTTGCATTTCTAAGACTAGAAATGTATTTCTTTTAATGAGAACAATTTTGTCTAAGACTATACTTAATGTATTTGGAATTGGCTGTCAGACTATTAAAAAATTGAATTATCAGAGTGGTTTCTGTGCAAAATCATTCCTGCTTTACTGGTTCATAAATAAGAGCTTGAACTAAACTTGCTAGGACACACTGCAATTGCCATCCCAATTGTGTTCTCCCAAAGGGAAGTGCATTCCTAAGGTGCTGGTGAAGGTCTGGCTCTCCTACCAGAGGTATTCCTGGACTCTTGGGATGCTTTTATCATTTTTTTCAAATGAGGACTAACATTCCATAGGAAGTGATTCTATTTAAATATGTATTCATTTTCTTCTGTCAGTCTTATGTGATCTTTCTTTTTTTCTTTTTTTTTGGGGGGGGCAAGGAAAAGAAGTGTAACACAATCTACTAGCAGTAATTGGAAATAACTCTTGAAATGTCAAGGACTTTCTCTTTAAGTGATAATTAACAGATTAAATGCCAGCAAGTACATTTAATAACACCGGTATTTGGTACTTGAACCATAGCCAACATCATCAGCAAGAGTAGCAAAGATCTCAGCAAGCTGATCTCGAATGGAAATGTTATTTATTCAGGAATATTTTAATTACTCAACAGTAACCTCTACTATATAGAGTATGCATAGTGAGCATCAAAAAGATACTCTGCATATAATTTGCTAATGAACAGGAAAGTATTTGAAAGGAAGTTGTATGTCCTCTTATCTTTTGCCTCAACATTTCTTAAAATAATTTTATTAGACTATTATAAAAATTAAGGTTTTCAAATTCATATTCAATGCATGAAGATATGAACATTAAATAAATTAATCATTAATTCATCCAATGAATATTTACTTATATTAATTATATGCCAGTTACTATCAGAGCAGTAGGTATAAAGCACAGATCAAAACAAAAATTCCTCAAGGATCCAAGTTCAACCCCCGGTACCAAAAACAAAACAAAACAAAACAAAAATCCCTGCCTTCATAGAATCTACCAAAAGAAGAAAGAATATAGAGTTCTCATTCACATTTTGGGGGGAGATGTGCTTTTATTAAATATCTAATATGTTTCATGTACTGTGCTGAGCTGCAGGGACAAGAAAGTAAGCCAAAAGCTTTAATTCCCTTCCAGATGACAGGAGAAACAAACAGAACACTATGACTAGTAAATAAAATAGAGAAAGCAGAGCTTCTATAGCAGAGACACTGCATGAAAACTCAGGGCAAAATTTAGTGGGTGAGATGCTGCCTGTCTTGCAAGTGTAAGATCCCAGAGTTTGATCCCCGATACCAAAAAATAAACGATAAAAAATCAGTGTGAGAATATTTATTAGAAATGCAAGAGTAAGGAGACAGAACTTTCCTATCTTATTTTGATGGTGAATTCTTGGACAAATAGATTAGATAAATCTCAGTTAGCTTTTAGTTTGCCATAGTTTGAAATATATGACAAGCCATTAAGCGTACCAACTTTAGATTTTTAAGAGTAGGAGTTAAAATGCACTTTAGAAACAAGGAAAGTTAACACAGTAAGGTATGTTGAAATAAAAAGGTTTACTAAATCATGTCAAGTGGATGCAACATTTGAACTGAATCAAAATGTATAAGTCTCCTACAAAATAATCTGATCCTATAATTGAAAACAATGAAAATTAAGTTTCTTCCTTTCATGATTGTTTCTTAAAACTGGATATTGGAATCATTAAAACATCATTTGGTAGTAATATTAGGTTTTTAGTTATACTATTTTGATTTTCATAAGAAGTTGAATTTTTCATATCAGAACTTTTGCATACACTTTTCCCCAGCCCTAGCATGTTTCTCCCAAGCCTCTGACTGTAATTTCTCCTTTAGTAAATCCCTAACAAGCCCTCAGACGCGTATACTCTCCCACCTCCATGGGAATCAACAACTTTAGTCAAAGTACCGATGAGACCTTTCAAGTTTGACTGATTTCTAAATTGTCCACTACACTGTCAAGACCAAAAGGAAACAACTGAAGCATTTGGTTCTCATTACCTTTCTAGTATTTTTGCAGCGCATGACTCATAGTAATCCTCGGTCAATATTTGCTGGAACAATCAGAGTGTTTCTTGGGACTGGATTTTTCTTCTGAAGAATACTGAACCTCCAAACTAGTCAATATATAACTCTAAGAGACAACAGAGTGAGAGGAAACACCAAATAGCATCCATACCATTTACTATTAATAGAGGATTATTAAAATCTAAAGGTCTACCTGTTTGGTGTTATCTTCACATCAGAACACAAATACTATTATATTCAAATTGTCTAGAGAGATGCCATTTTAAGTGTGACTAAATTTAACTGACAGACATTTTAAAAAATCTAATTCCTGAATTTTCCTGAAATGGAATTAGATCAGGTGAACAGGTTATACTTAGTCTTTCTAAGCTTTTCAAACATAAATATTTTTATTGACCTTACCTTACTGATTTATTGTGCACTATTTATTAGATCTTTATTTGACACTCTTCGCTCCCAGTTGCCTACTTTTTAATATATTCATACAACCAAGAATATAATAATCACATTAGAATGGCAAATCACATTATATGGTGGTAATGTATTCTCAAACCAGAACACAAATAACTTGCACACTTTGTGTATACACAGATAAATCCATACAAGTCTCTACAGGGGCAATTAGAAAGTCCACAGTGTCCTCAGAGTCATCATTTGAAGGGTGATCTTAGGTAGACAAATATTCACAATATAAAGCCATTTAAAAATACAACAGTAATGTAAAGATTTAAAGATAAAAAATAATGTTAGTCCTCACTGGACTCCTAACTGGTATCATATTCCCAGTAACACAGGTAATTGAATTTCCAAGTTTTTAGCATCAGTGCATGGTTTAATTACTTGGCAGATTCGCTCCACACTCAGTTATATCCTATGATTAGATCTGGGCCTATTTGGAAAGAATATGAAGAGGCTGGTGCTGTCATTACAGACATAGCATGAAGTAAATGGGCTCTGACAAAGAGCATTACAGGAACAAAGATACATATACAATGTGCAAGCATGATCTTCTCAATTGCTCTGTGTGCTCTATGTGTATGCATAGTTTTTAATCTTTCTACTCATAAATATCATCAGTTGAGATAACAGGAGATGAGGAGCCACAGTGTACAGATTTTAGAAACCTTAAAGGACAAACAAAAGTGAAAATAAAAATCAAAGCAATAAAAGAAAAACCAAAACACCGGCCTTCCTAGGAATGTTTACAATTTAAGCCAGGTCTTGGCAGAAGAAATCATCAGACAGGCATTTGCTGCACACATGTTCCCACTTAAATGTTGATTTTCCCATTCTGGGAAATCCATTCTATGACCCTGCTGAGTTTTTGCCACTATAATGGGATTGTTATTTTCCTGGTTGTACGAATGTATTAAAATGTATACAATTGGGAGCTAAGAGTTTCAAGTAAAATCAAAACAGTGCACAGTAAAACAATAAAATAAGAATAACAAAATCAAACATAGGTGTGAAAAGCTTAGAAAGACTGCAACTGTAATTTGTTGATCCGATCCATTCCATTTCAGGAAAATTCAGGAGTTAGATCTTGAAAACACCCGTCAGTTACATTTAGCCACGCTTAGAATGGCATCTCTCTGGACAATTAGGTGGTATGAAAGCAAATGCTATCTCAATTCTGTTTTCAAGCCATTAATCTGAGTTCTAAAATAGTACTTTAATATAAAAGAATAGGAGAATGAAAAATAAACCGCTGAACTTTCCCTGTAGAATACACCAAGAAATGACAAATAAATACATGTTTGCAATACGGTCATTATGAAAAGCAGCATGGAGGTTCCCCCGAAATTCAGAGATAGGACTACAGTACGCTCTTTCAATCTGCCGCTAGGTCAACACCCACGGGAAATGGAGCTGAATGTAGAAGAGCTGCACTCTCGCGTTCCCTGAAGCATTATTTACAATGGCCAGGCATGCAAGCTGCCTAAGTGTCCATCAACTGGTGAATGGATAAAGAATTTTCAGCACAGATGAGCAATGGGATCCTATCTGGCTTTAGAAAAGAAAGAATTCCTGCTTTTTAGTACACCATATTTGTACTTCAAAGGAATTGCGCTAAATGAAATGTCAGAGAGAGAAAATACGAAGATAATTTATTTTAAATATAAAAGTTAAATTTTCAGAACTGGAAGAGAATAACGGTTGCCAGAGGTCGGGGATTATATGGTTGGGGAAATGTTACTCAAAGAATACAAACTTTCAAGTATAAGAGAAATAATTTCTGGGGAATCAAACATCCAACATAATGACTACAGGATCAATGTCATACTGTGGATTTGAAATTTTGCTAAGGAGCTTATCTTAAATGTTTTCTCCACAAAACAAAACAAACAAAAACCAAAAACTGAAATGAAGTGTTAGATGTGTTGAACAATTTGATTGTACTTAATCATTTCACACTGTGCATGTATCACATCACCATGCCGTATACCTGAAGCATACGAACACTTGTCAATTATACTTTAATAAAGTCAGAATTCTTTAAAGAGTAAGATTAATTGGAAATAGAAATAGTAAAACTTATTTCAAAAGAAGTAGACACAAACATTTAAAAATTTTTTAAATACAATTTTAAAGAATATTGTTATTACTAGAGCCCACAGGAAATACGTAGTACTGTATATAGGTACAGAGATGAGGGAGAACCAAAGGATTTCACTGAATAGTAATTACTAAGAGTATGATAATTATAAGCAGTCTTCATATGTTTCCAATCTCCAAGAAATAACTGAAATCATTTCCCCACATAGTGTCAACATTAACTCATCAGTTCCCTCCGTGAGAATTGGGAAACCTTCCATCATTCCTTCCTCACCTTAGGCTCGGCCAAGAGCAGGGACCCAATTCCATAACACCCACCTCATCTACCCAGCATCCTTCTACAAACACAATAATTTTCTCTATGGTAAGGGTATTGTTTATATACTTCTATCGTTTTGAGACAGTAGAAATGCTGTTTGTGGGTCAGTTGATTTAAAACCCAGTCAGAAAGAATCATTCAGTCTTTTGTAGGAAAAGGGATGGACTTTGGGATTATACTGTCAAGTGAAATGAATCAGACACACAAGCTTAAACATCACATGGTTTCTCTTCTATGAGAAAGCCAAAATATAAATAATGAGCAAGATAAAAGATAGGTAATAGGAAACAAGGAGAGATCCTTTACAATTGGGAAGGAGATTAAAAGATGGAGGAGGGTACAAAGGGAGGGCAAAGAGATTCAAAAAGGAATTAAGATCTGTTATGTGCATTCACCAACTCTCAACCAGGAATGTAACCATTACATATGGCAAACGTGTACTCATACTGAAAAAAAATCCCAAAAAGTAACTTTTACAATGTGAACAATTATGTATTATCCTGAAACAAAGTGCACACTTTATATTTGTTAGTGATATTAAATTTTATTTTCTTATATAAGTCTAGAAAGCATTCTTGCTGTGCAAAAGATCTAGAGGGCAACCAGTGTTTGTATTCATAACTACTTTCACCTACAAGCAACCTCAACAAAAATAACTATATCCAAATTTTTTCTAACTTACCCAACTAGTCTTTATAAACTTCATTTTTCACATATTTTATGTAGTAATGGTTGAATTTTATAAGCAGAGCTCAAAATCCAAATGTTGGCGTATCTACTGAAGGAACATACAGATGACACTAAAATTTTACTCTTCATGGAGTGGAGTGGAGGTAGCCATGGAGATGCAAGGTAAACTTGACAGCAACAACAGTCTGAGTAACAGCAACAAAACCTGGTATGTTCCGTCTGCTTAGCTCCAACGTTAGGTAGTGTGAGAAGCCTAACTATGAAGACTATTTCTAGCAGAACTATGTTTATCCATTGTAATTTCTTCTCTCTGATTAAGAGTTTCAGATTTTCTCTAAGCTCAGTTACTGTGTTAAAGAAGAATATAGATCAGTATTCATGAAAAATCCTAAAACTGGGGACATACAATCACCTATGCTAGATAAAGCAGACACAGATCATGCCAAGAGTAAAGTTTCTGTTTTGTTTTCATTGTTATTCTCTGTTTTATTTTTCTTAATCAATAGTTATTTAATGTATCATTGGAAAATTATTTACCGGCTTGGGTGCTAATAGTTTGGACATTACTTTGGTTCTAGCCACATTGATCTGCAGAGTTTTGCTAACAGCTGCATAGGTCTTTTATCCAGTGACTGCATAGCAACCCTTGGATATAGGTTCCATGATTTGCAAGAAGCTGTTTCATTTCTTCATAATGTTTTTGAAAGAAAACCTTGAATAATGTGGGGTAGGGGAGCAGAGTTACACACAGAACAAAAGCAAAGCAACACACATACTTATTGAAATCAACATTAAAATTCTTAGTTACTTGTCAAGTAAAATTTCTCTGTTCAATGAAGAACTTTTATCCAAATTCCAATATTGTAAACTTACTTCAATCTCATAATTATACGCTTATAACACAACACATGTATTTCGGTGCGAGAACATTTTGGATCTAACCACATACTAAAATTTTATAATTTGGGAGGAGGGCAGAGACAAGGGGAAAAAATGAGAACCAAGACCTGTCATGTAGAGGTACAAGATCCCAATAATGAATGTAACTGCACTGTATACCTAAAATGTACCAATAAACTCAAGGAGGAAAAACAATTTTTTAAAAATGTTATAATTCGTCTAAATGTAGGCCTGCCAATTGCATCTCTATGTAGATATCATAGCCATAAACTGACTCTTCTGTGCCTTATATTTCACAAAATTGTAATGGAAGGCAAAGTCTAAGTGTAACTTGCTCTACTCATTCACTAAAAGGCTAAACCTATTTTTCAATTGGGTAATACTAGTGAGAAAGTAGATTCTTTCCACTCAAATGTCCTATATAAAAAGACAAATGAAGAACGAAAAGTTAGGCATTCCATTCAAGTAAAATATATTAATATTTCAAAATTTTATTCAGTATGGTCAATGACTCTTTGCATATTCCAAGGAATAAAAATTCTTATTGCTTTTTCCTTCTAAATATAAAAATGTTTCCCTCTTAACCCTCTAAAATTGCATAAGGTTTTCCTTATTGTTGCTTTTATAATATTTTGGAAAAATATAAAGGTCATCTCAAATCACTTGGAAGCTATTTTCCTAAAGAGATTCAAGGGAAAAGAAAAAGAAATAAAATAATTATGCAAAATAATAATTATGAATTCTCTTTGACTTACCATGGTGGGGCTACTCTCAACACCACTGTAAATTGAAGGTATCATAAATCAATACTGTATGTAACATATTTAACCTATTGAGCATCTTAGCCTAGCCAATCTTAAATGGGCTCAGAATACGTACGTTAGCCTAAAGTTGAGCAAAATTATCTAACGTAAAGCCTATTTTATACTAAAACATATATATCATGTCATTTATTGCATAGTGTACTGAAAGTAGGGAACAGCATGGTTGTATGGGTATAAGAGATACAAATGTAACCATGGCAGGATGTGAAAACACAAAACACAGCATCCACAAAGCACTGGCACGTTAGCATGCTGTAGAGTATTCGTGATTTAGCCTGGCAATCCTGCAGCTTCCTCAGAGCTGCGGCATGATACTGTGGCCCAGCATAGCAAGAGAAATTAGTACATCACTAGCTGGGGAAAAAAGAGAAATTCCAAATTTCAGTCAGTTCGTTTTGGAATGTGTATCACTTTTGTAACCATTGTAGCAAAAATATCAGCCATAAGTCAAATCATCATGAGTCGGGATCACATGTATTTTGAGAGTCTATATATGGATACACGGTAGAATCAATAAATATTAAAGAAAGAGGTCCATTGATATGGCTTTGTTCTCACTTAGAAAACTATTTTTAGCAATGATGCCAAATTCTATCCCAACATATTAGGACAGTTTTATAACTGACATGTTTAGAACTGATGGAAATGCAGGACACAGAAAATACTCTTTGCTGTCTCTCATGTCTGGGAAATGTTTGGCTTCATAAGATCACTAAAAATCCATTTGTGAATTACAGTAAATACAAATGTCTTAGGAGAAGCACCTTTTAAAATATAAACCAATAAAATGATATTTTGTTAAATTCACGAAAATTAGTTATTCCTCAAGAGAAGTTGAAGAACGTGCTTGTTCTAAAATATCACCCTCAAAGAACTTCTAACTTTTTAAAAAAGTGACACTTACAAATATACCTCTCCTGTATAAATATTTATATTATATACTCATATGTAATACAAACGGGGTGACATCTATATCCACACATACATGCATGCCAGTTAACTTAGATTACATTTTTTTTGTTTTGGATTTGTTTTATTTATTTATTTTTGGTACCGTAGATCAAATTCAGGCCCTTGCACTTGCGAGGCAGGCTGCAGAACCACTGAGCCAAATCCCCAGCCCTGTTTTTTGTTTTAGAGACAGGGCCTCTCCATGTAGTTGAGACTGTCCTGGAACTCACTATGTAGCCTATGCTGGTCTCGAACTCTCAGGGATCCTGCCTCAGCCTCCGAGTGCTGGGATGATAGGCATGCGCCACCACGCCAGCTTTACAATACACATTTGATTTGAGGTGATTTGCTTCGATGGATGGACTGTGAAGTATGAATCAGAGATAAGGGAAATATTTATAATGCAGATCTAATACTGATGAGTATTCATCTCACTGACATTGCTCATTTTCCCGTGACACATAAATTATGTGTCTAAGAAGTCCTCTGTCATCCTGGAAGTAAATACCTCAGAAATAGTGCAAGAAAATTTAAAGAACATTAACCAATAAAGTTTTGCATTTATATCCTAACTTAAATTCTTACAGCATATACTTATTTTGTCACGTATTATGTGTTATCAATAAGTACTTGAAACAAGATAAAGCCAAGCCATTTATTGCTATTTTATTATGGCATTAAATTTAAATCATTACTTTTTTACACACTCCAAATGTGCCAAAGAGAAATTCAGGACATTGGAGATGAATATAGAGATAGATATGTTGAAATTAATCCTAATCAATTATAGGGGCTTTGAGACCTGTCTCACTAAGATGCGTAATAGCACATAGCAAAGTTAATTTTGAAGGTTAACATTATTGTCAGTTTGCCTGGGCCATGATTCCCTGATACATTGTTAAACATTCTCTGGGTATTTCTGCGAGTGGATTTTTGGATGAGATTCACATTTAAATTGGTGAGCTTGTAAAGCAGATTGCCCTTTACACACCCACATAATTGGCCCTGCTTCTCGGGAGAGCACTCACTAACCCTGTGACAATTAATCTTCATTGTCTACGTGCCTGGATCGAGAGACTCCTGGAGAGGTGACACGATTGGCAGGGTGCTGTACTCACTCCTCAGTGGACTGACTAGTCCTCGGTGTTCCTAGCTGAATTTGCTGTTAGAGGTGAGATCCAGTTGGAGGAGGTGGGTCACTGGGCGTGAACCTTGTAGGGTATACCTCTCTTCCTCTGTGCTCTGCTAGACAACAGCCATGATGTCAGCAGCTTGTCTCACCAGGCCCTTGCGCCCTGAGGTCCCTGCCTCACCTACAGCCACAGAACCAGCCAACTATTCACTGAAACTTCAGAAACTGTGAGCTCATACAAACTTTTCCTCCTTTACAAGATTTTTGTCAGAGATTTTTGTTCTAGCAACAGGAAAGCTGACCAATACAAATACACATCAAAAACCAAGTAGCTCCTGATATATATACTCACTGAATACACTTAACTACTTTTTGTTTACATTCCCCAAACCTAACTCATTGCCTAGTATAGAATTAAGCCACAGGAAAAGTTGAAAAGTGGTTATAATTCATTAGTAATATTCTTTTATTAAAAATAATAGTTATTAAAAAGATTTGACTACAGCAATTCAGAAAGTGCGCATACAGAAAACACTGCTGCTGAACACAAAGCATCTGGCCTTTGCAGCCATGTAGAATTGAGTTTGAAGGCAGCCTTTGCTATGTAATTTTGAGAAACTGAGCCTTGTTTTTGCTTTTATCTGTACCATGAAATTCTAATATCTATCCCAGAGGACATTTTCCATTTACCCAAAAACTTTTAAACACCCTTCCTATGCTTGGGTTAGTGCCTTACCTTCCAAGAAACAAATGACCCCTTCCCAGTTTTCCTT
Organism: Fukomys damarensis; assembly: GCF_012274545.1. Taxonomy (NCBI): domain Eukaryota; kingdom Metazoa; phylum Chordata; class Mammalia; order Rodentia; family Bathyergidae; genus Fukomys; species Fukomys damarensis. Next base: position 69,067,595 of record NW_022900929.1, read on the forward strand.
GCAGGTGGAATTCAGACCTGTTATGTAGATGCCGATGATCAAATGTACCTATATAAAACTTTCATTTTGAAGAAAATGATTTCAGGAGAAATATTTCCTATGGAATTTTCCTGGATGAGGCAAGTGGAGGTTTTTAGTTTCCAGAAATAGAACTGACCGCCATTCAAGGCTGTGAATTGGCAGAGTGAATCACATCTCTGATCACCGGGCCTCTGTATTATAATTTTAATTGCATAAAAATTTGAATCTGGCCAGCCTAATGACTCTTTCCTGTATTTAATAAGATTTAATGAATCCTTTCACAGGTACTAGGTAGAATTAATTACCGTACTTACAGTGAAGACAGACTCACCTACCTGGCAGTTACAGAATTCCTATCATATAGAACAGAGTTCCAATATTATAATGCATTTTGTTAGTTATGCTGTCTACAATTGAAAGTGTTTTCAAAATGCTTACTCAAGCTTTTTGCAAACTTCTGCAGGTTATAGGTAAAAATTAGTGGTGTCAATATTGTAAAGTGCTGGCATTATCAGTACCTGTGGATATATACACAGAAATTCTTTGTAACTTTAGACTGCCAACCAAAATATCTAGAAAGTATTAAAATTTTCAGAAATCTATCAGCTTGCATACCCTAGTCAGACTTGTTCTTTTCAGAGTGGATTTTATAACTTGATTGGAAAACACTCCAACTCTACTATATGTACAGGATCCATGTAACGAGTCACAAAGATCTCTGTGTCCAGTACTGAGAATCTGCTTCCACCACACAATTTTCAGCTTATACCTCCAGTATAAACTAAACATAAAATTAATACAAATGTTTAGTAATGTAACACAACACAAAAACTGTTCAAACTTAATTTTTTTTTAGCTACAAAGAGAAGGATAGTTGCAGGATATAGAGTTGTTTTAAACCATAAATTGGGGAAGGTTAAATTAATAAAAGAAAATGATAAAATGTGTATGGATAAAAGAAAAAATGAAATAAAGCACTCCACAGGCCCTTCCCCACAGGTTTATTTCAGTTCAGGTAAGGAAATGACATGAATAAGAACATGAACCCTTTCTTTCACCTCTTTCTCTCTTTTCTTGCTTCCTTCCTTCCTTCCTTCTTCATTGTACAGGGGATTGAACCCAGGGCCTTCATGTTGCACTACATCCTCAAGTCCCCCTCCCGCCTTTTAAACTTAAGACAGGATCTCACTAAGTCACTGAATTCCCCAGGTTAGGCTCAAACTTGCAACTCTCCCACTTCAAACTCCTACAACGCTGAGATTATAGGAAGGACCTGTCTTCATACCCAGAGTGAACTGGTTTTTGCATTGAAGAATTAGTCATTGGCACCTCTCATGGACCAACCAAGGTTTAAGTATTAGGTTACAACAGTGGACAAAGTACATTAGCAACAACAAAACAAAGAAACAAAAACTCTTCGTGTGACCCTTAGGGAAACAGAGTGTGCTAATTGGAATGTCTTCAGGAAATTTACACGTATGCCAATGGAGGAAAATAAAACACTTGATCTTAGCCAAAAGGCGGAGAAGTGATTGAGGGAAAATAAAATAAAATAGGAGGGTGAGATGAAGAGACAGCTTTGGTTTTTATGTTGATTTAGTTTAGTGTAATTTTATTTTCTCAGCACCACAAGTGTTGTCCCTGCAGGCAATGCTTGGGGGAGAAAAGGCTGTAAATCAAGTGGACAACTACTCTACTGGACTTCTTGTGCCTAAATAAATAAAAATTATATTCTAATCAAGTTTTATAGTAAATTATATTCTAATCAGTTAAATATTCTAACTGCCTACTCTAATGTATGAGAAGAGACATAAAATGAGTGCTTAGTTTCCACAAAATTAAATGTTACCTTCAAACTGAACATTACTCTTTTGCACCTTGTAAAGGACAAACGCCATTTCAAAGGGGAAAGTATACAAGAAATAAAAAGGTTACACACTCTACCCAGTGTCTTCTGGAAAAGTTCACATTATCTTGGTGATGTAAATAATCTGCACCTTAGAGCGGTACCTGGCATTTACTATGGGTCAGTAAGAACATGTTCATGCAACATACCGATGATTGCTTTCAGTTTTAGCAGTCAATCGAGCGTACTTTTATTATTTTAACTGAAAATCTCCCGGGACATTTGCTAAGAAGCAATATTTGTATATCCTATTTATATATACTATGTCACACACTTGAACCAACATCACTAACTAAAAACCTTTAAATGTAATTTGATTGGGAACTTCTCTATAAATTACATGGGCAGTTCTACAAGTTTCAGGCTATCAAAATAGTGTACTGTAATGTAAAAACAGAAATATCATGTAAGACATAGTTTTAAAAATGAACAGCTCAGAGACTTTCTGCTAGTGAAACTAGGTATGTGGCTACTTAAAAAGCTGCTTTGGAAAATAGCTGGAGTGTGCACATCCTTTAACCCACAGTAATTCCCAGACTGACAATTCCCACTTCTCTATCCTTTTGATGAACTAATTTTCCTCTCCATCGACCCTCCTCAAATGACATCTACAGGTATATTCCCCATGACACTTCCTTCTACTATAAAGAAAGTCCTTCTTCTATAAATGCAGATGCGTGACCATAAGAGTAAGCTGTCACCCTCACATGTTTGACCTCAATGACTACTCTAGGACAGTGCTGACGAACTTCCCTGACACCTGGAAATCACCTGCTACAGACACAAGCCACCTCCTGGAGATTCTGATCCAGGCACTCTAGGGTGGAGCCTGGGGATTTTTCTTCAGCAATACTCCAAGTTAGTCTTCTGATCAGGACATTTGGAAATGTCTTGCTGTAAAGCAGTGGTTCTCAGACTTTACCCCAGAGGTCCAGATTAATTAAATCAAAATCCACGGCAGTTGGAAAAGGTTTGAGTTCTACTCTTTACTTACTGAAGATCTGCCCCATCAGCTACATTGGGAAGTTAGAAATACAAACTCTCAGACTTCATCCCAGACCTACCTAATCTTCCAAAACAGCATGTACACATTTAAAAATTCCCAAGTGCTTTTATGCACATTTAATTTGGAGAACTGCTATGTATGGAATTCTGACCCCAGTCAGGCGGGGGTGTTTTGAACTCAGCTGTGAAAATGCTTCCTTTTTCATGAGGAAGTTAGGACGTAGGCCAGCAGCAGTCATTGCTACCATTTCTATAATTGATGGGGGGAAAGGATCTTGTGAACAAAAAGTATTAATTCAGTAAGCTTCTTTTAAAACCACCTTCATTCAATTCAAACAAATGTGTTCCATACCAAATTGCTAAGGTCCCTTCTATTCCAATAATTTTTAGTTTAATAGTTTTGAAGTCTGTATTTGTATAAAGTCTAATGGACTTCTTTATATTTGCATTCTTCTTTAATTTCCCAAGTCTTTGTAAATGTGTAGCCTTTTGACATATTATCACACTGCTAAAAATGTGCAACTTCCTGAGTTTCTCTGGTACCAACTTATTAAGAGATTCTCTCCTCACCATCTGGCATACAGCTTAGTGGGAGGTAGCGACCATAACTGTTAGAGCTTACTTTTGTTTGGTGGCATGAATAAATTAATGAATACATGAAGAGACTGAATATATGAAAAAGTTTGCAGAAAACTGTTGCAAAAGTAAAAATATGGAAGAGGAAAGAATAAGAACTTGTCCATTATTTGAATTTGAAAACTGGTCTTTGGAATGGTGACTTATTAACACTGGTAAACTATTTCCAAGTGACTTAATTCCAATATAAAGTTATTTGGAAGAGAGTGATAACAGTTCTTTGTTGAGCCACTTCTGTGAGGAAGATTTATGGAAGGACCTGAGAGAAGTTATGACAAAGTGGATGGCAAGATATCTGGTGCCTTAGCTACAGAACTCAGAGACAATACCCACCAACCTCACTAAGGATGCAAAATGGACCACTGGAAAGCACATAAACAAAACAGAAAACTTCTAGAGACCAGACTGAGAAGAAATAGCAAAGCAATGTAGGTCCCCTGTGTTTCCCTTATTCTAGACCTCTCTGATAGTCTTGGTTCCAGAGTAAGCAAAGTGAACGCAGACCACCAGTGTCCCTTAGCGACATTCTCAAAGCTGCCCCCAGCTAATTCCCGTGGTACATTTCTACCCATTCTCACAATCATCAGCCTCGCAAGAGCAATCTGTGGAAACATTTCATCTTCCTTGAAAAAGAACTTTCTGCTTCATCTTCCAAGGCCGCTTTGTGTTTTGTATCCATGGGACTGAAGAATTACAACAGGGCACACATAATGTCATTTTGTAACTTTAGAGACACACAGGAAGAATTTTTTGCTTTGTTTTTTGTCATGGAGGCAGCAAATATGAAGTGTGGCATTCATTTTAACACAATGTGTCTGCTAAGAGATTAACTCCAAGATGAGCCCCAAGAACCGACCAGTGTGCTCTATTTTGCTAAATTTGTATGAACACACAATGTTGAAAATTGCTTACTTTAAATCTGTAATAATAAATTCTAGTCTCCTACTTTCATAGTCTCTCAAGGAACCGATTCTCCTGAATAATTGTGGATGTTCTCTTAATGTTAATAACAACATTTCATTGAAAATTGCAGAAACTGAATCTTTCAGTGAAAAAGTTATCAGTATTCTGCCATATTTTAAAAGCATCATGTCTTATCTTTCCTTTCTGCATCTAGAAAACAAGGATGTATTGCCTTAACCTGTCTATTTTAAAAAGAACTCATTTGGATTTCTCCCTTGGTATCTACTCTGAGTCTTCCTAAAGATGAGAAACGTACATCTAGAGATCAAGTGACATAAACTGTATAGTGTAAAGGCCTCAATTAAGGCTATACGTTTTGGTTTAAATCACAAATGTTAATGCTGATTGAAACTGTACACAGAATTAAATCCTTATTAATTTCATAGGAAATTACTAAAAAACATTTAGAATATAGTCTGTCATTTTTCTTTACTCAAAAAAAGATAAGTTATTGAAGCTCCTAGTTTTTTAGTGCATGCCCTTTTAACATAAGAACAATGTGTAAAATTCATAGTCTGGATTAAGCTCTGATAGTCACATTCATTCTTGGGATTCTTTTATGCAACTGTACATTTTTAAAACAGTACACTTAAGGGCTTAGATAATTGTGTTTGTTTAATATGTCTGTGTTATCGGTGCATTGTTTTTCTACACCTTGGGGTAGAAATTGGTTTTGCTACTCTGAATCTGAAAAGGCTCTATGGGTGACAGGATAATAATTATTAACAAAGAGTTATGATGGCCATGTAATGAGAAAGTGCTTGTCCATACCTTACTTAGTATTCACTGTAAGAATCAGTTAACATACAGACCTAGAAGATATACACCACATTCAGGAAGGTTATTTGCCACCCATCAAGTGTAGCTGCTCTAACAAATATGTTTTTGATATTTTTTGAAAGTTGTGTTAGAAGCTATTTTCTAATCCCTTTAAAGCCTCCCAGTCTTCATATGTGAGGAAAATAATATTTTACAATATATGCTTCCTAATATTGACAATAAATAGCACCATTATGCTTTCATATAAATATCTCCACTGATCACAGGGCCTTCCATATTGTAATGTTTATAGTGGAATCCAAATATTTTGTTGATTACAAAACTAGTGTCATATTTGGATAGCAGATAGGAGGAAGGAAAAAAAACTGAAAGCAGAACTACCACTGGGGCAAAAGTTTGAGCATATGACTCAGCACTTGCAAAGATCCAGGCCTTGAGAGTTTCAATCTTTGGAGTCTAAAATAGCAACATAAAATGATTATTTAGAATCATATATGACAGATATGGAACTGAATGCAGAAATCACACAAGTAAGCCTTATTCAGATAAAGAAACTGCATTTTAGCAAAGAGAGCAAATACCTAGGCCATAGAATGTTATTCATGACAGAAGGCTACACAGACTCAAGGATTCCTGACCTCCCTGAAGACCACTGTATTGGGATTTCCAAGATCACTTTCAAGTCTAAAGGTTTTTTTTTTTAAAGAAGCTACAGAATACAAAAGAGCAGTTGTCATCAGAGTTATGGTAAAATGGTGAACAGCAAGAGACCAGGAGAGATGAGGCCCAAGCTTCTGGCTCTTCTCTTCCAGCAGAATAATGACAAACTGCTAAATTCTCCAGCAGCAGAGTGTGACAACATTTTGAAAAGTATTGCCAACAAGGAAGCTCAGTTGAACTATGAGGTCCGGGGGTTATTTCAGAGTCAGTTCAATAGGCATGGAGCACACATGTGACCTGAGAATCAGTTTCCCCAGTTTCCAGAGGTAAAACTAATAGCATTGGCCCCACTACAAACAATATTAACTTAAACTCTCTGGCACAGCCAATCGCATCAGGTATACAAATATCCTCATCCAATCAGGGTTTAGATATCATCACCCAGGAGCCATCAGGGTCAGCCTCTTCTTAGGTGTATGCAGGACTTGAACAACATAAACTCAATGATCTAACCCTTCCCTGTAGAGTGAGCACCCAAAAGCTGCAAATGTAAGTGTTCCCCATGCACCATCTGCCTTATTTTCAGTGTTAGAGGTTGCAGTTGCATTTCCAAGGACCCTGTATCTCTTGGTCTTGATGGTACACTTTAGAAGAACTTTAACAGTATTGACATTTTCTTCCAAGTTACTACCCCTAAAGGATTTTGGACAATTACAGAAAAATATCAGCTTCTACGACTAGAAAGTTTTGATCTCTTATAGCCCTAAACAGTTAGTTTGTCAGATTTACTTCCTTTTAGAGTACAGAGAATGCTCTGATCACATTAGAAAAGACAGAAGGTTGGAAGTAAGACTCAGAACTACCATCACCCTCAGTTTTTTACGCGGTAAAACACAGTAAAAAAGAGCAGAAGGAGCACCTCTGGAATCCCACCACCAACCATGGGCCTGCTTTAAAATATGTCTCACACAGCACACAATCCAACCTTTATTTGTTAGCATATTACCAATGACATGCTTATACAATGAATACCAAGCTTTCCAAGGTAAAGAAAGCTATGATTTAAGGCATTTGTTGATTTCGATAATGTAAATGTAAATGTTTGAAATGTAATTTCAAACTACAAATGAGATCACTGAATGTGGAACGGAAAGAGGTGTGCATAATTGACACTTTTTGATCCATATGAACCTTCTCCACCAAAACACTGGATATAATAAAGTTAGGAATAGATCTCTAGGCTTCAGTGTTTAATTAGGCTCAATATTTCCAATAGCAAACGCACCCTTGACTACCATTAAAGTTCTTAACTATATTTTGGATTGTTATTCTCATTTGCACAGTAAAATCTGCTTTGGCTCAATATGTTACAATTGATCTTTCTTTAAATTTTAATGTCCTTTTTATAACCATTACACTTTTTAAAAGACAAGTAGATTTAAAAGATTATTTAAAAAAAAGATCCATTTTCAAACTTGACCTTTGGGATTTGGGCTATCTCAGGCTCATCAGTGTATCACACCTAAAAGTATTTATAATAAATGTCCCACTTATTATAAGTTTTCCTCCAAAGAAATAAAAGGATAGGAACAACAGAAATGCAACAGTAGAGTAATATAATCATGAAACATTTTACACTATTAAGTCATTTATGTAAATGCAAGTTGTCTGTGAGGGAGTCCTTGTATCTAGTAAATAATTTTAACAACCGAGAAAAGAGTGAAACCCAGAAAACCATTAAAAAGAATAACATTTTGGGATCGAGCCCAGGATTCAGATTCTCTTATTCAGTGATGTCTCCACTGAGTTTTCCAGTTCCTTAATAAGGCAGGATTAGTGATTACACAAAGACTTCACAAAATTGCTAGCATTATAATCAGCTATGGGCAAACCAAATAGGCCAATACATCAGTTAACACTGTAACTTTTCTACTATTATTTTTGTCTCTTACTCAATTCCTTTGTTCTAATTTGTTAATGAAAGAATTTCACACAGGTGTTGTTAATTTAAAATCACCTGCAGAGAAAATTGCCAGTGTTACTTGGGTGCCAATAAATTGGCTCCTTGGATACACTATTCGTATTTAATAGCTTGTGAGCTATTAACATTCCTGTACTTAAGAAAGGACTGGTTAAATGAGACTGAAGCTCATACTTTGCTTATATGTGAGTAAGTTTTATTCCTGGTGTGCTTAGTGAAATATTCAGAATTCACCTTGTGTTAGAAAGCCCTAAATAAAGAATGGTGGCCCTTCCTAAGTCAGCCACACACTCTTCATACTTCACCTGCTGTCCAAAGGGGAAAAGGCAGATTCATTGCAATTTTACTAATAAAATGCCTGGCAAATTTGAGTGTAGAAAAATATTGATGTCTACATATATTCCATTTAACATAAGATCTGTCACAACTATGACGAACTTCACAACAGTATTAAGCAATAAAATGTAGTTTGTATGTTGTTTTTATACACACAAGAAAAGAGACATACACTATGATTCTGTTTGGTGTGACTACAAAGATATGGCACTAATAATTTCCTCATAAAATATTTTTTCTATGAAAAAGTAATAAAGCAAATACCATATTACATATGCATGATTTTTGTTTTTTTGTAACAGCTTTATCCAGATATTTTACTGTTATAAATTGTATGTATTATTTTGGCTTTACTATATAAAATAAAATAAAAACAATTTAAATGGTGGATAAATTTTATTTCCTAATTTCAGAAAAGAGACATTAAATAAACATTGGCAGTATCAGTTTTGATTTTTAAAGAAATCAAGGTGAAGTACATGATACTTTATAATTTAATGTCTCCTATATGCTGAGATCATTAACATAAGACTGATGACAATGAAAGTAGTCTAGAACTAACAGAATATATGATTTCTGCCAAAGGGAATACAAATGAAAAATATCTCTATTAAAATCATGAGGCGCATTTGAATAAAGCAGATAGTGAAAAGTATTTCTGATAGGGCAAAGCGCATGTCACTCAAGCTTCTAATCTTGCTTTCAGTTGAAAAACTAGATTCCACTCTGCCTCATATTTATATTTAGTGTGAATGCAAAAACTAAGACAATAAATAATGATGAGTTTAAGTGAATTAACTTTGAAGTACTTTTATGCAGGAATATTATGGCTGGAGTTAGCTGCGGAGTGAACACCAGTTGCTTCAAAACAAACTGTTACATCTACTGCACAACTCTAGTGGAAAGATATTCTAAGTCATCTACTTATTTTACAAATGACAGAAATAATGACAACTAGATTTACTGTATTTCCAGATATACAGTAAATGTATAGTAAATATAAATGCATTATCTCAGCTAATCTTCCCCAAGTACACAGCAGATTCTGTGAGGCCAAGGTTTGACACCCATCTACCTAGAAGGTGGAGACTCTAACACCTAGGAAAGGACCTTGCATATCGTAGCAACTCAGTAAACATTCTAATAAGCAACTGAACAAATCCATAGAGAAATTACCAAATAGGACACTCCAGTATTATTTAATTGTATAGGCAAGGACACAGAGAAGTTAAATAACTTGTCTCGAGTTATACTGCCACTGAGTGTGAAAGTTAGAATTCAAAATAAGAGCTCTTTTCCTCAAAGCTAATCACTAAGCTCTATTTACCCTATCTATATAAAATTATGGCATATTTTACTCTGCTGTCCATCTCAGTCAGTTGCACATGGAAGACTGCTTTACACTCAGCTCAGACACGTGATTTTTACATAGAATGTTCTATTTGAGGAGGTTGTTGTTTGTTTGTTTGTTTGTTTTTTAAACAGGATCTCACTATGTAGTTGAGACTGACCTGGAACTCACTATGTAGCCCAGGCTGGTCTCGAACTTGATCCTGTGAGGAGATTTTCAATCAAAAGCTTTCCTGTAGTTCATAGTATTTTATTAACATCTTTTTGATTGAAAAGATAGAAGATACAACTTTAGATTTTTGTCCTTCCATTGTCATCTAAATTAAGACAAGATTCATTATCAATTGAATTTGACAATATTTGCCATTTATAAGAATAAAAAATAAGGAATATTCAGAGAAGCTAAGGAAAAGAGAATTGTTCCCTGATCCATTCCAGGAGAATCAAAAATTTCTCTGCCAATAATGTGCCCACTTTTCACTAATTTGGATAAAAGTAAAGTTGCATCTAATTTGATAACACAACTTATCTCAAGCTGAGCTCTTTTCTGTCAGTCAGAAAAAGATTGCTTCTTCCGTAATCTTTCCTTGGCTGAGTGCCTCTGCCAGGGGCTGCCTGAGATTCTGACCTCCACGTGTGAGGCAGGATTGGACCTGTTCCACCACACAAACAGCCCCCAAATGCAGTGTCAGCTTGAACTGTGTGGAAGAGAGCTGTTGACTTCTGCCTTCTCTTGCAGCTTTCAGATGTTTTGACCACCCTTCCTGATCCAGTGCCCCACGTCAGCCTACTGCATGCTAGCAGTTCCCTGTCGCTGCTTGGTGAACCCAAGAAACCTTATCTACTGTGACCTTGCCCTATTTGTCCCTAGAAATCTGCTCTTTATCACTGATACTGGGTCACACCTTGGTTAATCACTCCAGACAAGTGTGCCCCTTGGGCTCTGACAGCTTCTCTTCCAGTTGATGCTACTCCATAGCTGAACATGCATGTCCCAAAGGACTGCCTCGTTTTGATTTTGTCATGTAACCAGACTTAGCCCCTGTTGTAAGATTTACAAAGATGGCCAATTCCCTAAAGCCACTCTGTGCCCATCTTCTTTCATTACAGAAAATACTTTTTAATTTCTTGTTACTTGCTAAAAGACTATACTTCTATGATTTCCTTGTACATGAGATCAAGTTTTGATCAATGAGAAACATGCAGAGATGTGATGAGTGATTTCAAGGGGGAAAGGATGAGCATTCTTTCTCCCATTTCTCCTCCTTACAGAATAGATTAAAGACATGAAATACAGTCCATTAAATGAAAATCATATATTACAAAGAGCAGAGAAACAAGAAAGTGCCTGAACCACTGACGACAGTGAACTTAGCACAAGATAGCACTAGAACTGAAGACTTATGCCTTTTTTTCCTGATATTCAGTATCAGTTACTTTTACATTAGATTAATAGAAATAAAATAATACAACTGTATGCCTTATAGTATATTCTTTGTGTTACAACTATGAGATATGCATTAAACAATCCCATTAAACAATCTTAACTCCGTTTTCAGAATATGGTGGAATAAGGATATATATATATATATATATGAAAGGAAGAAGGGAAATTATAATATTTGGTGATGACAGGATTCTCTAAAGGGAAGACACAAAAAAAGTCATCGAAAGACTTCTAAAATTAACAACCAGCTATCTTATTTGCAGACAAAATAAAATTCAAACCAAAACTAATGAAGAGACAAAGAGATCTAAAGAGAGACAAAGATTACTATATCCTTATAAAGGGAACAATCCAAAGGAAAGAGATGACAATCATAAATATATATGCACCCAAACACTAGTGCCCCCAAACATACAAAACAAATATTATGGGACATGAAAAACCAAATAAGCACTAATACAACTGTAGAGGGGGACCTCAATACCCCACTGTCACAAACACACAAGTCATCAAGACAAAAAAAAAATCAACAATGAAATACTAGAACTGAACCAAGCTGTTGAACAAATGTTTCATCCCACGAAATCAGAATAGACATTCTTTTCAGCTGCACATGGGTCATTCTCCAAAATAGACCACATACTAGCTCATAGAATATGTTTTTGTAAGTGCAAAGGAGTTGAAGTTATCTCATGTATATTATCAGACCATAGTGCAATTAAATTGGAGATCAATAGCAAAAGAAATGACAAGAACTTCACAAGTACATGAAAATTGAGTAACATTCTTCTGAACAACAAATGGGTCACAGAGGAAATTAAAGATGAAATTAGACATTTTTTATAAATAAATGATAATGCCAGTACAATATACAGGAATCTATGGGGCACAATGAAAGCAGTTTTACAAGGCAAATTTATCGCACTGAATGCATAAACTAGAAAAACAGAGCAAGCTCAAAAAAAACAACCTATTGCTGAAACTTAAGCTTCTAGAAAAAAGAAGAGCAAGATAAACCCAAAGCTCATACAAGAGAGGAAATTATAAAGATCAGAGAAGAAATCAATGTAATAGAGACTAAAAGAATGATACAAAACAAATCAATGAATCAAAGAGTTGGTTTTTGAAAGGCTAAATAAAATAAATAAACCCTTAGCCAACCTTACTTTAAAAAAGGAAAGAAAAGGATCAAATCCATGCAATTAAGAAGAAAAAAGGTGAAGTCACAACGGATCCAGGAGAAATCCAGAGGATCATCAATACCTACTTCGAGAACCTGTACTTGAACCAAATGGAAAACACAGATGAAATGAACAGATTTCTAGATATATGAATTACCAAAGTTGAATAAGATATAAGCATTCTAAAAACCCCAATTACAATCAGTGAAATTGGAAAAGTAATGAAAAATTTACCAAAAAACAATGTTCAGGTCCTCCTTGATTCACCGATGAATTCTACAAAACATTTAGAAAAGAACTATTGCCACTACTTTTGAAACTTTTCAATGAAATTGAAAGGGAAGCAATACTTCCAAATTCATTCCTAAGAGCAAGTGTTACTTTGATTCCAAAACCAGGGAAAGACCCAATCAAAAAAGAGAACTACAGACTGATCTCCTTAATGAAAATAGATGCAACAATCCTCAATAAGATACTGGCAAACAGAATATAGAAGATCATCAAGAAGATTATACACCCTGGCCAAGTTAGATTTATATCAGGGATGCAAGGATGGTTCAATATACATAAATCAATAAATGTAATACACTATATTAACAGAGTTAAAGACAAAAACCATATATCATCTCAATAGATGCAGAAAAAGCATTCAAAAAAGTTCAACACCCATTCATGATTTATAAAAAAATGCAGAAAATTGGAATAGATGGTTTTTATATCAACTTGATAAAGGCTATCTATGGAAAACTAACAGCCAACATATTACTAAATGGTCAAAAACTGAAAACCTTCACACTAAAATCAAGAACAAGACAAGGATGTCCATAATAACCATTCCTGTTCAATATAGACTTGGAAACATTAGCCACAACAATTAAACAAAAGAAAGATATAAAAGCAATAAAGACAGAAAAGGAAGAAGTTAAATGTCATTATTTGCTAACAATATGATCTCTACATTTAAAACACAAAAACTCCACCAACAGACTTCTAGACTAAACTGATAGATTCAGTAGAGTAGCTGGACACAAGGTAAACATTCAAAGAGCAATAGCCTTCTTATACACAAATAGAAGAATCACTAAGAGAGAAATTAGGGAAACAATCCCTTTCACAATAGCATTCAGAAAATGAAATATCTAGGAATCAATTTAATGAGTGAAGCAAAAGACATTTACAATGAGAACTACAACACTCTGAACAAAGAAATTGAAGAGAATATTAGAAAATGGAAAGTCATCCCTAGTCCCTGGGTAGGAAGAACCAATACAGTGAAAATAGTCATACTTCCAAAACTGCTATACAAATTCAGTGCAATCCCAATTGAAATTCCTAAAGTATATTTCACTTAACTAGAGAAAAAAATTCAAAAATTCATTAGGAACCAGAAGAGACTTAGAATAGCAAAATGTATTCTAGGCAACATAGACATGGTAGGGGGTATCACAGTTCCCAACTTAAAACTATACTACAAAGCCACTGTAATAAAAACAGCATGGTACTGGCAAAGAAACAGACCTGAGTATCAGTGGAATAGATTAGAAGATGCAGAAACAACTCCAGAGATGCTCAGCTGCATCTTTGACAAATGAGCCATCCATCCTCATTGGAGGAAAGATAGCCTCTTTAATAAATGGTGTTGGAAAAACTGGATTTCAACTTGCCAAATATTAAAACTAGAACTATATCTCTCACTATGCACTAAACTAAAATCCAAGTGGATTAAATATTTAAATATTGAAACAGAAACATTAAACTTGTTGGAAAATAAGTTAGGTAGAACTCTTGAAGACATTGGCATAGGAAAAGACTTTATAAACAAATCCTCAGTAGCACAGTCACTAGTACAAAGAATCAACAACTAGGATCTCATCTCCATTGCAAGATAAACCACCAACAGAGCTAAAAGACAACCTACAATGTGGGAAAATATTTTTTCCAGCTGTACCCCAGACAAAGGTCTACTATCCAGAATATATAAAGAACCCCAGAAAATCAGAGAACCAAAATTGAAAACCCCAATTCAAAAGTGGGCATCAGAAATGAACAAATATTTCTCAAACAAACAGGTAAAAGCAGCAAATAAATATATGAAAAAATATTCAACATCACTGGTCATTCAAGAGTTACAAATGAATACAACACTGAGATTCCACCTCACCCCAGAAAAAATAGCTGCTACCATGGAATCAACCACTAACAAATACTGGGAGGGCTCTGGGGAGAAAGCCATTGTTGGTGGGAGTGCAGACTGGTGCAACCACTGTGGAAATCAATATGGAGATACCTTAAACAATTAGGATTAGAAGTCCCATTTGACCCAGCTATTCCCCTGCTGGATATCTTTCCAAAAGAATCATACCACAGTGATATATGCTCACTCATGTTTACAGTGGCATAGTTTGTAATGGCTAAAATTTGGAAACAGACCAAGTGCTCATCAACTGGAGACTAGATAAAGAAGATGTGGTTTTTCTTTAAGATGGAGTACTACTCAGTCATAAAGAATGAGAAACTAGAGTCATTTATAGCTAACTGGATGCACATTGAGGACATACTCGTAAGTGAAATAAATAGGACTCACATGTGTAAATACTAAATAGTTTCTCTGGTGTGATAAGCAACAAGTGTAAATAAGGATCAAAATGTATGAGATTGCATAATAGGAGGAAAGGTCTAAGGTTGCAGGTTCAGTGGGAGGGGTAGGGGAAAGGTAAGAAGGGAAAAGAAAAGAAGACAAGAAAAAACTGGAAGCAAAGTTTTTGCAAGTAGGGAAGGGTGGAGAGCGTGAGAGGAGGTCAGGGTAATAGGGAAAAAATAAGAACCAAGATATGTCATGTAAAGGTACAAGCTCCTAATGATGAATGTAACTGTATTGTATACCTAAAATGTACCAATAAAGAAAATAAATAAATAAAATGAAATTAATAACCAAACATAGTAGCATAGGAGGATATAAAGTCAACACAAAAAAATCTACAGTGTTCATCTACACCAATATATATTGGTGCATAAATAAATAAATATTGTGTAATATTCACACCATGAAAGAAATTAGGAAAACAGTACCATTCACAATAGCATAAAACAATAAATGCTTAGGAATTATTCTAAGAAAGTGAAAGACTTGTACAATGAAAATTGGTATTCTGAAAAAGGAAGTGGAAGAGGGCATCAGAAAAAAGAAACGTACATCTCTTCCTGGATTGACGAACAAGTGGTGTCAAAATGGCCACATTTCCAAAACTTATACAGATTTAATACAATCTTAATCAAAATAATATAACCATTCCATACATAACTATAGATAGCAATTCTAAAACTCATAAGGAATAAGAAGAGTCCCAGAACAGCAAATACAGTCCTAGGAAAACAAGATCAAAGCAGGAAGCATCATAATCTTGGACTTCAAATTATACTATGAAGTTGCGGTGATTAAAAAAAGACAGCCCGATACTGTGGATCAATGGTGTACAATAGAGAATATAAAAACAAGTCCACACACAGCCACAGATGATTTACAAGGGGTCAGAAATATGCTGAAGGAAGGATAGGCTCTTTAATAAATAATGCTGGGGAAACTGGCTATACACATGCCTAAGAATGACTCTAGATCCATTTCTTTCACCAAGTACTAAACTAAAATCAAATTGTATGAAATACCTAAATATCAAAAAGAGAAACACTTCATCTGCTGCAAAACAAGTTAGGTAAAACTCTTGAATACATAAGCATAGATAAGGTCTTTCTGAACAGAACCCCAGTGACAGAAGTCATAGTACCAATAAACAATAAATAAAAATTATATCAAAGCAAAAACCTTCTGGACAGCAAAGAAAGTAACCAGCAGAATAAAGAGACAACCCACAGAATGGGTAAAAGATGTTGGCAGTTACACCTTGGACAGAGCACTAATACCAAGAATATATAAATAACTCAAAAATTAGACCCCTTAAAATAAAAGATCCAATTAAAAATGGGCAACTGAAATGAATAGACACTTCTCAGAAGCAGAAATACAAACAGTCAGTAAGACAGACAAAAAAAAAAAAAAAA
>NW_022900929.1:69083987-69108424 GCF_012274545.1 Fukomys damarensis
AAAAAAAAAAAAAAAAAAAAAAAAAAAAAGTTCATCATTGACCACTAGCAGAATACAAGTTAAAGTAACACTGAAATTCCATCCTACTCCAAAAAGAATGGCTATCGCCAAGACAAATAAAATCAAAACAAATACTGGTGAGGTGGTAGGACAAAAAAAACCCTTCTGTATCATTGGTGGGAATGTAAACTATTACAGCCATTATGGAAATCAGCATGAAGATTCCTCAAAAAACTAAAAATAGAAATTTCACTTGACCCAGCTATCTTCTCAAAAGAATTAAAGACACCATACTACAGAGTAATGTCCATAGCCATGCTCATAGAACCCAAGTCATAATAGTTAAATCTTTGAAGCAGGCTATGTATCCATCAACAGATAAATTGTTGAAGACAATGTAGTATTATGCACAATGGAGTACTAACCTGCCATAAAGTAGGGTAAATTTGAGTCATTTGTAGGGCAATGAATGCACCTGAGACCACAATATGAGATGAAATAAATCAGACACACAAATTTAAATATCATACTATTCCTCTGATACGGGAAAAGCAATACATAGATAAATTCAAGAGCAAAATGACGGTCAGGTGGTAGGAAACACAGAGATAGATATTTTGTAAAAGGGAAGGGGACTAGGAGATGGAGGGGTAAGAAGGACAGGGGATGGAAACATAACTAAGATGTATACATACATATTCCAGCCCCTATGATGAATGTAATTATTATGTACAGAAATCTTGTACTAGTAAAACATTTTTTTAAAGATGAAAACTGAACTGCAAAACTAAATACAACAAAAAGTAAGGGTAACAAATTTTTCCTGCAAGTGGAATGATGGGAAATGAAAGCCAGGTGATTCAGTGAGCCAGTGTTACTCTGTGAGCAAGAAAGAGAATTTTCAAGCTTTTACCTAAAAATTTCTCTCCTACCTTGCCCAGCCTGTGAAAGCTAAAGTAGATTTTAAAGCAGTTCATCGTGTTCCTTTTTAAATAGATATAGATACTTCAGAAGCACAATGAGGTCAAGGACAATGATCCATACCAAGCATTTAGAAGATGCCCCATAATTTGTGGATATATGGAGAAATAGACCAGGTTTCAAGATGCTGCTGCACCACTGTGGGGGGCTCCAGGGGTCCCCAGGAATGACCCTCCCCCTTGGGATCCTTCACCTCACTCTAGTGAAGGATGAAGAAGGGGAGCTATTACTAGAAAATGGAAAAGTCAAAGCTGACAGAATGTGTAGTGAAAGTTCATCTGAAGTACGGCAAAATGCAGAGGAAGCAGATGAAAAGCTATTCTAACAGCACACAGGATTTCCAGTGGGTTTAGGGTGTATGTCATACTTATAGGGGTAAGCTCATTTCTAAAAATAACTGTTTCACTGATTGGTGTAATTTAGGCCAATCAGGGTCTTAGCCTTTGTTTCTGGGACGAATACAAGCTCAGTTGGGGATTCCTTAAGCAGGCAGTAATTGTGTGTAACACTTTCACAAGAAGTACATTTCTCAAGCACATGGTACACAGAAAGCATGTGATAACTTTATAATTGTCAACTGCAGACAAGCATCTGGTGCTTTTACAGTGTCAGCCATCCAAGTCTTGCCTTGTGTTTTCTGCCTATCTGTCTCTAATCTGTCACTACAAAACTATGATTATTAGGCTCAGATATTCTGGAAAATGTTTAACAAGTAGATCTCCAGAAACAAAGAATGGAAAACAATGAAAACCATCACCACTAGGAATTGACCGATTTCTTTGTTACGAAAGGTGTTTTCATGGCACGTTCTAAGCTATGCTGACTCATGCTGAAAAGTTCCCAATCTCCTGTGGTTAAAGAAAGAGATATCTGTAGATTACCTTCCTTGCCACACAAAGGATTACATCTCGTGCTTCCCATAAATTTCTTCGTTAAAAAAAATTGTTTTTAATGGATTTACTTTTTGAAATATTTTTGATATATTTACAGAGCTCCTTAATATCTGAAAACGGTACCCACATTTATGTACTTAGTCATCAATAATTAGATTACTATCCTTGGTCTAGACTGAAGAGTACACACTGAACACAGACTTCAGAAAGAGACAGTGAGTAAATCCCGAGCAAAGCCAAGAGCCAAATCTAGGTCTGTGTGCAGGGTCCCCTCAGAATTCTGCTATTTTAGAAACAGAAAACTTGAGTGTTTGTTGAGTCAACAGAAGTGAGAGATCATATATTTCAATACAAAACAGGTGTTCAAAAGATTCCACAAGTCTTTCTAGCATGTACATCGTGTCGTTTTTACACTAACTCTAACCTCAGGTGTGTGTGTGCTTCACACACAGATAACTGTGTTCATGCTCTAGGTAACACACATCAATCAAAACCCATGGTCCATTCATGGCAACTCTATTTTTCTGTCCTACTGCAAATAATTTATACATTAGTTTCCAAGGAAACTAATAAAGGGAGACAACCATGCAAAATGAGAAATTTAAGTGTGACAAATAACTGTAATATAATAGGTCTTCATTGTTTTCAGTATCTAATTGAAGAGTATCTTATAACCATGAGTATAATCTGTGCTATAAAGAAATAATCCCCAGAAGATACAAATGTACTAGCAGGGGCACAACGCTTTACAGTTTGCATAGCATGAGCATGAATATTTTCTCACTTTTATTGTCACAGTGACTGTGGAAGAAGGACAGGGCAGAATGAATACCTCCAAAATATACTTAATGAATACTTAAATACTGTACATACTTATACTTATGTGTATAAGTGTTTCTGGACCCCAAAAATACGAAATTAGTGGACCTCAAATATTTATAGAGATGGAAGAATATTGATAAGAAGTTAAATCCAAAATTGACTTAGGGCTTTTTGTGTGTGCAGAAAAACCAATGGTGAAGTTTTCACTCATCTAACAGAAAGAAAAGATGAATAGAAGGAAGGAAGGGATATGACACATAAGATAAATGTTCACAAAGGTACAAGGGTGTAGCCAACAGTTTAATTATTGCTTTGCCCCCTTGAAATTCCTCCTCCCAAAATTCATGAGTAGCAAAATTCTTTTGTGAGCCTAATTTGAAGAGAAAGGAAAAAGATGTTGGTCTACTCAAGAAATGTATATTGAGCTCATAGACTGGGTACTACTATAAGACTTGAACAGAATTTGTTCTTACTTAAGGATTTCCCAGGTAGGTGGGGGGAACTCATGTGATATTCCACCTAGTGTCCACGTGACCAAGATGCTGAGAAAATTAGGAAAAATTGTGAATTTCAACTACCATACTTAACAGGTAGAATTCATTAAGGATCGGCTAAGCTTGGGGCTTTTGGAAGATTAGGATAATGTTGCAGCATTAAAGGTGGGTGACAGCTTTTGGACCAAGATGTAAGTCCACCTCTCACCAAGTATATTCATTTCACTCTATATTGAGGCTCTAATATCCTCCTTTATCACATGTAAACCATAATTACTGAGATTACTATTAAGCTGACAGGGCTTAACTGCCGACACATCTACATACAATTCAGAAACAATTCTAGAAACTTCCAACTTAATAAATAAAACCCTAGTTTTCTTAGCGTTTGAATTTCTAATCCTCCTTCTGAAATTTTCACATTTCTACATACATTGTAGACAGACACTGAGTATTTTGTTCAACCAAAACAAATTGATGTGCATACAAAACTAATCAAAAACTAAGCTGCATTCATTGGCTCCCAAGACTTGGTTTCCTCACTCTTGCTGTGTATGTATGGGAGTAATTTCCACAAGCTTCCTATGTGATTAACTAAACGCGTGTTCCTTTCTTGATCTGCCAAGCATAAGTATGTCAGTAAGCTAACCGACTTACATATTATTACATTTTATTTTTCCCTTCTTAGAAACTTGGCTGGATTATTAGCATTTAATACCTTCACTGGGCTGGCAGACGACCTGGTCGCAGATAGTAGTAATGATCACTCCTCCACACTGTGTGAAGCACTGGAGATGTTGTTCCGAAAGTTCTCAGTTCACTCATTCCTCGCCTGCAGAGGGCATGACAGAGATGAGTCAGCATTCCCGAACAACGGAATTGCTCACTCTGCAGAAGCTTTCTTTACAAGCTACTCATTTTGTAACTGTCAGAAAGCTACCCCACACAATTCCGAAAATTTAGCACAGAATCGTGGATTTTTACAATCTGCATGGGGCAGAAGTCTTGCATAAAACCTTTTAATAAGGCAGCACTGGTACATAATTCTACTGGCTTTCATTTATTTGCCTGTTTTTCTATCTTTCTCCCTATTTACTAGATATTTTTAAAGGATCTAAGCAGATGTCTGAATGGGCTGCCCAAAAGCTACTAGTCAAACACATACTAGTTATAATTGAGCAATTTCAAAGATATTGCTAAATGTTTTAATAATAAAACCGATGCAGGGCTAGGGATTTAGCTCAGTGGCTCCACCACCTTCCTCACAAGCACAAGGACCTGAGTGCAATCCCCAGTACAAAAAATAAAACAAACAAACAAAAAATGTATTTATTTCTCTTCACGTACAACTCTAATACTAATCCATTTTTTGACAATTCCATCTGTCCTGTGAGTTTTCTTTTGAGCCATGCAATTCCAATTGCATTTCCATTATTCTTCCAGAAGGTGGAAAGTGGTATCTATCATTTGAGTAAGAAGACAGAGAGCATAATAACAAAGGGTGGAGTAGAAGGAAACAAGGGGCTAGATCACTTTTAAATCGGAAAGGATCCAGGAGACCAAGGGCATGAAGGCACGGGGGAATGGGAGAGGGAAAGCAAGAAAAATTAAAATAGGCCATGTACAGGAACCCAATAACCAGAATGAATGTAAACATTGAATGTCACAGACATGAGCTAAGAGTAATAATTTCAGAATGAAAATGGGGAAAGGGGATTTGGAGGCAGAAGAAGGGAGCAGGGTGGGAAGGGGAAGGGGATTTTAAAAAAGAAACAAGCTCTGTTACGTACATGCACCCACTCCTCAAGATGAATGTAAATTTCATGTACTGAAAATATGTACTAATAAAATAAAATAATAAAAAACTCAATATGTGCACTTTGTGAGGTAACACAGATCTGGATGCATCCTCAAATTATCCATTATCTTGCTCTGAAATACACACACACACAAAAATCAAAGCCATGCTAGACAGTTTTAATTTTCAGTTTTCATCAATATGCCAAGAAAAGTAAAAGTATTTCTCCTTGTTTTCAGGAAATACGTGTGCTTTTCAGGCAGTACAATCTGTGATTAACAGCATAAATATAGAAGAACGTGAAATTTTGCACAATAACATAATGAGTAGTTTGGTGTAGATGATTAATGAGAAGCTTCTTCTCTCATCTTCCAAAGACAACTTTTGTTTAAAAAGAAAGATTTTTGATGCCTTATATAGTTTGTGTCAGCTTTCAAAGATGTGCACATATGTGTAGATCATTTAAATATGTCAGTGCCTGGCAC
The DNA here is from genome assembly GCF_012274545.1 of Fukomys damarensis. Lineage (NCBI taxonomy): Eukaryota > Metazoa > Chordata > Mammalia > Rodentia > Bathyergidae > Fukomys > Fukomys damarensis. The sequence goes on from NW_022900929.1 coordinate 69,089,461, forward strand.
GATGCGGCGATCCCTTTCTTAGTCTGTAGGATCTCCTAGCACCGACGGTGTCACATTATGTGTGAGGTAACCAGGCCAGAGCCATCCCACCCACCGGTGGCACAAAGCCCGCAAAGTCAACAGAACCACAGCTATAAGGCCGGTCTCCGCTTTACCACATCATAGAGCAATTAGGGATTGAGAAGAATAAAGGCCCCTAAAATGTGTCCACTGTATTTTCTTCATCAGTGTAATCTATTCTTTCTGCAGTGTCTGCATCAGAACCATGAAGTTGGTTACAATGCATGAGAAAAAAAAATCCTTATTGAATTGTCAGGAATTTCGGTGCAAGAGTCTGACTTGCAGTGTTTTATGGTTTAAATTCCTTTTTAGAGTAGTAAGAGGCCTATAAACCAAGGGGTCAAGGAAGAACGGTGCGTCCCGCGATTAATCTTGATATGCTTACTTCCTCCTCACCCCAAAAAACTCAAACTCAACTAAAGATAGAAACAGTCTCAGATATGAGTCCTTGATTCTATGTGAGAAGGTTTCATGGCTTGAATTAAAAGGATCTTATCTGCAAGCCAAATACCACATGTGAGATCTTACAGAATTCCTATCAGTTAATGCCAGAAGAGAGCACACTATACAGTTAAAGATTTAAATATTTTACTTTTATCATGGCACACACATAGGCCTGATAGGAAATTCTGTGAAAACGCTGCTGATTTCTATCAAACACTAGACATGCATGAGAAGTAGTATTTTGCAGAAGCCTTAAGGGATTGAGTTTTGGGGAAAATGAACCTGTGATTTTGGTCTTCTCTCAAAGCTTTGCTGGATTCATTTAGAAGAAAGAGAATGGAAGAATGGAAGATGAAGATCTATCATCTCATGAAGAGAAAAATATGTTTTACACACACACACACACACACACTGCCATGCACACATCTACACATAACCTAGCCTTTGTGAGTTGAGCTTTTTTTTTCCAACTTTAATTTTGAAATGTTATTTATTGGTCATTTTATGAAACCACAATTTTAAAGGATATTAAGGTTGTCTCATGAGCTACTTCTCTCTTTTATTTGTGCAATTTAGAAAAAAATGCATGCCTTATTGCCCATCCCTGGTCCATGGTTTCTGAAGAAGAATGCAGATTAGGATGCAGCCTCCAGTTCCTCCCTTGGGTAGGCTCTGTTTTGCAGTAGACAGACTGAACAGCTGTGTGTGGCAATCTGGTTGTCAGTGAGTTGGGAACAAGGAAGTAAACAAAGACCAAAAGAGAAAGGAATATGGACAGTAGGAGTAAAAGTGTTTTACTGAATGGCTAAATCTTTGCTCTTTAAACAGGGAATGACTAAATCCCAAGAGAATGAAAAATCAGTAATAAATGGACATTTAAAAAGCTAACATGCATTTGCAGAGATGAAGTGAGATCTTCGGCCCTCACTTTCACAGGACATCAGGCAACTGCTTTTTCTTTGTGGTTACTTTCGACATCAATGAAGGATTTCTGAGCAGTGTGATAGGAAGTCTTCTGGAAACACTGTCTAAGACTTTCTACAAGAAAAATCTTAATTGCTTTCTATTTGGTTCACAGTTACAACTGAATATGAGAAATGTGTAGCTGCTGGTCCATTTTGGAGCATTTACCTCTGGAAACTTTTTGATTTGTATCACATAGGAGATATTTCCGGTAAACCACTAACATGTTTCCTCATTTAATCATACCATTTTCTCTGCCTCAGTTTCACATATATAAACAGATAGAAATGTGAGTCCGGAAATCCATACCTACCGTGTATGGGAGACACCATCCCCACGATTTCTAGATGTTCGCCTTGTGCAGATGAAGGAGATTGCGAACCTGGAGTCCAGCAGAGGCACAGACGCTGCTAATGATAAAGTCTCTCGGCACCCTCAACCTCATGGAGGCAAACCCTGTCATTAAGAGAAGGAGTAAACGAAATATTGTAGAATACATTATAGAAGTTTCCTTGAAACAAAATCACCACCTATTTTGGAAATGTCAAACATTTCACGTACTTCACAAGAAAATTCCAAATTGTCTCTTTGATCTACAAAGTGGGAAATTCTCTCTCCAGTCTGGATAACAAGGCCTCTTTATATGTAAAAACCCCCAGCAATCCATAGAAGTCCCAAACTCCTCAGGAAGCAGTACAAGTTAGAGTGTTTCACAAAGCCATGCCAGCAGGAAGCAGCTTGGTTTAGACTCAGGCTAGAAAACAAATGAAACACTCGCTGTTTAATTTTTGCTGACTGTTAAAAAAAAAAGAAGTGGTCAGTTACTGGGTATCTAACAAGGCACAGGGAAAGGGATCTGCTAGCTGTGAATCACCTGCTTTTACTTATAGGAAGAGAAAATATGCTTGTTTTCTTTCTTTATGGGAACTACATCTCTCTAATCACTGTGTGATGTAACTCAATAACTTCATGCCTACTGTTTTCATTATCATCAATAAATAAACGGTACAGCACTGTATTAACCCAATCACCAGACTTATTCTGTGTAGCTGAAAAATGTCAGGGTCATTGCATTTGGTGGCTCACTTGTATGAGATAGGTATAAAAGATTGAATAAAAATCAAAATAATATCAAAATATTTTAAAGCTAGTACTGAATTCTCATCCAGGATTCTCAATGTATTTCTCAGTTTTTAAGATACTCTCATCTACTCAAAATATCATGCATGAAGAGAAAAACCCACATGTTTAGAAAAACCAAGAAGATCTAGGTAAAATCTGATGATTTGTTATACTACAGAAGGTGAAACTAACTGAAAGAGAATAAATCATTGTTCTAGAATTTTTTATTATCAACATCATAAAGGCTTCTTGTATTTTCAATTTATCATTATTTCTTTTCTCATTCTATATCTCAAGCACTTAATAACATCTAATGCCTTTCATAGTTATTACCTACATGTAATTGACACTCAATTCTTTCATATTTTTATCCCTCATTAAATTAGTGTACCATTTTTTTAAAATCTGCTCCAATTTCATGCTGTAAATTAAAAGGCCAATTATTTTTTTGTGAAAGAGCTTAATAGGTCTGAAATTAAGATGGATTTACCAGTTCCTGATTACAATTTTATATAATTTTGTAGACTCCAGACTTAAGGAAGGCAGTTATTATGAGCTCATGAATTGCTGAAGTAAACTAAGGCAAGTATTTATCTTGTTCTGGCACAAATAAAATTTTAAATATGAGATAATGTCCAGAAAGAGAAGCAGAAGACTAGGAATTAGGATACATGGATCTAGACATCTCTTACTGAGAGTGAGTGATTTCTGACAAAGCATTAAACTACCTACAGGGTTCATGTTGTTCATCTATAAAGTAACACATTTAGGGTACACATCTATTATGCCTTAAAATTTCAAAATGTATAGATTTGCGAATTATTTGAAAATATTTCCAAATCTTTGCTTCACTTGGGTAAATAAAAATTTAGCCCATAATTTTACATTTTATGGCAAATTATTCAATAATATGATTGGTGATTTTAATGTCAGACACTGTGATGTCGAAGGAAGTATATAGCTCCTTTATTTATTTGCCTCATAAAGCAAAATAGGTGATCAATATTCCTGTAGCTAATATGATGATCATACTATGTAAGCATTTCCCATTCATTCACCTTGAGTTGACATGCAATTAAAATAATATACTATTAAGTACTATTTGGCAGGGTAAAGATTTAGAAATTAAGTATGAATATATTTTGAGTTCATGGAATCAGAGTCCAAGCCAACTTAACCATTCAAAATATTTTTAGACACTCATAATAAAAATTAAAGAGGAAACACATTTTACAATGAATCCTTCATTCTTTTTGGAATAATAATGTCAACCAAAGGCTAGACTATTGACTCAGTAATATACATTAGTTGTGAGTGTTTATGTATTTAATATTTTTATTAACTGCCTAACCACTGTACTAGTTTATTAAGATACACAAATTCAACATCCAAGGGAATTATATTTTAGAAGGTAAGAAAAATATTACCAGACAAATATTGAAATAAAACTAATAAATGCCATGAATGAACATATAGAAGTACTCCATTTAGAGTATGTATTTGTCTAAATGTTTGTGCTGCTATAAAAGATCATCTGGCATTTGGGTAATTTGCAGAAAAATTTACTTCTCACTGCTCTGGAGACAGAGTTCAAGATCAAGATAGGTTTAATGGCCATTAAAAGCCTGGCTCTGGGATTAGTAAACAGCCTGTTGCAGAATACTCCAGGAGACGGGAATGTTGTGTCCTCATGTGACAAAAAAGTAAAAAGGGACCAAAATTCCTTTGTAAATCCCCTTTAGAGCAGGATTAATCCATGCATGAGAGTTGAGGTTTCATTACCTATCTCCCAAAAGACTGAATTAACTTTCTAATACATGAATTTTAGGAGACACAATTAGACCATAGCACCGTTTTAGGAAATATTAAGGAAATAATTTTTGAGCTGAGATCTGAAGCACAGAAAAGTTTTAAAGGACAGCCTTTGTGAACCCAGTTCCTGAAACTACTGCAAATATGGTGTCTGAACAACAAAAGTAGACCAGTGTAACTGCAGAGACTAAAGCAAGGTTGTGACCAGAACAAGATACACTTTCAGGGTACTATGCAGACTTACAGGCTGTGTGGGGAGTTTTCAATTTAATTCCAAAGGTAATAAAATAATTTTGAAAAATATTTAGAGTAAGTCCATATTGGTGGAAAAGATGATGGAATCACTTTTGGTACATGTTACCTGTACGCTACATTTAAAAACTAAGAAAGATATCAAGAGAAGAGTTAGAAGGTACTGATTTTAATGTGAAAAGATTCTTAATCATGTTAAAATGGGACTGGTAAGATATTCATAAGGTACGCATTATGGACATATAGCTAAATAGAAAAGTGAGCGATTCCATTGCTCTTTTATGGGAACCCACTCCAAAAGCTTCTAATTTAAGAAAACACATATAGCAATTTAAATTTCTAGAGCAATTACATCATTTCTAGAGCAATCACATTATTAAGTAAAAGCGCTGTGACAATCAGAATTTATTTTCTATTGCACACATCACTCCGATCTCTAGGTGTCTGGAAAGATTCTCCTTTCGTCGTTAACATTTGCAAGGGTGGAGTGAACATAAAAGGGAACACAGTTACACAACGTGTCGCACAGTGCTACACTGAGAAGAGTGCACAACCTACCGGTCCCGTCCCTGAATGATGCCAGTGTAGGACTTTAGTCGCAGCTAGTGCTGTAACGCAGAACTGAAGTTTGTTGCAGTGACAAGCAAAAGAATCTGTGTTTCCTTCCTTAATGAGTCTCTTATTGAAAATTATTTTTAACAAAAATAAACTAAAAGCTGATGAGAAATACTGCAAATATTATATAAGATATATCATTTTCTGTGTCTACCACGCACAGGCTCATAATTCAGAGCAGAAGACATATCTGGAAATCTGCACAAAAGTACTAGAGGAAATAGTCCAGATGCCAAGGAATGAAGGGGATCATTTGCGAAGATCACACGGATTCCTAGATAAGCAGTAAGTGTTGAATATATTAAGATAAAAGTTAATTTATCTTCTAGTCATCTCTAGAGCAGAACTGTTTCTCTAAGGATATGCTGTGTATGTTTTAAATATTACCATGTTTAGAGCCTCATTAGGAATATATCAATCTTATTTTAAATATCAGTAGGTTAGATTTTTAATTTTTATATTTTAAAATTAATAGATATCAAATATAAATTTTACCGTTAACATAAGAGTAAAATGACATTTTTTTAGTTTTCTCCTATTTTGTCAGTAAGGTACAAAATTCCTACCTCAAAGAACTGGAGCAAATTTAACTAAAATATAATTAGCGTGTAAGTAAGGAGGATGAATAATCTATTAGTAATTTGGCTCACACATTCTGAGGATTGTTTTTTCTGTTATTATCTCACTCTTAACAAGTCCCATGGTTTGCATGTTTGGAGACATACAAGGACAAATAATGAATGATTCATTAAAAAAATAAATGTCTGATTTATCAGACACAGCATCCATTAATGGAGATGTAGTAACTTTCTTAGATCACCAATTTTAAAGTAAAACCTCAAAACAATAAGGCTTTTAGGCACTTAATATCACACCTACCCTGAGACTAGAGAGTCTTGAGATTTGCCCATAGTTTCATTAATAATAGTTGTTGAAATCCTTTTGAAAGAATTCCCTTTTTCACAAGTAGAAAATGTGTTTCTAGATGGTGTCATTCTACCTTTGCAAGTGGACTCAGTAGTCAGCTTAGATACAAATAATGCTTAGGAAATGTCACTGAGGTCCGTGGCCGATGGCTCTTTGTAACACAAAGGATTCTCTTGAAAATGCTGCTTGGTCACAAAATCCCGGGGCTCACAACCACTTTTATATGTTTGGGGCCACAGTCACAAAATCCATGTCCATTTTTTTACTTATCATCTAGTCTCTTCCAGGCTCTGTTTTTCCTCCATAGTATATTCATGAAAAGCCCTAAGCCCTGTGTTATCAGATTTCTCCAGAGAAAGAGAATCTGGATAGATGAGTGATAGATAGAATGATAGATGACACCTGACTTAGAATAGAATAATTTATTGTCATAAATTGAAAATATCATACTTCATACATAGTTCACAGTTTATACATCTAAGCCACACAACACACTGCAGTGTAGACCATCAGTTATTTTATCTCATGATGGTGGATCCAGCTGGGAGCTGTGGCTCAGGATTGCTGCCCGTATCACAAAAGGGTGTCCCATCATATATCATAGCCTGGGGAATGATCTAAATTAAAAATACTATTTCCTGTGTATAAGGAATAAGTTCTGGTCTAAGGCCTGAGAATGAAAGGGTCAGTGGTACAAGTTCTAGTCAGAGAAGTCTGCTGTCCCAGTGCAAGCACTCTGATGGACAGAGAGAAATTCCCTAGTGCTGCATTCTCTCATCCTTTTCAGACCTTCAACAAACTGGACAACAGCTACGCACACCGGGGAAGAAAATAGACTTCATTGAATCTGCTGAGCCGTGCACTAATCTCTTCCAGAGATGCCCTCACAGCCACACTCAGAACTAATGCTTAACCAAATTCGGGGTGCCCCGGGGCCTGGCAGGGGGACATTGCAACCGTCACACACGTATTTTCCATTTAATCAATTTTGTCATCGATGTGCACTGAGATATATAAGATGTATTCCAGCTCTCTTGTTAACTTGTTCCCTGATGGACTCAGTAAGGACCAGGCATCTGTAGGACATCTGAGGGCTGGGGAGAGCGGAGCTGTACATTCAGTCCCATTTGACAGTGGCTGCTGTGCACCCTCAGTGTCTCTGGCAACCGCTCTTCCTCCCCTTGCTCTTGCTCTCTAAGCAAATTTATATCTTGACATCCTCCTCTGCTCTTGTTCATATTTGTGTACATTGTCCCTTGATAAAGTCTCCTCATTGAACCCTCAGAAGCTAATTCTGTTATGGCAGTGAGCATGCTGTCAAATTGGTATTTGTCTTCCATAATCTTTGGTGACCAAGATAAACTCTCCTCCTCTGGGTCACCAGTGCTACACAAAAATTAGAACTCCATTTGGCTTACGTGCTTCTGCCTGTGCTGACACTGTGATCAAAGCCGTGGTCCAAGTTACAGAAACAGAAAGATTGTTGTTATCCTTGGACCTGGACATGATCAAGTCATTTTCTGTTCATTTGAAGAGAATCTTCGCGTTCTCTTTATGTAAAATGCTTAATTGAACAATGGGAGTGGAACAGGCTCTCTAGACAGACCCTGTTCTTGCTCATGTGCATTATTCCTGCTGTTGGGTCATCAGTGAATGAGTGCTAGCAAGCTTGGCATGAAATAGTATGCTGTGTGTTAAAATGCAGCTAACTATGGGAGGAAAAAAATGTGATTTCCTGTCATTTAGTAATTTTCCTAGGGAGAAAAGGCAAAAGCAAAAAAACAAACAACAGCAACAAACAAACAAACAAACAAAAAACAGCAACAAAAAAACAATGTCTCTCCTTTTGTGCAAAATCGTGAACAAGCAGGTATGCTGTCCAAAGACAGGGAAATTGTTTGCAAGTTGTACTCTATTCAAGTGGAAATGAATCTCACTGAGATACTCTTTCCTACGAGTACTGGAAATCTGATTTCGTAAGACTACACAGTAGAATCTTAGCTATAAAGACTATACATTTACTATAGCAAGTCTTGAAGAGTTTCTTCTGTTTGGGACAGGAAAAAGACCTTTCAGTGGGAGCAGTCCTGGGAGTGGTGAACGGAGCACTGTGACATTAATCTTCACAAAGATAATCAGACAAGGAACCATCAGTAACGCCAGCTCTGTGGTGTCAGAGCAGAGGAAACTTCCTCGAAAAGCCCCACAAGCCCAAGTCCCCTCTCCCTCCTCTGTGTTACTGTCACACACAGCAGCAGGTGACACTCCACTCACCCCACCGCCTGACCACCTGCCGGCCTCCTTCCCAGACTTCAGGAAGCAGGCTAAGTGCCTGCCCCAAGGACTAAAGAACAGCACAAGCAAATTAAATATTTTCTAAATAGTGAGAAGAAAATGTTAGTAGTATTTTTCAATCTCTTCTTAATTGTAAATCAAAGAAATTGCCAAAATGACAAGAATGCCTTTATTTTGGACTCATTAATATCTCCCTCAAAAAATGTTAACGCATTCTCTACTGCTAACAGGACAACAGCTAAACTCTTCTCTCCGTAGGCATGACCGTTCCCCACCGGGTGCTATCTCTTCAGTTCCTTCATCAGCGGCGCACGCACACACAACATTCAGCCATAGGTTTTACAGGATTTCTTTATACTTTCTGGCACTTTTAATGTGTAGTTTCTTGATACAGGATTTTCTCTTTCTTTTTGTCAAATTCCTATTGATATGTTCAGGTCTAGCTGAGTTCTTTCTATTGATCTCATACCCTAGACTGATTCAACTTATTTACCCCTAAACTTTATCTTGGAATTGATAAGGTCGTTCTCAGAAAGGTTGAGTTCTGTTAACTCCACAAAAGGGGCTCTGTTTTGCAGTCACTGGTCCTCAGATTCTCAGATTCTTGCTATTCTCAACACGCTCTTTGGCTAGATGTTCTGCTTCTATTCCTCAGGGACTCATGATTTTCTTTCGCTCTATTGAGAATACCTAATATTCCCCACTGGAAGGAAGGGAGGAGAGAAAATATGGAAGAAAGGAAGGGGACAGGAAGAAAAAAGGAGGGAGAATAGATCACTTACTTTATCTTTTAATTGTAAATACATCGAAATATTTTGGATTTTTCCCCAAATCATCTTTTCATGAATTTTCCATATAATCCAATAGGGATGAAAGTCACTATGTAGGAAACTGGAAACAATTTCAAGAAACTATATCTTTGGGCCGGGTATTTAGCTCAGTGGTTCGATGGCCTGCCTTGCAAGCCCAAGGACCCGAGTTCAATCCCCAGTACCAAAAAAAAGAAAAAAAGAAACTATATCCAGTGCACAATTTTTTCTAATCTTAAGAATGACTTGTTTAGCTAAAATGGATTCAGATAATGTGTGGGTGGAGACAGAAGGGGCAGAGGTATTTTTTTTTTATACCAGCCAGGAGCAAAGCTTTGAAAGAACATGGCTCAGGGCTTAGGCTAAAGAACCTCTTAAATAAATTATATTTTTTAGAAAGTAAATAAAAACTCAAGTCTATTTCCTATAGCAATACAATTGCTTCTCTCCATTATAGCATATACGATGCTGACATCCAATGATATTGTCATTTGATATTTAATCTTATATTTAACATGAGTCTCCATTTAATTTTTGTAGGCTTTCACATCTTTCTGGAATTTACACACTCACCATGATATCATTGGAAATATATTTTTCCTGATACACTCATAAATGAGATTAAGTAGAGAAAAAGGTACATAAATATTTACAATAAGACCAATATTTAAAAGTTTTGAGAATGAGACATATTTTCTTAATTAAAAAAACTATACAAAACTTCTGTCTTCACTAAATGTTTTTCAGTATGGTCCATTGTGTGTTAAACTGTGCAAGAATTAGTACTGATTAATTCAATTAAATTCATAAAAAACATATTTAATTTGCTATCAAGTCTCAGCAGAGGTCAAGTACTCTTGGAAGTTCTCTGCTACATACTGAGTATGTGAAAGATACTGAAAATTTCTCCTTCTTAGAAGGCCATGTTTTTCACTGGATAGAATCACCTAGGTGTTTTCTTTGAAGGATAATGTAATCAGATCCCAAGTATTATATAAATTCTAAACTCTCAACTATTTTATAAAAACCTAGGAGAATTCCACATCATATATACCTTCAGGAATATGAACATACTATAATTAAAACAAGGTAAAAATTCATATTAAATTAATTCTTATCACAGGGTTATGCTTAAGGAATCTCAAATATTTGAGCAGAATAATGGGGTTAATTTGACTAATATTTCATAATCCTACACAGTTACTCAAAGACACTTTTAATAATATTACATTGAAATCACCTGCAATTTTTCAGTTATCAGAAATGCATTGGTTTATATATGCACATATGTACATAATATACAAATGTATTGTGTATATTATTTTCTATATCAATATAAATATATATATATACACAATATGATCAAAGTATATAGTAAAAGCTTAAAATAAATGTAAAAATAACTTTGTTGTTATAAAAGACATATTGCCATCAATGCCCCTCAAAATACTTCCCCTTGCTTCAAACACGCTTATCCCTTTGGTCTTGCCATTTCTGGAGCAGTTCTGGAAGTCCTCCCTCCTGAGTGTCTTCTCATGGCAACTTCAACATCCTGAGTTTATTCAAAATGTCTATGGCAATTTATAACAAACAAAAGCATTATATGTGTCCTCATCCACCTTACTCACCAGACCTGGCACTGTGCAAATTCTGACTCTTCTCCAAAGTCAAAGTGACAGTGAAAAGTGAACATTTTAAATTGGCTCAGGACATCAAGGTCCACAACAGCACAGCTGAACAAGATCACAAAGAGGACCTGCAGAACTGCTGCAGAAAGTGGCAGGAACCATGGGGCCAGCATGTCCAAAGTGAGCTTGATGGCAAGGTATCTTTTACTGTAATAATTGTTTTAATTTAAACATTCACCATTTGTTTAGATCGCACACACGCATGCACACACACACATATTCAGAGAACTAAAGAGGATCACTGATTTGTTATTTGACTCACAAGACTGCTGAAAGGAATGAATACTTCACTGATTCATAGAACCAGTAGACTGTAAGAGAACCTAATGTTTTCTCCAGCATCTCACCAGTATCCATACTTCTTTATAACACTGCAGTAAAAATAACCACATATGGTTGTATGAAATATGTTTCATTTTCTCACTAAGAGCAACTTTATGATTATTACTTCTTTGGAAAGGGAGAAATTCTCTTATGTGAAAAATCTTAACATCTCTTCTACATTCCTCATCTTGAAATTTGAAATTTCTTCACTAGGAAATTGGATTAAATAGTCTTTGCAGTCTCTTTCCCATCTAAGAGTCTCTGAGTTCTTCGCTTACCTCTTCCAAGAGGGCAAGTGGAGGAAGAGCTGGATTTGAGAAGGATACAGAAGGAAATAGTTACTGATCTGAGACTTGAATACGTTAGGCAGATTTTTGACAGGTGAAGTTAGAAGTTGGTCACATTCTAGATGGAAAGGATAGCAGAAGACAATGACCTTGAGATGGAATAGTAAATAGATTTATAAAGAACAATCATCTCAGCTAAAAGGGAGTCTTGGAAATCCGCCCCCTCTCTTTCTCTCTCTCTTCTCTCTCTGTGTGTGTCTCTGTTTCCCTGTCTCTCTCTACATCTCTGTCTCTCTCTGTCTCTGTGCCCCCCACATACACATATGCTAGATCCAGGTGATACACAACACCGAGCAGTACTGAGCAGGATGCACGCGGGGGTTGCTGAGAGGCCAAAGTGCTGTTCACTTAGGGGATCTCAGAAATCCACAACAGAAACAAGCTCAATGTTTCTAAGAATCTCCCTTTCCTTCCTCCCTCTTCTTTTCCATGATTTGAACACTGGCTTATTATTTTAGCCTTGTTATTCTAAGTGGTTTATTATTCTTGATGAATAGTGAATTATTCTAATAGTACTTATTATTCTATTCATTACAACTTGAGGCTGATTAGGAGTGAATAGCTGCTAAAGGAGCCTTTCCAATAGCAAAATTAGATGTCTATACTTTTATGGTGCTTATTTCTTATTCCTTTCAGTGTCAGTAATTGCTCTAGTAGTTTCTATCATTTTACACTCTCTTTCTCTCTCTCTCTCTCTCTCTCTCTCTCTCTCTCTCTCTCCCCTTTAAATTAAAGAGATAGTCCACTGATTCAAAATTAAAGACAACTTATCTTCAAATAACTTTATTCTTATCTGGCTGTTTCACTTTCAAAATGTATCTCACAACCCTGATTTATTTTTAATCAGTAGAATATGGCAAAGATAATACAATGATACTGTCACAGTTACTTTATGATATGTACATATATCTGTGGCTCTGTCTTACACGTGTGCACTGTAGCATAGCCACCCTTTGGCTCTTGCTCACGGGGTACACTGTTTATTATTTTTCCTTCTCTGCCTCTCTGTCTCCCCTGAAGTCTTTGTACCTACTTAGCTGGGGCCTAAATATGAAACATGCATATGTACTTAACGCGCACATATCCACATGTGTGAATACTACTGCTTCTTGGGCTGAGCCCTGGACCATACCATCTTCACCCCCATGTTATTGCTGCTGTATTATAGCATTTGCATTCTTTTCTATAGCAGCAATTGACTTCTAGCTTTTCTCTATAGATAATCACAATTTTAAAACACTGTTACTATGTTATCTTCTACAGGATTTAGTACTATGGAAACATAAAATACAATATATTATTTTATGTGGTTAAATAACTAGAGTCTGCCTTGGCACTTGACTGCCTTAAAAGTTGTTGAATTTGGTGCTCAATGCATTCGACACAAAACTCTGTCCCAGTGCGCATCGTTTGCTTGGCACTCAACTTGAAGCCAGATCTCTCTTTTTTTTTTTTGGTACCAGAGATAGAACTCGGGTCTTTGTGCTTATGAGGCAGGCAGCAGAACCACTGAGCTAAATCCCCAGCCTGTGAAAGCTAGAGCTCATTGATGCTGAGCCCTTATGACTTCTAGAGTAAATGGTTACAGCTTAGGAAAATGAAAACCACTCAGGAAATGCCAACCAACCCCTAATTGGAGGGTTTACTGGCCAGAATTCATGAATTAACCTCTAACTAGGGATTTTCCACTTTAACCAAGTATTTTCTTTCTCTTGCTTCCACACACAAGAGCTCAAATCATGTTTGGTTTGATGCTGTCTGATTCATAAATCACTGCTTAAATAAACCCTTTAAAATTTTAATGTGCCTACTTTAAACTGTTAACATCATTAAGTATGGCTGAAGAAAGTATCATTACTAAGAAATGGAATATGTGATAATTATTCTTTAAATTGTTATTATAGTTTACCTTTTATGACCATGGGGGAAAAAGTCATGTTATTGACCAAGCACATAAATGATCTTTCTGGTTTTCAGGTCTCAAGCTTGTTCATTTCTATCTGATCAAATTGTAAGGAAAGTATTTACTTTTCTCCGCCTCTCTTCGTTCAAACTTCCTTCCATCTCAGGTACATTTATGATGACAGCATTTGCCTTCCTCCTTATGACAACCTTAGGGGACCCTTCTGACTTACTTATATAATTTGAATTAATTTTATTGTAGCCTCTTGCACATCCGTCACCCTGGAATTTCATCTCTTTGCCTATCTAATCATTCTTAGATCCCTATCCTTCTTTTTTTGGAGTTTGCTTGTTCTGCTGAACTAGAAACTGACATTTTCTTTATAAGTAAAAGATGTTTTCTTTTTAAGGACTATGGATACTATTCTTTTTAGATCACTATATGAGTATAAAAAAGATTTTAGATTTGATAGAATTGTTCATTAGCCATTTAGCAAAATATAACAAAAATTTTATGTTTAAGTAATGTTGAATCACAATTCTGAAGGAATTATTTGAAGTTTCTCCAGCCCTCTTCATCTGATACTATTTCTTGTTGTTTTAAAGACATCTTAGTGTTTTAGAAGCTTTTCATTCATACTAAAATTAAAAAAGTGTCCTGGGTGCTCCATATCCTCATGGAAAGGAGTGTCATTCTAAAAAGAATTTTCAGTCTTCACAGTGGGCAGGTACTGACATATCATTTCAGTTTCTACCACATTTGCAAGGTGACTAATGACTCTGAGCAGTTTTATGTATGTTCTGTGTACCTTTGACATAGACATATACTCTTTGGTGAAATGTCTTTTTGGATGGTTTTGCCTTTTCAAGAATCAGGTTGTTGTCAGGCATTATTTTTACATGCAGGACACTACATAATGTACACTATGTGCATATATGTTCATCTATGCCTCAGACTTAACACACACATAATTCATTGTCTGCTTTTCTTTATCTCCATCAAAACTGTCCATGATTCCGTGATTAACATCTTATCAGGGAGCCAATCAATCACAACCAATTATGCATTCATTCTTGCTAGTATTTTTCCTACTCCAACACCCAACTTGTCTTCCAATCTTCTCAAGAATAATAAATGAAAATTTTGTCATTGCTGAATCCTATTTAGCCCATGTCAAAATCATTTATCTATTACTATACTTCAATTGCCTCTAATTTGGTCTTTTTGTTTCACTATTACTTCTCTATAGAAACTATGGTATTTTTTAAACTTAAATAAAGTTAGACTACTGTAACTATTCCTCAAAGATATGTCATCTGAGCAGGCATGGTGGCACATGATGGTGATCCCAGCACTCTGGGAGGCGGAGGTAGGAGGATTGCAATTTCAAGCCCAGCCTGTACAATTTAGCTACTTGGCCAAAGTCTTTCTCAAAAAAAAAAAGTGGGGTTGGGTGGGGAATGTAGCCCAGTGTAAAGGTCTTGGGTTCAATCCTCAGTACCACACACACACACACACACACACACACTCATTTAAATCAGACTAAATTCCAAAATCACCTAATCACTTCAAACTCTAGGACATATAAAAATCAACTAGAAAGTTTGATAAAATGTAGATTCCAGAAATTCTCTTACACATTGTGAATTTAGAGTTCTGGTGTGAGAACCACAAATAAGCTCTCATTCACTGCTGATGTCCATGGCTTTCAATTCTGTATGATTTCACTAAATTATTTTTACTTGCTTTCCATAGCATTCATTGATTGTCAAGTATAACAAATTGTAGCAAATCCATAAATATGTACATAATGATCAAATCAATAATTGGGATACTAGTTTTTAAGGGAACGTGTATATTAACTCAAGACAGCAAATATGGCTATAGAAATGTTTTCTTTTGTTTATACTTCTCTTAAGCACACAACTGATAATCCTTATAGCCTTATGAAATAAATTAAAAAATGTATGAATCTATTTTATACCTCAGAGAAATAAAAAAGCAGAGGATAGACCCAAAGACCAGATTTTGACATTATTTTTTCTATTGCTCTCACTTTCATGCTGGTCATATAAAAATTTAAGATGTACATATTTTCCCCTAATTCTCCATTACTCTATCAGTAACTGACACTACCTAATCTGTTCCTCTAATAACAAACTTCAAAAAGATTGCATTTTTAAACTTTTCAATGAAATTGAAAGGGAAGCAATACTTCCAAATTCATTCCTGGAGGCAAGTATCACTTTGATTCCCAAACCAGGGAAAGATGCAACTAAAAAAAGAGAATTACAGGCCAATCTCCTTAATGTACATAGATGCAAAAATCCTTAACAAGATACTAGCAAACGGAATACAAAGGATCATCAAGAAGATCATACATCCTGACCAAGTTGGATTTATTCCAGGGATGCAAGGATGGTTCAACATACGTAAATCAATAAATGTAATACACTATATTAACAAAGTCAAGAACAAAAACCACATGATCCTCTCGATAGATGCAGAAAAAGCATTTGACAAAATTCAACACCCATTCATTGTAAAAACCCTGCAAAAAATTGGAATAGACAGTCTATATCTCAAGCTAATAAAGGCTATCTATGAAAAACCAAAAGCCAGCATCATATTAAATGGCCCAAAACTGAAAACCTTCATGTGAAAATCAGGAACAAGACAAGGATGGCCACTATCACCACTCCTCTTAAATATAGTTCTGGAAACATTGGCCATGTCAATTACACAAGAAAAAGAAATTAAAGCAATAAAGATAGGAAAGGAGGAAGTTAAACTGTCATTATTTGCTGACGATATGAAACTCTACATTGAAGAACCAAAAAACTCTACCAAAAGACTTCTAGATTTAATTGACACTTTTAGCAGAGTAGCAGGATACAAGGTCAACACACAAAAATCAATAGCCTCCTTCGACACAAACCACAGACTCACTGAGAGAGAAATTTGGCAAACAATTCCTTTCACAATAGCATCCAAAAAAATGAAGTATCTAGGAATCAACCTAACAAAAGAAACAAAAGACCTCTACACTGAAAACTACAGCACTCTGAAAAAAGAGATTGAAGAGGATATAAGAAAATGGAAAGACATCCCCTGCTCCTGGGTAGGAAGAATCAACATAGTGAAAATGACCATACTACCAAAACTGCTATACAGATTCAATGCAATGCCAATTGAAATTCCAACACTATGTTTCACAGAACTAGAAAAAAGAATCCAAAAATTCATTTGGAACCATAAGAGATCTAGAATAGGAAAAGCCATCCTAGGCAACAGACACATGGCAGCAGGTATAACAATTCCCAATCTGAAACTATACTACAAAGCCACTGTGATAAAAACAACATGGTACTGGCAAAGAAACAGACCTGAGGATCAGTGGAACAGATTGGAAGACACAAAAACAACTCCAGAGGTACTCAGCTACCTCATCTTTGACAAAGGAGCTGACCATCCTCAGTGGAGGAAAGATAGCCTCTTTAATAAATGGTGTTGGAAAAACTGGGTGTCAACCTGCCAAAGATTAAAACTAAACCGTTATGTATCTCCATGCACTAAATTAAAATCCAACTGAATTAAAGATCTAAATATTAAAATACAAACACTAAACTTGCTAGAAGATAAGTTAGGCAGAACTCTTGAAGACACTGGCGTAAGACAAGTTTTTATGAACAAATCCTCAGTAGCACAAAACTAGAAGAAGGAATCAACAACTGGGATCTCATCCTATTATAAAGCTTCTGCACTGCAAAAGAAACCATCAACAGAACTAAGAGACAACCTACAATATGCGAAAAAATTTTTACCAGCTTCTCCTCAGACAAAGGACTATTATCTAGAATATATAAAGAACTCAAAACAAACAGCCCCCCCAAATATAAAGACCCAATTCAAAAATGGGCATCTGAAATGAACAGACATTTCTCAGACAAAGAAGTAAAAGCAGCAAGTAAATATATGATAAAATGTTCCACATCACTGATCATTCGAGAGATGCAGATAAAAACAACACTGAGATTCCACCTCACCCCACAAAGAATGGCTGCTATCAAGAAATCACACAATAACAAATATTGGCACAGTTGTGGGGAGAAAGGAACCCTTCTCCATTGTTGGTGGGAGTGCAGACTGGTGCAACCACTATGGAAATCAATATGGAGATACCTCAAAGAACTAGGATTAGAGGTTCCATTTGACCCAACCATCCCTCTATTGGGTATCTTTCCAAAAGAATTAAAAGAATCATACCAGAGTGATATGTGCACACCCATTTATAGCAGCTATAGCAGCACAGTTTGTAATAGCTAAAACTTGGAAACAGCCCACCTGCCCATCAGTTGGAAACAGGATAAAGAAAATGTGGTTTTTCTATAAAATGGAATACTACTCAGCCATAAAGAATGAGAAATTAGATTCATTCATAGGTAAATGGGTACATTTTGAGGATATACTCCTAAGTGAAATAAATAAGTCACATATGTGTAAATACCAAATAGTTTCTCTGGAGTAAAAAACTAAAATAGTACTCAAGATCCTAATGGGTTAATTAGCAATGTGAAACAGGAAGAAAAGGACTAAAGATGTAGGGACAGTGAGAAGGGTAGGGGAAGGGGAATAAGGGAAAAGGAAAAAAAAATATGAGAAAATGTAAAAATGGAATCAAAGTCTTTGTAGGTGGGGAGGGGAAGAGTGGGTGAAGGGAGGGTAGGGACAAGGGGAAAAATGAGAACCAAGACCTGGCATGTAAAGGTACAAGATCCCAGCAATGAATGTAACTGTACTGTATACCTAAAATGTACCAATAAATTCAATTAAAAAAAAGATGGCATTTCAAAATATTTGTATATGTAAAAATGAGAACAATGGTAAATTTCCAGAACTAAATCTTATACAAATTATTTGTAATTGCATTATCTGATTTCAACCTGTCAAAATGAGCAATTAACAGATAAAGTAAATTTCAAACCAAAACTCATTAAGAGAGACAAAGAAGGACACTACATCCTTGTAAAGGGAACAATTCAAGAGGAAGAGCTGACAATCATAAACATATATGCACCAAATACAAATGCCCCCAACTATATAAAACAAATATTAAGTAACATGAAAAACCAAATAAGCACTAATACAATTGTAGTGGGGGATTTAAATACCCCACTATCACAAATTGACAGATCTACTAGGCAGAAAATCAACAATGAAATAATAGAACTGAACCAAGCTTTGGAACACATGGACTTAATAGATGTTTATAGAGTATTCCACCCCCAAAAACCAGAATATACATTCTTTTCGGCTGCACATGGATCATTCTCCAAAATAGACCACATACTGGCTCACAAAACAGGTCTAAATAAATGCAAAAAAATTGAAGTCATCCCCTGT
>NW_022900929.1:69111439-69146548 GCF_012274545.1 Fukomys damarensis
ATATAATTATTTTATATATTATATATGTATGAATGTTGAATTCAGTCTTGAAGGATGAAAATGTTTCTATTCAAGTTTTAAATGACAGATTTCTGTGATCTCTCAAGTGACTAAATCATAAATTGTAGACTAAGTTAAGGCTTTCAAAATTCAAAACAGAAGGCTTTTATATATTATATATGTATGAATGTTGAATTCAGTCTTGAAGGATGAAAATGTTTCTATTCAAGTTTTAAATGACAGATTTCTGTGATCTCTCAAGTGACTAAATCATAAATTGTAGACTAAGTTAAGGCTTTCAAAATTCAATAAACAGAAGGCTTTGATGTTTCTGGACTCTTGGGGAGATTTATGTTTCTCATATGTCATTGTTAGTAGACTAGTGTGACCATACTCTTCTAATCAAAATTTATAGTTTTATTTCGCCCAGTAGACTCTCAGATCACAATGGAAATCTCATAAGATGGAATTATTTGAACACTGCCATGCCACAAACATGAAAATACACAAATTTTTCACTAGTGGCAGGACATACAGGATTAAAACTGTCTCCTCTTTGGAACACCCAAACTTAATTTCTAGGGTTCCATAGGCTGCATGTTAACCCAGTCTCTAATGCCTATGGCTGACAGCTGGCTTCCATTTCTCTTTTCCCCATTGAAAACAGATGTCAAAATGGTTAGCACAAAGGAAAGTTGTTGCAACGCTTCTTAGGAAAAATGTATCTTCTTTCAGTTGATCCAATTTCCTCAGCAAGAAGATGTTAAAGGCAACCAGGTATTGAGAATGAATGAGTTGATTTTTAACTCCAAGGGGCCAGGCCAGTGTATGAGGAAGTTGTTACATAAAATAAAAGAGTATTTGAGTTTGGCTACAACTTAAAACACTTAACTGTTTCATATTTATTAAAATACTCTTGTAAACTACATTTTTAGGTCTCTACAATTCAAAGAGTCTTACTTTTTTTGTTTGTTTGTTTTGTTTTGTTTTGTTTTAGTACCTGGGATCGAACTCAGGTCCTTGTGCTTGCGAGGCAGGTGGTGGAACCACTGAGCTAAATCCCCACCCCCAACATTTTTAATTCTTTAATCATAAAATGATATCAATAACCTTTTGAAGTAATGGAATGTATTGTCACTAAGTAAATTAAGGATAATCTAATCATTTTCATACATGTTAGTCCTAAGAGGCCGTTACTAAACCTTTCTCATGTGTGTTTAGACCTGTTTTTAGAAAGACTCTGATGATGTTAGTTGCTGGTATTAAAAAAAAAATCAACCTAATATCCTTCATTGGAAAATATCAAAACAAAATACCTTGTAACTGTAAAATGTCAAATGTTAGGTTAAAATATACAATATCAATGCTATAGCAGCACTGCTTCAGCGCTGGACCCCTGCAGAGGAATCTTAAGATCACCACTCATGCACGCGCGTCCCTGTGCCTGCTCCGTTTGTTGCTGTTCAATGCGCTCCTCTCATCCTATCTGTATACGAATATTTTATGTACCTGTATACGAATGCATGCATACGGACGTAGAATAGTATTCATCTACCTTTCAGACTACTGTATCTCAAAATGAAAACATAAAATAAATGAAACGTTAAAATAGCGCATTTCTTTCCATTCCTAAACTTCTGCTCTTCCGGTCATCATTATGCAGTATTTAAATTTTACTTTCAAGGTAGATTGGCCCTTGAATTTTTCTCAACGACTCCTTCATATGAATTTTGAATTAATTTATCACATTCCAAAAGAATCTATTGGGATTTTGATTTATATTACCTGCAGATTAAATGTAGGGAAATCAACAGTTTGATGGTGTGAGTTGTCTTCCCAGCTGGGGAACAGCTCATGACTTAGCAATTATTTAGGCCTTATTTTATGACCTGCAACATCTTACCTAGTTTTTCTTTATACACAGGTTGCCTCTTTCTGAGTTTATGTTCAAGTGCTAAGTCAGGCACGAAGCATGAAATAACCTCTTGTCATTTCTGATAATATAGACACATGAAATACAGTTTAATTTGTTTCTGGAAATCCTGGTTTCCAGCCACTAATCCTAGGTGTGATCTTTCGCAGGAAAACAATAAGATCTGCCAGGCAGGTTAGGAAGACTAGTTCACCAAACGATAACTACAGTCCTGCGCTAGTTTTCCAGAATCAGGGAAGTCGTCAAGGGCTCAGCCCCTGACCGCCAGTCCAACCATGCTCATACACACCTGTATTCCTAGCCCAGAGGCCCCACCTAACTCTTCACTGGGAGCCTCCGTTGAAACGCTTTCCTCTGCTCTTAGTCATTTCCTTTCTACTCAGCCCTCTCCTTTCTCTCTTTTCCTCTGGCCCCGGAGTCCAGAAGGGCAGGAGATTTGGGGGAGCTGCTTGGAAGCAAGACGATTTTCTGTCCGCATTTCATCCACCCGATGACCGCTCATTTTCTTTCTGCATATATAAATGAAATACAGGGAGCCAACAGTTCTTTTGAACTGCAACACTATTGCAGCAAATATGTTTAAAAGCTAAAGCGAGTCTGCTCCCTCTTTCGGTTTGGCTCCTTGTTCTAAGTGACCAGCTCAGCGCGTGACTGCTCCAGAGTATGCATTAATTTGGTTTAACTGATAATTTAGGTCTAAAATTTTTTTCAGCTTTAATTGAGTTTATTGGTGCATTTTAGGGATACAGTACAGTTACATTCATTGCTGGGATCTTGTACCTCTACATGACAAGTCTTGGTTCTCATTTTTTCCCCTTGTCCCTGCCCTCCCTTCACCACCTCCTCCCCTCGCCATCTACAAACACTTTATTTCCATCTTTTCATTCTCTCACATTTTTTCTTTTCCCTTATTACCCTTCCCCTACCCATCCCACCTTCCCTACACCTTTAGCTCCTTTCTTCCCATTTCTAAATGTCAGTGATCTTATCAGGATCTTCTGTATTATTGCAGATTATTCACACCAGAGAAACTATTTGGTATTTACACATGTGTGACTTATTTATTTATACTTAGGAGTATATCTTCAATATGTATCCATTTTCCTATGAATGAATCCATTTTCTCGTTCTTTATGGCTGAGTAATAATCCATTTTATAGAAAAACCACATCTTAATCCAGTTTCCAATGGATAGGCAAATGGGCTGTTTCCAAGTTTTAGCTATTACAAACTGTGCCACTAAAAACATGGATACGCATACTTCTCTGTGATATGATTCTTTTAGTTCTTTTGGAAAGATACCCAGCAGAGGGATGGCTGGGTCAAATGGAACCTCTAGTCCAAGCTCTTTGAGGTATCTCCATATTGATTTTCATAGTGGTTGCACCAGTCTGCACTCCCACCTACAATGGAGAAGGATTCCTTTCTCCCCACAACCCCACCAACATTTGTTATTGTGCAATTTCTTGATAGCAGCCATTCTTTGTGGGGTGAGGTGGAATCTCAGTGTTGTTTTCATCTGCATCTCTCGAATGATCAGTGATGTGGAACATTTTTTCATGTATTTACTTGCTGCTTTTACTTCTTTGTCTGAGAAATGTCTATTCATTTCAGATGGCCATTTTTGAATTGGGTCTTTATATTTGGGGGGGCTGATTGTTTTGAGTTCTTTATATATTCTTGATTATAGTCCTTTGTCTGAGGAACAGCTAGTAAAAATTTTTCCCCACATTGTAGATTGTCTCTTGCTGGAAGGTAAGTTGGGCAATGTCCAGAAGACATTGGTATAGGAAAAGACTTTATGAACAAATCCTCAGTAGCACAGGAACTAGTAGATAGAATCAACAACTGGGATCTCATCTTATTAAAAAGCTTCTGTACTTCAAAAGAAACCATCAGCAGAACTAAGAGACAATCTACAATGTGGGATAAAATTTTTAACAAATTCCTTGGGTATCTTCTCAAAAGATATTTCTATCATGCAGAAATAATTGTAATATTGCTTCTTCCATTCTAATACATAACATAATATATATATTGTTACTCATTGCACTTTTCTGGTAAGTCCAAATGATTTTGCAATTATTTGTACAATGATGAATAGCCATCAGGGTAAATAATCCTATATAAGTCACGACTTTAAAGGAATTACTAGAATTTGTTTACTCAATATTTATTTTCCTTTTAGATACAGATAATTTTAAAAGGTTATGTGTCTTGCACATATCTTTCCCACCGTTTGCAGTTCCTAAAGAATGTTTACATATATCAACTCATATACTTATGTAACGCTCTATGAACTAGTATAAAAATAAATGCACTGCAGTATTCGATCAACAAATAAATCAAATGTGATGCAGAGGCTAATGTTCGAAAAACTTGCTTTATCAAATTAAAATTCAGGCAAGCAACATCACAAATTTAATTGCTATGAGCTAAGTGATGAAACATTGATTTAGCAAAGAATCATTGGATTTTTAAATCCAAAAAGTACCCAAGCAGCATGCCATATAAAAAAATTGTAAATTAATATGTGTAAGAATCATCAAGCAAGTAAATGACTAATACAACAAATAAAATAAATACTACATTAACCATTTTTGCACATGCATGCATTGAGGCATACATTCCTAAAACTTAGACTATATGGATGTTTTTAATTTAAAAATGAGCAAATCTATTGGTGCGGAGACCTGTACATATATAAAATATGTAGTTGAAGACTTGTATTTCTTTCAAACTCACCAGAGTAAAATTTTAAACTTTAGAAAGACAATAAAATAATAAGGAAGAAAATTAAATTGAATATGGAATTTTTCAAATATATTTGCTCTAGAAACTGTTGGTCTCTTAATTAAAGCTTTGTTTTCATTGCTACTCTTAGGGCTTATACCAAATCCACAAATCATCTCGTGCCAGAAGAATTTTCAATGAACTAGCATTCATTTACTGTGAAATTCATCAAAAGTAGCTCATTTGCCAGAATCTCGGGATTAAAAAGAACCCTGGAAACCAACACTGCAATCTCCATAGGTCACTTCACATTTATGATTTCTTTTGTGATAGCTGAGCTAATGATCATCATATATATATTTGAATATCTCTAGTAATGAAAAATCCACTACCTACTAAAGTATCTTATTCATGGATACATAGAATTTGGAGAGGGCTGAAAATATAGATCATGATAAATTTTTATAAATTTCTTCTAGAGTCTGTTTTCAAATTTAGAATTTATATGTCAACTCCAAATAGCCCTGTATCAGGAAGCTCAAGCTCCACCTAGATTCAAGCTGCCAATATAAGGAAAGGACTTCAGGTGCAGCTTTCCTAGCCAGGAGATGCCTGCCACAACAGTGAGCAGCTAAACTGATGTTAGAGACCGGCTTCCTCCCATCCCCTCACTTCATTTCTTTTGCTGAGTGTATCTATTTGGCCAACCTCAGTTACACTTGAAAGACCCACAGCCCAGGAAATGTCATTGTTAACTTTACAGTCTTTGCACAGTAGAGGCAGAACAGTCATCTTAATCATTTTTCCTCTTTCCAGAGAAACAAAACCCAACACTCACAATTTAAAGTAGGAAAGGTTTACTTTGGCTAGTTTTGCAAGTGTCAGTTCATGGCAAGTAGACTCAAATGCAGAAGCAGGAAGGTAGAAAGACCAGCTTTTCACAACACAGCGACCAGAAAGCAGAAAGAGTAGAGAACCATGAAGGAAGATACACCCTTCCAAGTTGTCCTGCAGTGACCTACCTCTTCTGACTAGACCTACTTCTCACTAGCTCTCAACAGCACACTTGGCCACCGAACTCACCAGTGTATAAACACACGACACAGATGACTACAACAGCCCCATAATCCAGTCCCCTTCCAGAAGTCCACCTCTCAGCATATGAGAGTCCTGGGAGTCATTCTTGGTCTAAACCATAACAATGGCATAGCCACACAGTTATGGCAAACTGTGTTGAGCTTTCAGTGATACAAACAGCCCCGATGCAGCACACTTAGCATAGGTTCACCACCACTGTGGAACTGAGTTGGCACCCACGTTCATCAGAGACAATAAACCTAAGCATTTTTTTAATCCCCATTAAGTATTTTATTGCATGATGTTCTAACCCCAAATCCAACCAACATGGTTATTTTATAATCTCCAATGCTTTATCTTTCCTTTTTGGTAGTCCATTGTAGGTAAAGACTGAATATTTACTACTTTACTTAAAGTCTAATTTTACATAATCTAACTAGCACTTAGCTTACCATATTACATAGTAATATCTTTTTTTTTTTTTTTGTACCAGGGATTGAACTTGGGTCCTTGCACTTGCAAGGCAGGCCACTGAACTGCTGAGCAAAATCCCTGGCCCCAGTAATATCATTTTGAAGAATAAATGATTAAAATTTTTAAGCAAGGCTCCGCCTAACATTTTGTCACTATATTTCGTTCATATCACTAATAATTGTATCCAGAAGGTGAAAATGGTTCATTTTTTATACTTCATACAACCTTTATGTAACTCATATTTCCATTCAAATAAAACATTTCTTGTCGCATAACCCCCACTTCTAGCAAATAAGAGCTATACACAATTATGATATACATCAAATGTAAAACATTAAATAAATAAGTTGAAGAGATAACAGATAGTAAATGGGAAAAAGTTAAATTACTGTGATTTCACAGAAATATGTCCATGTCGTAGGTCTTTTCAACAACACTGAATTCATGGTACTAAGATTTTGTTAAAGAGCCAAATATTTGAAGCTGGGGAGCGCTTTCATCAGCCTGTCCAAGGACAAACAAGGAAAGAAAATACCATCCCCTGACCTATTTGTTAATAGTATCACTCTCCTTTGTACTGTACATTTACCTGAAAAGGTTGTATTTATTCAACATTGGAAAGAGGTGGCAAATCCAATCCTTTGCCTAAACAGTCTGTTGATCTCAGGAATAAATGGGAATATATTGAAAATTGATTAATAATAATGTGTAGATATATCCTAGGAAGAAGGGAGGTTGCAGAAAAGTACCTGGGATGACAAAATAAGAGAAAGGTATGCAGAGCAGGTGGGTGCCATATCCATCACACTCCCTGATAAATGCTGCAAAGCGGTTAACAAATGAAGTCATTTCGATCTTCGAATATGGCCAGTTTTGCTTTAGTGTTGGTGTTCCAGAGATCACCTCACAGAGCAGACCTAAATCCATGAATCCATTTTCAACCTCACTCTCCACAACCTCTCTAAATTCATACAAAAATATATTGTTAAAGACTCAACCTAATTTTCTTGTGTTCTCTTACCTGTATTAATTTTTAAATTTATTTTTATCATCATCCTTGATTTAGGGTTTTAACTTTTGATAGGTGTGCACTGTTTCCCAAAAATAGTCTCTGGGTTCTGATTGCAGCTTGGAATTAGCTCCTTCATGGGATTAGAAGTTGGAACTAGTACATTGAAGGAGAGCTTCTTATGTGACAATCACTGAGTTCTTTATTTTCTTAACTAATTTAATAATCCTTTCAACGTTCCTATCTTATGGTTGAGAACCTTGAGATGTGAGGTGTTAAATTCATCCAAGACAACATGACTGTTGAGTACCAGAGTTGGGATTTCAATCCAAACAGGCAGATCCCAAGCCTTAGACTTCGCCATGCACTATTTGAGCATGAAAATGGAAAGGAGAGCAGTTATCTGCAGTCCCTCCTGCTGTGCCATGCTTCGTGCTCACATGTTAGACTTGACTAGTTCTTGCCAGCTCTGTTGCATTACACTTTAGACACAGAATTCTTCTCCTGAAGTCATTTGAAACATTAAGCCCTCAAAAAGAGAGATGTGATTGCAAGTGATTCTTTTTTCCTAGTGACAAATGAAATGGAATTTTTTTCTTTTGTCTTTGTTTTGTCTTTGCAATATGATGTAGAGAAATAAAATACTATTATTGTGCTTACAAACTTGCTTTTAAAGGAAGAAAACTTTAAATTACAACAACCCTCTTTTGGTTCATGTAATATACTAATAATTTACTTAAGCAAGTGAAGAAAATTATGGCATAGAGAAAAATTTTATATGGAAGCAAGTGTTCTTTCATTATAGTTACTGTGGCTGTAATTTACCAAAATCCCTTTACCACATCAGAAAAGACTTCATGTTCCAACGAAGTTAAATTATATTATTCCACTCAAAAACCCCTAAATCCTAACTGGTCTTTCTTTTACATCTATGACATAAGGAAGCAGTAAATTTCAAGTAGATACAATTTACCAAATAAGCCACAGAGCTCATTACATTTAAAAATTGTATTCATAGCCTTGGTATGAACCACTTTGGTTTCAAAATAGTAACAAGTTTTTCCATTAGTTAAAAACCTAAGCAGATAGCCAATATCTGGAGTTTATCACCAACATTTCTAGTACTGTTACTCAGCTTTCCGGCCTAAGAATAAAACTATACGCTGCACCTAGTTACCTATCTTCTGAGAAGGCAAGTCGACCTATTAACATTTTCAATCTCCAAAGCCACTCTAGAATTCCTTAAACTGGGAGTGAGAGGCTGCAGGCTGCCGCTCAGTGATCTGTTCATGTTTCCTTCTCTCAGTACACAGAAAATGCTGCATTGAAAGAAATAGGTCAAGGATGTAGGAAGTGAAGTCAAACAAGAACAAGTTTGATGTGAAGTAGATAGGGTTGATATGTTCTCCCCAGGCTCAGTTTTCAAAGTTCCCGTTTCAGCCAGCAGGGGTCTACAGGTGTAGGCTGCCGGGTATAATCAATTAGCAATGTCAGGGAAATCAGAGCAATTGCCACGGAAGGATGAATTAGCCTAAGTGCTGCTTGCCAGAACGGGTTTGCTGGAAAGCTCTTTTTTCTCATTCTGGATCTGATGCACCAATTAAGTATAGTTCCTCCTATGAAAAACAAGGTTTAAAGTAACAGCAAAGCTCTATTTGCAAGTAAGAACGGGGGGAAAAAAAAACTTTCCCTGTGAAGTTATATTCTCTCTAATCCCTGTTGCCATTTCACCAGCTGATGTGTTTAAAGTCATCTTATTTCCATACGACCAAGAACTATAAAATATTTTAAGGAAACAAGAGGATTTCATGTTCAGAACACATGCTTTATGAATTGGGTCTTGAAGGGAGACGTTATGTAAATAAGCTCTCTGGCACGTATTTCAATAACAAAAGGAAACTTCATAAAGCAATTCACTGTTGATAAGGTACTTTTCCCACACATACTACCTAATTTGTCATAACTACAAAACTTAGAGAACGCAGTTTTTTCACAGTCAGAAATAGATGCAATATTTAACTTTTTCCCCAAAGTGCAAAGCAATAATGTTGCTAGACCACAGCGTATTACACCATTTGGATAAAATCCTGCTCACCTGGCAAATGCTAAAGCAGTATTTGAACACTTTCTTGTGATTTTAAAGGACATGTCTTTTCAAGGGTGCGTTATCGCTTCCCTTAGATTTCTGAACATACCTGAGATCAAATAACCCTTATTTTATTATGTGCAGGCAGAAGTAAGGTTATTTTAATTATTATTCCACTGAGGAAATTTTATTGAAAATAGTTATCATTAAATATACACGCCCAGATGTTAACAGAAGTGAGAAATATTTAATTATGGCTCCTCGCATCGTAGAGAGAGACGGTAACTAATACTTGGTAGGTGACAACTATTGAACAGGCACTATACACGTACGTATTCCGCCACTTTTCCTCAGGCCAAACTGGAAATTAGAAAAATCAACAAATTTGGGATATGAATCATAGGGATTTTAAAAGTTAGATGATAAGCATTATGTGGTAAATGAGAGTCAGCGATCATTGAACCTTACACACAGCTTCCTTGGTTTTGTTTGCCTCCGTACCATACTGCCGGACATAGAATTTTCCTCTTACTTTAAATATTCTGTCAAATGTTGTGATCTTCAAAATAACATCTGAAAAATGTTCAAAAGTCCTCCCCAATAGTTCTTTCCAGTTTATTCTTTATCTTCCACACCATGCATTTTTAAATACGCAGCTCTGCTTTCATTCCATACCGGGCTATCGAAAATACTTTAACAAAGCAAATGATGATGGAATTAAAGATATAACTAATTAAAGATGGCATGACTTCCCAAATTACAAAAGGAGTACAGCAAGATCTGTGGTTGATAGTATAATCTGGCATTTTTCTATTAAAATCTGTTATGTCATTTACCATCCACACAGATGAATACTTTTTTACTCTAGTCTTATTTAATTAGCAAAGATTACTAATTTGAGGCTTCTTTCTTTATAAGCCATGACCAGTTTCACTAAAACAATTCTAACTCTCCTTTCCCTTTCATAAGCAAATAATTCTATATTCAAAAGGGTGTGTATTACAAGGTAAAACAATGTACTGAACAAAAATAAAAACAAACTTATGATATATTTATCCTTTCTCTTTCATGAAGGTGTCAACTTTTTTATAGTATCAAGAAAAGCTAAACCATCACTCTTTTATTAATATATCACAGGCAGTTTATGTGGCAGGAACAGCCTGCACCTGTATTCCAGAACCAGCTGTTCCTACTAAAATTAATGTCTGTAGACTCCTGGCTGGCAGAGGATGATAGAGCCATTAATCAAAAATGGACAGATTTACCAGGGTTTCAAAGTTTAGTACAATTGCAATTTGTTCATCGTGAGTTTCCTGAGAAACACTAATGGAAAGAAACAATTAGGTAAGAGTCATGGTGAAATAAAGTCAACTTATTCTAATACTACCTCATTTCATTTTATTATTTCTGACTTATGCAGAGTCTCTATGCCTTTGTCATGTATGTGTGTGGTCTCTCCCACCTATTTATATACACCGAGAGCCACACTGAGGAAAAAAAACCACATCCAGGAGAGAATATAAAACGAAATCAAAACATTTCAAGCAAATGTATAACCACCTGGCACCCCTCCTTAAGCCACAACTGTAAAATATGCCCATTACTCAGTTGAAGGTTAATTGGTGACATACTTGAGAAATGCAGTGTAAGACAGCACATTTTATTCTGCTTCCAGTCAGAATGGAAAAACAGCGATGAGATGTACGTCCTTCCTGAAACTGTCTTGGAAAACTGGAAAAAAATACAAGCAACAACAATTTACCAGATTTTGGACATCGGGCACCTTTGAGAGATAGCAAAGACACACACTGCAAAATTGTTCCACCTCGTTACAGTCTAGAAGGATTTCTCTGGCTGCAGCATAAGGAGTGGGAACCAAAGAGAATATGACAGTCTCCCTCCCTTCCTCTCTCTCTCTCTCTCTCCTCTCTCTCTCTCTCTCTCTCTTTCTCTCTCTCTCTCTCTCTCTCTCTCTCTCTCTCTCTCTCTCTCTCTCTGAAGAGACTGAGTTAGGAGCATGAGGAGGGAGAGAGGAGGCAAATGTGTGGAGGAACAGACCCCAAGAGAGGACAGCTGCACACAGAGCCAACTCAGGGTCCACAAGGTCACCATCAAGTTCCCAGCTGAGTGCTACTGAGGACAGGAATACAAGGTAACTACTCTCAGACAGGAAGAGAAACCGGAGCTTGTAGGGGACAGTGCCTGAAACTCACACAAGGATGAGAGCAGTGGCTATTTTCACCAGATCGTACAAAATCACATAATTCACAGCCACTGGGTAGAATACACAAGGACCATTTTCCCTCAAACATTCACTAATATTAACCCTCTTTAGTATGTTCTGCGATTATCTACAAAAGCTTAAAAGTAAGAATGAACGTGTTTCTACATAACATCACCAAAAAAAAGTTCAATACAGTAACACATAAACTACAGTAAGACTGCTTTTGGTCAATCTGGTAAACTGCAGATACAAAATGTAGCTAACATACTGACTAGTGAAAGATTGAAGGTTTTACCCCAAAGTTTTTAAAAAATGACATTATTGTAGCCCTCTTCTTAACATTACAAGACAAGATAAAAAAGTGAATGGTATCAAGATTGAAAAGGAACAGATAAAACTGACTATTCCCAGGCACCAAAATAATCTACATAGAATGGAATCCAGGCCCCCCCAAAAAGTTACTGGAACAAATAGACAACTTGCCAGGATTTCAGGATATAAGATCAAGAACAAAACCCAACTCTATTTCCATATACGAACAATAGGTAAACAGAATTTTTAAAAGAATTTCATTTGAAAATGCATCAAAAATACTAGCATGGAAGAATTAATTTGGCAAAATATATAACATTAGGGATAAATCTGATGAAGCCCATACACTAAAAAAACACTATAAAACTTTATGGAAATAAAAGAAAATGCTTAAATAAGCAGAATGAAACTCTTGCACAGTGCTGGTGGGAATTCTAAATGGTATTACCACTTGGAAAGCAATCTGACAGTTTTGTAAAAACTTACCTACACCTGAGCTAGATTTTGCATTTCTACAAACCTCCCTAGAAATAAAGGCGTGAACCTGTGCAAATAGTTGAAAGACCATCATCACTATATGAAAGGATAAAACCAAAGATGAGTGGAAAAACAAATTATGGTATATTCATAGCATGTACTAATGTTCTATAGTAAAAGGAGTGAAATATAGAATAATATAGGTAAATTTTCATCTGAAGGAAGCTAAACGAAAGTGAATCCTGAAGTTTGATTTCACACATGTAAAATTTTAGAAAATGCAAACAAATTTACAGTGACAAAAAGCAGATCAGCACTTGGTAGAGAAATGGAAGGCTGACAGAGAATAGTGACAGATTCCCGGGACCACGTGGCATCTTTTAGAGGAACTGATATGTTCACTCTCTTTAAGGTGCGTTATTTTAAAAAATAATAATTTTAATGGTACATTTAATGTATACAATATAATGACATTCATTGTTGGAAATGTGCATCTTTACATAATCAAACGTGGTTCTTATTTTTCCCCACTCCCCGACCCTTCCTTCAACCCCTTCCTCCCTCCCTACCTACAATGACTTTGTTTCCATTATTTTGCATTTTCACATATTGATTCCATTCCCTCTTTCCTTTTCCCTGCTCCTCCCATTTTCCCTTCCTCTTTGTCCCTTTTCTTCCTATTCCACATTATCTATTATATTTAAGGTGAATTCTTTAAAGTGTCTGATTTACCAAATTATACATTTTAAATATCTGCACTTTGTAGACTAAATCCCTGATTTATTAATGAATGCTCCAGGAAAACATTCCTAAGTCAGATTTATAGCTAAAATGTATAACCCTAAGGCAAGATGCCTTTCCTGTGTGTATTCCAAAGTAATATAAAAGAATGATAAATATAGTGGAAAGCCACTGAATTAGTTTTGACAGAACCAATTAATAACAGGCAAAATTATTGTCTAGGCTCTTAAAGATAAGCTGTAAAACAGTAATTTAATTTTTTAAACTAGATATTTCTTAACCAACACCTCCAAGTAATCCCTTAAAGCAATGACTTTTAATAAAATATATCTTCATAATCCAAGACCAAATTTATAAATTACATCAGAAAGTCAGAGTCATAGATATATATTTATTTTACCTCTCAGTACATTTTAAGAGCTTGTATTAATAAAGTTAACTGAACCTTATTGGAAGACAAAAAGGTTGAAGTTACAGGATAAATATCTACACTCATAACTAATATGGTCTGCAGTTCTGAAACTCCAGAGTAGAGTGAATTAAACCTTTTAAAAAAGTAAGTTATTCTCAAAACCTAGAAAATTGAACCTCATTATCCTGGAATTAAGCCAGGTCAAATATATCGCCTGTTAAAAATCAAATTTGATGTCCTCAGATTGGGGCTACCATTTCATTATTTCCAGTAAGAATCAATAGACATTTAAAATATCTATTCCCAGTCTTTTCAAACTAAGTATTTTAAAATTCTATTATCCCTTTCTCTTGTATTATTCTCTCTCTCTCTCTCTCTCTCTCTCTCTCTCTCTCTCTCTGTCTTCCTCCCTCTCCCGCCTTTACCCAGCGCTCCTGGAATTAAGCCAGGTCAAATATATCGCCTGTTAAAAATCAAATTTGATGTCCTCAGAGGGGGGCTACCATTTCATTATTTCCAGTAAGAATCAATAGACATTTAAAATATCTATGCCCAGTCTTTTCAAACTAAGTATTTTAAAATTCTATTATCCCTTTCTCTTGTATTATTCTCTCTCTCTCTCTCTCTCTCTCTCTCTCTCTCTCTCTCTCTGTCTTCCTCCCTCCCCCGCCTTCCTAACCAGGGCGTGATAATCTGCCCACTGATGATGTGTCGGAATTTAATAGTTTCACTTCTTTCTCCTCCCCACAGTAGTGATTTTATCCTGCAATTGCCTTTTTCTCTCCTCTCAAATCTTCTGCAACATAATCCATCAAGTCCTTTCTTGAGTCATCTCTACTCATTTCTCTTCTTCAAGTGCAGTAAAATTCTTCTCTGAGATTATGTTGAAATATAACTAACACTCACAAGGGCATACATACTATTCAAACATATACTTATAATGAAATGCTAATGGAACTAGGGTTTTAATAATTAACTCAATACCAAAGAAAAGCATAGTATGTTAGAAATTCAAAAGAAATTGGATGGTGTTTCTGGATCTCCCACATTAAGATTATTACTTTTCAAACTATTCATTTTATTCTTCTTTGTATTCCACTGAGGTAAAAAGAAGAACTTAGATTATTCCTAGTTTACCTAATTGATTGTACTTAGATTTCTTCCCATTCTCTTTCCACCGTTTCCACAAAAATATAAGGAGGAGACATTAATGTATTAAAAAAATAAACGTCAGGTTAAATTTCTATTGTAAAAGTCCTCGGTGACGCACAGGTGAAACTAGTGCCTGAGCTGAAAATTCATTTGGAATCCATTTATCTCTATTTCCTGGAGGTTTGTTTTTGTTTTTCTTTTTTGGTACCAGAGATCGAACTCAGTTCCTTGAGCTTGCAAGGCAGGTGCCAGAAACACTGAGCTAAATCTCCAGCCTTCCCCCAGAGGTTTCTTATAATAAGGCCTGACTCCCTGTTTCCTCTTTACTTCAGTGACCTTGGGAGACCACCTTCTTCCGAGGACTTTGTGAGAAAATTGTATTGTTTTTTCCACATTGTTTCCTTTCTTTAGCATTAAGTAGCATTCATGGCATTAATAGCGTTTAGCTACTGCTAAATGCTAGCATAGACAAAAAAGTAAACTTAAACGGCCACTCATGCAATGCACCCATTTCTTCTAAATTTCTCTGTACTCACCATGCACATATCCTGGGACTAAATTTGATTTAATAATAATATTATATTTGATTTAATATTATTTTAAATCATCTTAATTCAGGATACATTTAGATTTGGAGTAAAAACTAGAGTGAATTTCAAACTGTAACTTAATTTCAAGACTTCTTTGCCAGTATACCTAGACAAACAGCTGGAAAAGTTTTCCATTTGATAAATCATAACCACTAATAATTTTTGGCTGCAGTGTCTCATATCTTATGCTTCCGAAAAAAAAAAAAAGTTTAATGGGTCCAAAGTCATCAGATAAATTACTGTGGGGATCTGAAATATCAAGTCACTAAAACTCACAAAAATAAAATTTAGAGATTCTCTGAGTTATGTAATCCATTATTTATTTATTTTAATGATCATTATTTTATTTATTGAATGACTCCTAATAAATTCTTTCTAAAAAGTCATTACAATAATGTTCTCAAATTAATTTTCCACTATTATATATAACAAGTAAATATTAGCTAATGGTTTAGGGCAAAATTATACAACATACCAGACCTAAAGGACTATAAATAGCATTATTGTCAATGTGAAGGAACTGGAACTCTTGTATGGTTCTCATGAGTACAGATTCTTATGATTCACTGGAAAACTATTTGTCAGTATCTACTACAGAAAAATATTCATATACATGGTGAGCCAGAAACGTTTAGATATATAGCCCATCACAATATGCACAACAGCTTTCATCAAAAAGAGTAGAATACAGGAAAGAACAAAAATATCCAACAAGATAACAGAAAATAAATTGTGACATATTTATAAAAATGAAATACCATATAACAATAATGAATCAACAAAATACTTATAGCTCAAAACACTAACAAATTTCACAAATAATGATAAATGAAAGATGTCAGATGCAGAAAGTAAACATAAAGTTCAAATGGAAAAGAATCGAGGTTCTATTTTCAGTAATAATGAATTAGCTACTTTTAGAATAATTCTCCTACAAATGACAATTGTAAATTCAATGTAATTTTTTAAAAAAACTATAGTCAGTTTTGTTACAATGATTATTTTGAAACCATAATTATTTTAAAGGCAATATTAGGAAACAATTTGAACATAACTCAAATTTCACATTTGCTTACATCAATTTCATCTATGGAAAACTTTAGAGTGCAGAGCCTAATTCTGAGGCAACACAAAATGCACGCTCACACCCTAGAAGTCTACTGGTTGCTCGGCTCATCACATTTATTATGAAGCACGTACAACCGATTCATTAATAAGTCACAAACTGCAATATTCACTTGCATAAATAAAATTCAATTTTTTACAAGGCAAAGTGGCATATTTATTGTCATATTTATGTATTTCTGAACCATTTAACATATGTAAAACTAGGCTCCCTTTATACCATGATTCTTTTTTTTTTATTATTCACTAATGAAGTTTTTGAGTGCTGTGTCCCTAATCTGAAAGCCTTCTGGTTTTAATTGCATTATTTTGCATATCGGAACACATTTTTTTTTTTAGAGCAGAGCTGATTGCATTAAAAAAATATTGCATAATGATCAGAAACAGACTAGAAAAGAGTCAACTCTTCAAAGAGGCACACTGCACTTGGTCTGCATCTGTGTGTTTTTGTCTTTTGCCCATAAGCATGCCAAAAGGAGACGATGCAAGCAGAAAATCAAGCAGAAAGCTCCAATCTTACTATCTTGAGAAATTAAAAATTGCAAATTAGTGTTTGAGCATAGCAGACCTGGAAAGAAAGTGACCGGATTTACTTTGTAGCTTTGTACACAAGAGGGAGACACTGCAAAAAAAAGGAGGCAGCCGCTAGCCTAATGAGGGAAAAACAGCTACTTTGCTGCTCACATCTTAGATGGTATTAGAGTTTGAGCACAGTAAAGCTGTCTGCTAAAAATTAAGCATTATCAAAATTATACTCTTTTAAAAGAAGTCTGCCATATACCACCCAAAATATGTAGGCTGGAACTTAAAAATGTAAACATCAAACAATCTTAAAATGGAAACGTGACCTATAATCAAGATAAAAAGCAGTCAATGGGCTAACCCTGTCAGAACTCATGTTAAAATTAGCAACAAAGCCTTTTCAAGCAACTATTGAAAGTAAGGTCAATGATATATGGAAGATATTGTCATAACGCAGAAGGAGATTGGAAATCTTAGTAGAGAAAGATAAAAGGAAGAAAAAGAAACAAATGTAAATTTAGAAATGAAATGAGAACCAAGACCTGAAATGTAAAGGTACAAGATCCCAGTAATGAATGTAACTGTACTGTCTACCTAGAATGGACCAATAAATTCAATTTAAAATTTAAAAAAAGAAAAATATAAGGGAAATTAGACATAAATTTTGTTGAATGAGTTTAAGCGCATATGAGTGGCCCAGTAAATCAAGATCAGTAGAAACTAGACAGTCTGATGAACAGAAAGAATGACGACTAATACAAATAAAAGAGTCAAAACCTTACAGGAAAGTGTTTAAGGAACAAGAAATATTAACTACCCAGATTTGATTATTATATACTGTATTCATGAGTCGGATTTGGATATTGTACCCTGTACCTAGTCAAAACAAAAATTCTAAAACTTATAAATCAAGCAGTATATCCCTGTAACCCAGACAAAAGAAATCTTAGGATACGGACATTTGCTATAAATTTAAAAAATTAGATTTCAAGACATAAGCCTTCTATTCATCAAATGACATCATTAAGAAAATGAATACACAAAACAAAACCTATAATAAAGCATTCAGAATACACAAAATTGGATAAAACAAGTTTATATATGCAAGGATAAATGCAAATCAATAAATATGATACACATTATCAGAATGGACAAAAATATGATCATCAAAATAGACACATTAAAATAATTTGATAAAATTCAGCACTCTTTCAGGATAAAATCTCAGAAAATTAATTATAGAAGTTACGTACTTCATCATACACAACAAGGGCCATGTATGACAAGCCCAAAACTAACATTGCAATTAGGAAAAATTGACAGCTTTCACTCTAAGTTTAGTAACAAGGATATCCAGGCACAATATTAGAAGTCCTTATGCAGAGACATTAGAAAGGGAAATAAATAAAAGGCATAGGAATCAGAAAAGACAAAGGAAACTGTCCCTCTTTGAATGAAACTTCATCTTAAATATAGAAAACCCTAAAGATTCCACTAAAATAAAAGCTAATAAACAATTTCTATAAAATTGCGTGGTCCAAATGAATAGAGAAATATTAACCAAAAGATGCTAACTTTTGGTTATAAGATAAATAATTCTGAAGTCCTATAATGTATAGCATAGTGACCATAACTAATGATAACGTATTGTCTACTTGAAATTTTGTAAGAGAGTAGATCTTAAGAATTCTCATCACACATTTAAGAAAGGTAATTATATGAGGTCTGTTTATGTTAATTAGCTTGATGATGGCAATCACGTCACAATGCATATCAAAACACTACACTTGAATATAAACAATGTCTCTTTGTCTTTGATATTTCAATTAAGATGAAAAAGGTGTTTATAAATGAATAGGCAAAGTTTAAAATTTTTACCTTTGAATGTACATTCATTCTTTCCATATCATTTCTCTGATGGCTTAATTATATTTAGATAATAAATTACAAGATATAGATCAGTATGTGTGCAAAAATCTTACCCATTCTCTCAGAATACTTTTAGTAAAACTAGATTTAGGTTTTAAGAACACACAAGAAATGGTAGGGTAACAGTACTTTTAAGTGTAGTTTGTACTTGCACTCAGAAAAATAAACAATTTAAGATGTACCATACATTTGTACAAATATATTTTATTCATTTTAATAAATATATAGCAATTTGCCCATTGAACTATTGAACAATGTATAGTGTTGGGATAAGCACTCTGATGCGCCGTTTCATTTTCAAAGAAAAATGATAAAAGAAAAGAATGATGAGAAGGAAACCACTGTGCATTCATTCGCTGGACTCTGAAACAAGTATGTATGGTTATGCTCAAGTGCTCTGAAATCTGGAGTCATGAATAAGTAAAAATAAACTGGAATGAACTGGAATAGCCACACCATAATGCCATAATCTAGTGGCTTCATGTATGTTGATTAGTTAATGTGTGAATTCCTGAGTGACTCAGTCATGATCTTCTACGATATGGAATAAGTCCAACATCACTCAGTGGATCTTAGTTCCATACTCATAAATTCTCTGCTTCAACAAAATTGCTATCTCCCTGCCATCTCCATATTAGATCCTACCACTCACTGCACAGGTACTAATGCTGACATTCTACTAAAATCTCTAACTTCTCCTCTAAATCACACCCCTGCTTTACTGCCTTGGCAATCATTTATGCTGTTTTATAAAGACTGTGTGACACTTTCTATTTCTACAATAGAATGAGATCAGTGGAAGTTCAGACTAAAGGGAAAAGCAGATAATTCTAGATTTTTTTGTAGCTATTGAAGAATATCTTCAGTGTGTGGATTTATTAATAACTGAAGCATTGAAATTATCAGAGTCACTGTATGCAGGTTTATCAAGTTGTGCTTATAACACATTAAGTCATACAGTACTATCTTCATCAGTTTTCTCCTATGTCCCAAGAATTAAATGTAAAAATATTTTATAACCTCTTTAGGGAGGAAAGCATTTTAAATTCAATAAGGTATTTAACTTGGAGCTAAACATGACTCTTATTATATCTTTTCTTTCCATCTAGGATACTCTGATTCTTAATTCATCATCTCTTGCTTGGATGATATCAGCAGCTTCCTAACTTGTCTCTCTGCTTCTTGGTTCTCTACAGTAATCCATCTTCACATGACTAGGAAGCGCCATTTCTAAAAACACAAACTACCTAAAACCCAGTGGTGCTTGCTCATCTCCTGAAAGGTAAAATCACAAGCCATTGATGCAGCCTCGGAAACTCTCTATTATATATTCCTTTGCCCTGATTTTACTTGTGCTCTTCTCTTACTTTAAAATGTTAACTCCACACTGCTGATTCTCTCAGTCTTTCAGATCTCTGAAGCAACTATAGTTTTTTGTTTGTTTGTTTGTTTGTTTTTTGCCTCTCCTCTCCTGTTAGCTGCATCTCTTACACACACCTGAAATAAGTTTTGTGTTTTTTGTGCCTGCTTTCTCTTAATTGTTTTCTCAGACCTTTCCTCCTGCATGAAGACTTTCCAGACCCTCCCAAGTCTATCCCCTGGCATTAATTCTATATATGTCTTCTCTGCAACATGAAGAGGTAGAAAGGTAGAGCATCTGTGTATGTTTTCCTAACAGGATCTGGTAATCTATTATCTGGTAACAGATCTGGTAATGATAGGTAATCTATGAAAGCTTTTTGGCTATAGAAACATAACTATACCCAATTTTTCCTTTGGTTAGTTACAGTTATATTTTAGTTGCAGTTGTAACTCAAAATAACAAGTATAAAGAAAATTTATGAGTTTATCTAACCACCGGGAACAAGATTTGGTGCTTAAAAAACAATGACCAAATTACATATTCCAACATACAAGTATCCCATTCTTAAAGTGTTCTACAATTAATAAATGGATATAAAACACTCAAAAAATAAAGGTATACATCAATGCTCTGCCTTAATGAACTTCCAATTTCATCCAATCACTTAAAGGTGATTAAAATTTCAACATTAAAATTTAAAAATTTTAGAAATTTGCCCAGCCCCCTGGAATACAGTACATGTTTACCATTGCTTCAAGCAGGAACAAGAGAAGATCCTTTCACTAAATCCTATGAGATGAACACAAGCATCCACTCATACCCAAAAGAAAGAACAAACTAAATGCAGTAAGGAAAATGGATACATATTGAGGATATACTCCTACATGAAATTAATAAGTCACACATGTATAAATACCGAATAGTTTCTCTGGTGTGAAAAACTATAATGGTACATAAGATCCTAATGATATAATTGACAATGTGAAATAGGAAGAAAAGGGCTAATGGTGGAGGGGAAGTGGGAAGGGTAGGGGAAATGTAATAAAGAAAACGAAAAAAAATGAGAAAATGAAATAATGGAAATAAAGTGTTTATAAATGGGGAGGGTAGGAGGGGTTTAAGAGAGGGCAGGGACAAGGGGGAAAAGTGAGAACCAAGACCTGTCATGTAAAGGTACAAGATCCCAATAATGAATGTAACTACTGTATACCTAAAATGCACTAATAAACTCAATGAGAAAAAAAATACTGCATCCATAGGTGAGGAGAGTATAATCATTTCTTCCTTCTGAGAAAAATTACATGTTGGCCCTAAAGTTTTCATGCTTCTGAAGATAATTCCTCTTACATTAAGCTTTATTAAAAGAGTTCTTGGCTTTGAACAATTCTAACTTGATCCTTTCTGGGATTATTTCAGATTTAGACTTTTTTTTTCCACATTGAGGAAAGTTCTGCTTAGGACTTAGATGTCCACAAAATCTAAGACTACCGCATTAGCAAGTGAAACGTGAAAAGGCATTAAAATATAGTGATGAACCCCTTTGGGGGTTGCACTTTGTACTTGTTGAATTTTGGAGGATGTGATAAAGTACTCTGCATATGTAGAAAATTCTATGCTTAACCATTTTCTCTCTTACTCCTTTTCAATTCACTGCAAGCAGCAGTCACAGTAATTAGCTAAGACACCCAGGTAAAATAATTCTGCAAGCTATCATAACCCTCAACAGGCAATGTGATTGGAAAACTATTTTTATCAACCCAATACAATATTAGCCTTTACTGAAAATCCCTACAAAGATAAGAGGAAAGGAAGACTTTCAATAAATGCTGACACATTTTGAATAGACTCACCACAATAGGAAGATTTAATAATAGGAATAATATACTAAGGCAGCCAAGTCCCTTGGAGAACACAACCTGCTGAATTCTGAGCAAGTTGCAATATTGTTATAATACCACAGAAGCAACTTCAAATTAAAAACTTTTTAAAAAGTAACCTTGAAAAAATAAACTAATCAACAATCTAACTTTATCTTATTAAAAATGGCTCTTGCAATTATCCCTGAGATTTCTTACCAAAAATGTAGCCCGTGGGATCTCATGCTTTTCAGAGTTATTTATACTGGCAATTCCTCCAAGTGGAAAATGTTTTCCAGAGTGGAATCTTGATAGTCTTGTATATACTGAGTGCGTCTCCGTCTTTCTTATGAAGTCAGTATCATATCTCTGAATAGTAACATTTGAAAAAAATTCATCTTCAATTTCCACTGAATGTTGAACATATTAAATTTATATGGCTAATACTAATTTTCCCAAATTATTTCCTCATTTTAATGACACTATGAAACTTAATCGATTTATTCCTCTACCTAGTTATGTACTACATGAGGTTAAACATGCCCAAATTTCCAAATTATTTACAGTGGAACAACGATGGCTGACTAACAGATGATGTCTTTCTTCAGTTTATTCTGTTCACATCGAGATTAGGCACTACCAAGGATCATAGACTCTTTGTCCACTTAGTAGTTCACTCAGTTCACATTTGCTGACTACGGTTTCTGTCAGGAGCTATATTCAGTGCTGTAGACTGATCAAGGAGAAGCAGAGTCCGAATGCACACCAGAATGCCAGTGTGTTTATTTCCGGGTGGAAATGTTCCTACCAGTGTCAACCTTCCAAATAGATCACTCTTCCAGTGACGAGCATCAAATCAGGGCAAAGAGAATTAGACTGTCTCGAGTAATATTTCATCCTGTCTACAGAGAAGCTTGGTGAACTCCCTGCTTTTCACAACAAAATAGATTTCTCTTAAGGTTAAATGTCCGTATCTGCTAGATATTTTCTCTCTTCCCTTTGGACTATGTTGACTAAATACTTACAAATTCTTTCTATACTTCTCTATTATCTATTAATACTTTACTCATCAATTCTTCTGAAAACGTGATTATAATACAACAGAATAAATTCCATTTCTTCTGTCTGTGGATATGTTCTAATTCCTTCAGTTAGATTTCATATCTCCAAGTATTCAAATACACCAATTACCAAAATAGCATCTCTGAAGGACTTTTATGAAGATACCTAAGACACTCATTTCAGGAGGGATTGTTTGCCTTTTAGCACTTTCATAGAACTCTGTCTCCAAATCCTTAGGCTATCTTAATGATTTCTCTAAGGTTTCTGTAGTTCCATCGTGAGTTTAACTTTTACTAGTAGAGTTACTTTTAAAATGTATAAAACATGAACTATTGATACATGTTACCACATGCATGGACCTCAAAGTCATTAGGTAAGTGAAAGATTGAATTATACATATTTCATAAAGTAATCAAAATACCCAACTTCATAAAAATAGAAGCCAGGTTACTGGCTACCAGGGGATAGAGAAGAAAGAGAGAATAAGCAATAATTTGTTAATGGGTATAGGGTTTCATTTAGGAAAATACTGTAATAACAGAAGCAGACATTGCACAGCACAGTTTATGTATTAAATGTCATTGGATCATTCACTTTAAATTTTTAATTTTATGCTACATGAATGTCACCTGAACAAAATATTCTTCAAGAATAAAAGCATGCTGGAAGATTAAAGCAGAGTAATAAATTTAACATATAAAACTTAGGAAAGTAGCATACCACATCATATGTGTGTTACATACAGACTACGCTACTCAGTTTTTTATTATTTTGATGTGAAAATAATATAGTCATAATAGGCCTAAGTGATATATTTGACTAAATATACCAGATGGGCTTTCAGCTAAAAAAGAAAATTTTGGAATGAAGAAGTAGTTACAGAGAAATGAATTTGTTTCAAGATGAGTTGGTTTTGAAGAGTTACTGATATTTAAAGGCAAAGATAATTAGAAATTCAATTTTGAAATTTTTGAAGATGTTACTACTGGCCAATATGAGAATCAAGAACAAACAGGTGATGTGTAACTACATTTCAATGAATATGTACCAGTGTAGAAATGAAAAGAAAACGAAGTATAGAAAGAAATAAAAAAGGCA
Organism: Fukomys damarensis; assembly: GCF_012274545.1. Classification (NCBI taxonomy): domain Eukaryota; kingdom Metazoa; phylum Chordata; class Mammalia; order Rodentia; family Bathyergidae; genus Fukomys; species Fukomys damarensis. The sequence goes on from NW_022900929.1 coordinate 69,135,615, forward strand.
TTAAATAAAAATTTTTAAATAAATGTTACACTAAAGAATACAAGATTTTGAAAGGGTGAAAACAGTAAAAAGGAAATTACCAAAACAAGTTGAGAAGGTTGAGGACATTTATAAAATCAAATCAATAATCATCAGATACATTTTTATCCTGGGTTTATGAAATATAGAAAGGAATAATTTTGTATAAATAGTGAGCAGAGATATCCTATCAGTCCAGCTCACTCCTATGTCTCAAAAGTATAAGGAAGTATTTTGTACATACTAGAACATCAGTGTGATAATAATAGAGTTGAAGTATATTAGGGAGACAACTTACCAAGAGAAGTATTTCACTGATCTTTTAGATACTTGTGGATAATCTTATTTAGTAGTCATTAAAACTCATCAAGTGGCAATTTCCTAAAGGTTAGTTGCTGTGTAGAATCTGAAATTTTATCACTGAAATGTTCACAACCCTGTATACTAAACCTATCCAACTGCACGTACTTTAAATGGATCATTTTAGTTATGTGTGATTTTCCTAAAAAAAAAAAAGTACTTACAAAATATGAGTCCAGTCTACAATATTTATTTATTATTTATTTATTTATTTTGGGGGCGGGTTGAGACAGGGTCTCACTATGTAGCTGAGACTGAACTGGAACTCACTGTGTAGCCCAGGCTGGTCTCGAATACACAGTGATCCTCCTTCCTCAGCCTCCCCAGTGCTGGGATTACAGGCCTGCAACACCACACCCAGCCTAGTCCAGTATACAAGATAAAGAAGAACATATTCACTAATATTTTATCAGTTTATCAACAAGGAAGCATTGGAAAGCTGCCAATTCCACAATAGAAGATAAAAGGTGCCTACTTTTCACGTGAGAACTCTGTTTTTTCATTAGAAATAAAATACTGTCCATTTCTCTGGAGCCAAATGCTTACATTGTTTATTTTTATGAAAATATCTATCATACCCAAGTGTAAATACCTTTATTTTGTTTCTCTGTTGTTATTTTAAATAATATTCCATTTAAAAACATGATGATTACAATTCCTAAGCCTAACAATCACATAACTTCTTTTCCCCAAGAAAAATGTCTTATTTTTTTCTGCAGCACACTCTATAAATGTTTCTGTTATCATCTCTCAGGGTATTTTTAAAATATGTACTTAAGGTTGAAACTTAATAAGATAAAAGTCGTTACTGATGTATCCTCACGGGTGGAATGTGGCCCTCAATGCTCCGACTTTGAAACCTCTTCCCCAAAGTAGTAGTAATAGGAATGGGATCTTTAGGAGCCAATGACTTCTTGAGGGTAGAGCAGTCAGGGAGGAGTGACTGTCTGAAGGAAGTGCCTCGTCTCCGTGCTCTTCCTCAACATGAGGACGTGGTCTGTCTTTCACCACGTGAAGATGTAGCAAAAAGGTGCCATCTTGGAAGCAGAAAGAAGCCATCGTTAGCCGAATGTGCTAGTGCCTTAATGTGGGTCTCCCCAACCTCCAGAAATAAAACATCTCACATCCCATTATTTACAAATGGCCCAATCTGTGGTGTCTCATTGTATGAGAAGCAAGGGTCTGAGACCAAAGTGCTCTTTAGTCAAACAGACATTTTTTTTTTCCTTTTTCTACAAATACAGGACAGTGAATACACAATGACTGGTGTCACAGTTTAGTGCCACTGCCTTGGTTTGTTCTAAGACAGCATCGCTTTTTCTGCCATAATTGTAGATACCCACACAGTGAAAGGCAAAGGTGCCTCCATGTTATTATGAAAATAGTTTTGAACTCACAGACCCCAGAAATTTTCTCAGGGGAACACAATTTTTCACTGACCACAGTTTCAAAATCCCTATGAAAAAGGATTGAAAGAGAAACTCATGCCTAGTATATTATTTTCCACAGTTGCAGGTGTTTTTGTTGAAACTACATGGAATGAGGTTAGGATACTGAGGACAGCTACAAGTTTTGTGAAATAACTGTGTGTATAATAAAAACGGGAGCTAAACAAGATCTTTTAAATTCAATTAGTATATTAAAGCACAAGCTGAGTTAGAAGTTGTTTGTGATATAATGAATCAACACCGGAGAGCTTACAATTTAGCAATAAAAATGTCAAGTATAGCAGGAAAACATGGTGGAGGAAAGGACACTTTCCTAAAATCAACCTTCAAGGTGTGACTTTTTAAAGAATGGCCAGTGTGGTATGAATGTTGTTTGATTTTGACAATCATTTTTTCTTTAAATTCACACAGTGTGGTCAAATACTGGACAATTGCTCATAAGTACTCTTTACCCTTTTTGTACCATACTAATAAGATATAAAGTCCTATAAATTATAAAGAACATACTTAAGATACTTGTGAAATATGCTCAGATTGATTGATTGATTGATTGATTGAGACAAGGCCTTGCTGTGTAGTTCACTATGTCATTGCACGTACTATGTAGCCCAGGCTGGGCCCTCCTGCCTCGGCCTCCTGAATGTTACAAGTACAGGTATATTCCACCATGCCTGGCGGAACTCAGATATTTAATATTCTGTAATAGGAAAAATATTGTAGTAGGTTATTTTGAAAAATTACTATTTTGTGCTAACCTTAGTAAATAAATGTTTTATATAAAAGCTTTTATCAAGCCCAGAGAATTATCTTAGGATATGTTTGTCTGTAGCCCCAGTTACTATCATTTTCATCTTCAAGAGTAATGAAAGGGTCTCATAACATTTTAGATCACTATTCCGCATTTCACTATTACTATTTAGCCTATCAAAATCAGAAAACTTCCACATTTTATCTGAGTTACTGAAAACTCCCATGAGGTAAGAAAAGTTTACTTTTCAAGGTCATTAGAGAGAAAAGCACAATTCCACAATCACAAATGTGCCTCTGATTTCTTTCCTTTTTTCTATACAACTTATCATTTACATTATTCAAACAAGAGGCAAATATTTTCTGATATTTTTGTATGCATAAAATAATCTCTAAATAATATAAAATATTAGCCAATTCCTGACAATCATTATTTTTGATAACAGAGTACATATTTGCCTTATTACTCATTTTCAGTGAAAGTAATTATTCAAACGATTGCCTCAAGTTCCCTTTACACACAAAAATATGAAGTACATTCTTCATGCAAGTACTGTTACTTGCAGTTAAACAATGTGCTAGATGAAAGGCTGCTATAAATTATTGCTTCCCTTTTCATTTGGAGATGAAATTTACTTTCTTTCTCCATGAAACTTGGCTGCTCTCAGTGATGGGCTCAACTAATCCATTGTGTTGGAAGTGACACAACATAATCTCTGGGGCCAGGTCATGAAAATTTGCAGCTTCATCTCTGATCTGTTGAGATATCTGCTGTAGAAAACAAGTTGCCAAGCATGAAAACACTAAGCACCCTCACTAGAAAGCTCTGATGGAAAAGAATCAAGTATCTGTCACCCCATTTGATGGCCCCAGATTAGGCAATGGCCAGTACTTTGGTAGTGTTGTGAACACACCATTGGGAAGTGCGCCTTCCTGCTGAGTTACCCCATCAGGGTTGAGTTGAGCAGCTGTTGGAGAAATCACAGGAAATCAATCTCTTACAAACGGCCCCCACAGTAGTTTTGTCAACATAATATGAGCTTGTACCTTTCAGAAACTAAGTATGGTAGTTTGTTGTAGCACAGAAACAGATCACTGGAACATAAATATTTTGTCCCTTTCATTCTTGAACACACTCAATAGAAATAAAGACACTAAATATCACTAGAATGACTATCAGGCATAAATCTATAGTCAGTGCTCTTTCTGAAATATGAATGATTTTCTTTACCCTTACCAAGTGCTACATGCCTCTACTTGGACTAACAGCAGGTCATGTGGTTCTCTATAGCCAGCCACGTGTAGATCTGTACAATGCTAGGACTGAGGGCAAGGACTGTAGGCTCGCTATTACAGTGGTGGTGGCCAGGACTAAAGGTCCCGCCCAGCATTAGTGTTTGAAGAAATGCCTACCAAACACCTGATGACACCACTCCCAAGGTCAGAGTAGCCTCACGAAGAGTATCCCTCCCACTTCTGTGCCTACCATACTCACTAGGAGCACAAGAGAATCCCCTCCATTGAATGGTACCTGGAGTCATAGGGACCCCTCCACCATATGCAATTAATTAAAACCAAAGAAGCCCTAGAGAGATGACATTATGATGCCCAGTTGCAATCAAAGTCAACAGTGAATTCCAAATTTATAACTCAACCCACATCTTTTAGAGAAAGATATTTACTATGGCAGTCACCTCATAAAATGTTAGAGATAACTGATTCATCAGATATGCAAATATCCATGTAGGATCAAAAGAAATATGGAAGAAGAAAAGGTAATATGGTGCCTCCAGAGGAACAAAATAACTCTCTAGAAATAGATCCCAAAGAAATCAATACTGACAAGCATCTGGTAAAAAATGTAAACAAATGATTCCAAGGATTTCAATAAGTATCAATAAAATATAGACAAGAAAGTATAATGAAATTAGGAAAACAACTGTTGATATAAATAAAAAATCAGCAATGAGACTGAGATCTGGAAAAAAATAACCAAAGAGTAATCTTGGAAATGAAAGCTCATGTGGTATTTATATAGAATGGGGTATCACTCTGTCACAAAGAAGAGTAAATTTGAGTCATTTGTAGGAAAATGCTTACTGACATGAATCAAACACACAAGATTAACTATCCAAAAGAACAATCAATAATGTGGTACATTCAAGAAGCTATCTGTGCTAGGAGAGACAAAGCAGACTGAAAATGAAAGGATAAAAAAGACATTCCATGTAAACTGAAGCCAAAAGGGAAGAGGCTATTCTTGTATCAGACAAAATAGTCTTAATGAGCACAACTAATTTTATAAAACAAATATTAGAGCTAAGGGAAGTAATAGGATCTAATATAATAACAGTTGGAGATTTTATCACCACATTTTCATCAATGGATGGTCCATACGTACACAAAAAGATATCAAATAACATATATTAGAGTTAAATTGTGCTACAGAACATATGCACCTAACAGATACTTGTAAAAAATTTCATCTCACAACTAATTTTATAAAACAAATATTAGAGCTAAGGGAAGTAATAGGATCTAATATAATAACAGTTGGAGATTTTATCACCACATTTTCATCAATGGATGGTCCATACGTACACAAAAAGATATCAAATAACATATATTAGAGTTAAATTGTGCTACAGAACATATGCACCTAACAGATACTTGTAAAAAATTTCATCTCACACAAAGAATACATTCTTCTTATCGGCATACAGAACATTTTCTGAAATAGGCCATGTGTTAGGCCACAAGACAAGTTTCAACAATGTTAAAACATTAAATGCTATCATGTATTTTTTCTGACCACAATGACATAAAGCTAAGTATAACAAATGAAACTTCAGAAATTATACAGATACTTAACAAAATGTGACTTAATGGATAATGGCTCCACAAAGGAATCACATGAAAAATTTAAAAATTTCTGGAAACAGGGACAAGGACTTAGCTCAGTGGTGCTGCCACCTGCTTTGCAAGCATAAGGTCCCAAATTCGATTAACGGTACCAAAAATATAATTTTTTTAAAAAATCTGGAAACAAAAGAAAATAGAAATAAAATTTACCAAAACTTATGGAATACAGGAAAAACAATACTAAGAAAGACATTTATAGCAATCAATGTCCACATTAAAAAATAGGAAGATTTCAAGTAAACAATGCAATGATGTATTTTAAAGACTTGGAGGGCCAGGCATTGGGAATTTGGCTCAGTGGTTCCACTGCCTGCCTTGCAAGCAAAGGGCCGGAGTTAGATCCCTGGGGCCACCAAAAAAAAAAAGACTTGGAAAAACAAGAACAAACCAAACTCAAGTTACTACAAGGAAAGAAATAAAAGATCAGGATAGCAATAAATAAAATATAGACTAAGAAATGCAAAATATCAAAGAAATAGAATTGAAAATATATTTTTAAGAATCAACAAGCCGCTAGCTATTTATTTAAAAAATAGAGGCCTAAATAAATAAATTAGAAACAAAAAGGAAGACTTTACTATTGATAGCACAGAAATATTATTAGAGGCTATTGCAAACGACTACACATCAATAAATTGGAAAATCATTTCTAAACATGTATGACTGGAAAATCTGAATAAATCAATAATTAATGATAAGATTGAATCAGTAATAAAAAGTCTCCCATTAAAGAAAAACCTGGAGAGGACAGTTTCAATGCTGAATTATACCACATATCAATTTTTTTGTTGATATAAATTATTTTAAAACTACTACAAAAAATTAAAAAAGAGAAAATTCTTCCATTTTCATTCTAAAAGACTAGAATTTTCTTGATACCAAAACTGACCAAAAAAAGGAAGTAAGGAAAGGAGTGAGGGAGGAAAGAAAGGAAAGAAAGAAATCTATAAACCATTATCACTAATGAACAGAGAAATAAAAATTCTTAATGTAAGCAAATAGATTCCAATAGCGTATCAAAAAAAATTACTCATTATTATCAAGTGTGATTTTTCCCCAAGGATGCAAGAGGAGCTCAACACAAATAAGTAATGTAATATATCACATCAACAAAACAAAGGAAAAAATCACTTGAATATGTCAATAGATGAGAAAAAGGTATTTGAAAATAGTCAATATATTTTCATGGTTAAAATTGCTGAACATTTTAGGTATGGGAGGAACATACTTCAACATAATACACATTATGTATAACAAACTCTCACCCAACAAAAGCTTTTCTTCTAAAATCTGCAACAAGACAAGAATAAGAATAGCCATGCTCACTAATTCCATTCACCATAGTACTAGAAGTCCTGACCGGAGCAATTAAGTAAGAAAAATGAACTACATTTGATTAGGAAAACGGGGAGTGAAATTACTCTTGTTTGTAGATTATAATATTCTGTCTATAAAAAAACCTAAGGACTACACCAAAAGATTCCTGGAATTGAGAAGCCAGTTCAATAAAACTGCTTGATCCAAATCAGCATGCAAAAACCACTAAATTTTTAGATAAATTATAACAACGTTACTGAGGAAGAAAGCATGAAAGGAATCCAGGCCTGAGCAATAGTGCAGAATGTCCACAGGCCATGGGAGACACTACTCTCAGAAATGACGAACTCCAGTTAAGTTGGGACAAGGCTCACAGAGCAGCTGGTGTCCAGGTACAGGACCTCAGAGGCACCAACTGAGTCTATGGGACATATGACATCTTAAAGAGCCAAGAATTGGCTGGTTGCATCAGCCAACAAAATTACTGAGCTTTCAAATTCTTCCAGAAAACCTAAGAAAAGTCAACAGCCTCGCCTACTTCTGTGCTCTACTTCTGGGGAAATGCTGCAGCCCTACTGCCCAACCCAGTCACATTCTTAGGAAGAAATGAAAGGGAAGAAATTGGAAAGAATACATACTTTTAAAAAGAGAATGAATCATCCAAAATAAACATTTTAAATAGAAGTTTCAGAGATCAATTTGCTAGATTAACATATCTTTATTACAGCTCAGGAGGATGGATCCATAAGGTTTGGATGAATTGTGTAAAAGAACATCTAAAAGCACCCCTACTGCTTTTCCTCTAGATCACCAACCAAAAGTAAGCTCCACTGACAGGAAATAAGTTCTCCTCATCAACATTCTAGACTCAGAAATCAGCATCTGGTGTGGACGCAATAATCAGTGACGTGAGAGGAAAGCAAGGGGCTCAGATAAAGAGATCTGAAAACGGAAGCAGAGGGTGGAGTGATGTGCTTCGGCAGCGGAGACAGGAAGAAGAGAGGAGGAAGGCACATGGTCCCACAGCCTGGAGGAAACACAGACCAGGTTCTCCCTTAGAAATTCCAGAAGGAGCGCGGCTCAGACTTTGTGTTTGGTCCATGTCTCCATGTGGGAAGCCCGACCCTAAATATGTGTTTTTGCCACTAAATGTGTAACTCTGTAACTTATTTGTAAATTTTTAACTTACTGCAGGAACAAGAAGAAAGAAATATAGATTTTGAGTGACGGCATTGATGAATGCCTACCTTGGGAACTTCCAGTAATCTAAAGTACTTTACATATTAATACTGCCAGTGAATGAAGGTTTTTGATTATATTTCATGATTAATAGTATACCAATCCAAGGGCACTGCTATTTTTTAATCATTTAAATAATTACAGCATGTGGAATATGTATAGTTTACTCTTGCAAATGAAAGCAGAAAGCAAAATTTGGCTAATCTTACTCTTTGGTATTTGAGTTAGTATCAAGAGTACACCATTTGACCCAGCCATCCCTCTTCTGGATATCTCACCAAAAGAATCAAAAGAATAATAACACAGTGATATATGCTCACCCATGTTTATAGGGGCACAGTTTGTAATAGCTAAAACTTGAAAACAGCCCAATTGTCCATCAGTTGGAGACTGGATAAAGAAGATGTAGTTTTTTCTATCAAATGGAGTACTACTCAGCCATAAAGAATGATAAACTAAAGTCATTCATAAGAAAATGGATGCATATTGAGGCCATATTCTCAAGTGAAATAAGTAAGACACATGCGTAAATACTGAATAGTTTCTCTGGTGTGAAAAACTAAAAGTGTAAATAAGATCCAAATTGTATAACTGACAATGTGAAATAGGAAGAAAATAGGTTAGAAAATAGGAAGAAACATGTTAAAGGTGTTGGGGAAGTGGTAAGGGTAGGGGAAAGGAAATAAGGGAAAAGAAAAAAAATTTGAGAAAAGGAAAAAAGTAGAAACAAAGTCTTTGAAACAGGGGAGGAGAGAGGAGTGAAGGAAGAGCAGAGGTATGGGGAAAAAATGAGAACGAAGACCTGTCATGTAAAGGTACAAGATCCCAATGATAAATGTAACTGTACTATATATTTTTAAAGTACCAATAAACTCAATGAAAAAATAAAGAAATGTGATATTAAACAGAAATCCAATTCTATATAATGAAATGAAGAGTACTGGAAATAGCATAAATAAAGATAAATAGAATAAAAAAGAGTACACACTTGTTGGGACTATGGCTTTTATATACCCTAATAAAATGTTCAATAACTTCAAAAGAGTTGCCAATATTTTGTATTTATCACACTAAAGCTTCTTTATATTTTTCAGAAAGTACTTAAAACATCATAAGGAAAGATTTTTATTAAGCTCATATACTCATTTGTAAGTGCACAGTCTTGCCAAAAGACAACTCAATATATTAATTCCAAAACAACAAGATTAATCTAAGAATTTAATAATCACTTGATGTACTCCCCAAACATCCCTTCTTGTAAGAAGCTCTGAAATGAAATGTTCATTGAAAAATCACTGTATACTTGTCAGAAAGTCTAGAGAAATAAGACTTTCAAAGTTGAAGATTAAAGAATTAACTAATCCAACCAGTGTTAACGAATGAATAATTAATGGGACTAAAGGATTCATTAAATCCTAATATATGCCGATGGTAAAGTATGAGTCCATTTATAAGCATCCAATTTATTGCAACCCTCAAACCCTGTATAAAGATGGTACATTTTTTCTACAAAATGATTTCTCTTCATGTGACCATAATTTTCAATATACTGATTCCTCATCCCAATTGATGGTGCTGGAATGACAAAAATTTTATCTAAATAAAATTCATAGTCCAAAGCCAGTCGAGATCTTCATGTTTACCTCAGACAGTTCATACATTGCTTATTCTCAGGCTCCACTAGTGTTCTTGCCTCTTCACTCTCTTGGTTTTGTCCTACTTTAAAGTTAGTTGCACCTCAGAATTGAAGATGACACAGCTATCATACAAAATGTTCCTGGTAATTTTAAGTGACAGTCTAATGGAAAGACCCGTCTCCCCTGCAAGAGTAGTGATGAGACAAATGCGTGCGCACAGAATTCAGAATCAATTTATTTATTAACGTTTCTCCTAGGGCCAGTAATTCCACAGTGTTCACTTGTCAATTAACCCTGAGTGTTGGCCTGTGTCAATTTGTTTAGCTGCTACCCTTCCTGGATATGTGGCAGGTTTTATTCTTTTAAAAAGAACAGTGGGAAGGTAGAGAAGCGATGGGAAAGGGAGGCAAAAAATCATTATTCCTAAATGATCTTTTTAGTTTTCTGAAAATACATTTAGTGAGACCTACATTCTAATAGGATGTTTGCTACGCCAATATTAACGCATTAGTATAATATTATTTTTCTACTAAAATAATCTGCTTACTAATCTATCACCGATGTTCAAGAAGGGTAGGGATTAGAAATACTAAAAGAAATAACATTATATATATATATATATATATATGTATAATATATATTCGTGTAAGTGGTTATAAAAGGTTACCAAAGCTTAGTTATTTAACTTTATTATTTAATTCCAAGAAGCATTACTAAGTATCCACTCTTCAGCAGTAAATTAATGACTCTGGGTATATTGATATTTAAAAAAATAGACCTACCCATTCTTTAATATATTATTCAATTTTTATACATATACTTAAGTATTTATTGAAAGGAAAGTTTCTCACCATAGTTTATATAACCAAGGAAGATGATTCAAAAAATGTTGTTATTCTAAATCTACAATTACGAACATTTTACTTTTTTATCCATAGTGATAGATGGGACAATTATTTTTTTCTCTAGTAGCTGAAAAAAATAATTTGAAGAACACTACTAAATTTTCAATTGTTAAGTATTTCATAATGTAAAAATTACAAGAACAACCAAGAACATATTATCTATACTGTAAAATAAATTCTGAAAAAAGTTATAAACTTTTTGTTTTTATAAATTTAAATATAATGTAAAACAATGTGTAGTTTGGCAATATTAGTATAGATGTAAAGAAAAATCTTTTAACTTTCTATGTGAAAAACATTGAGTCATAATAGTACTGTACTTTAGTATTTTTGTGCTATTG
>NW_022900929.1:69148092-69148733 GCF_012274545.1 Fukomys damarensis
TATATATATATATATATATATATGTATAATATATATTCGTGTAAGTGGTTATAAAAGGTTACCAAAGCTTAGTTATTTAACTTTATTATTTAATTCCAAGAAGCATTACTAAGTATCCACTCTTCAGCAGTAAATTAATGACTCTGGGTATATTGATATTTAAAAAAATAGACCTACCCATTCTTTAATATATTATTCAATTTTTATACATATACTTAAGTATTTATTGAAAGGAAAGTTTCTCACCATAGTTTATATAACCAAGGAAGATGATTCAAAAAATGTTGTTATTCTAAATCTACAATTACGAACATTTTACTTTTTTATCCATAGTGATAGATGGGACAATTATTTTTTTCTCTAGTAGCTGAAAAAAATAATTTGAAGAACACTACTAAATTTTCAATTGTTAAGTATTTCATAATGTAAAAATTACAAGAACAACCAAGAACATATTATCTATACTGTAAAATAAATTCTGAAAAAAGTTATAAACTTTTTGTTTTTATAAATTTAAATATAATGTAAAACAATGTGTAGTTTGGCAATATTAGTATAGATGTAAAGAAAAATCTTTTAACTTTCTATGTGAAAAACATTGAGTCATAATAGTACTGTACTTTAGTATTTTTGTGCTATTG
>NW_022900929.1:69148779-69158916 GCF_012274545.1 Fukomys damarensis
ATATACTATATGAATTTAGAATGACATAAGGAAAAATAAAGAGCTGGGATAACAACTAATTTTATCTAATTTTCAATATATTCTTAATAATTGCTATATCCTAATATTAACTCTATTCTTCATTAATGAGCATATATTTAATTTCATAGCAGAATAGGAAGTCTATGAAAATCCAGGTTCAAAATGCGATTATGTGACAGCTTATTAATAAGTATAAAAATATATTTAAAAGTTTCATTTCTTATTGCTTTCAGGAAATTAATTTTACGCTCTCACTCTCCTTTGTTCTTTTATCTAAGTTCAAAAATACACTTAAAAACCTGTGGGTTGTGTAACAGTGAAGTAAGAGGGTGATTTCAAGACACAGGACATTTTACTGTCCAATTTTCCTTCTTGAGACCCTTGACCTTTAAAAATTTGCAAGGTGCATGAGGGTGTTGTTTTGATGATTTGTTTGCCTTTGATAAATTTCAGAAGCAATTCTAATTTCATCTGAAGATTTTCTCCTATTGTTAGCTTTGCAATAACCATAAACAGAAAATAAGGAAGTCTTTCTTGATTTTAGCTGCAATGTGGGGCTATTAATTCTTTCAAAAGTTTTTCATGTCACTTTCCGATGAAACATATTTGTTTGTATTTGACATTTTTAATCTTAATATAACATAAGCAAGTAAAATTTCTCACTGTAATTGCCTTTCCATACAGGCACTGTTTTGGAGTTTATTTGAAGTATGATATGGATTGTAGACACTGCTTTTTTTTAATCCAAAGATAATCAGTGTGCATAGATTTCTTTTCTCCTCTATTAAGCTTTGTTCATTTATAGATTCTTGTTTCCTTGGGGTATTTCTAATTCACAAAGGGAATAATTTCTATTTCTCCCTAATGCTTTATTATTCAGCATCAATCTCTGGAGTCTCTGCTTTCAGGTGGAACTGGCCCTTTAGGAAATATCAGCTACAAAGTATCTTCCATGAGCAACTCAATTCACACCCCTGTGTTGGGAACCTGAGCATCTGTGCATTTATCCTAAAGCAAATCTTCAATATGGCTCCACCACTTACTTGCAGCTCCTCTGCCACAAAGCACTAATTTTTCCCATTCCTTTTCATCCCTCTTCACCAGTGGGACAGCAACCACTGATAGTTCAGGTTTCCTGATAGACAGCGCTGACCCTCACCTTCCAATGAGTCCCCTGTCCTGGCCCTGATGGTCCTCACATCTCAAATGCTTCCCAGGTCTAGCAGCACTTACAGTAAAAGATAAGCAATGAAAAGCCGGGCGGGCAGAGGGCATGGCTCCTACTAAGTGCCAGGAACATTATGAAAGGTCATGAATTTAAATTCTGATAAGCTTATGAACTAATGGTAAACATTCAAAATAATGAGTGTTTCTTGATCTCTGCGAGTTATGCTACGAAGACAATTAAAATTTATAATCTTAAATACTGAAACATATCTTAAAATAACTCAAATAGTCATCATGCATCAAATATTTGAAATCAGTTTGCTCAAATTTAGTGAGTATTAAGTATCTATTTTCCCAGTATTTTTCTTTTTACTGTAGTGAATATAAAGGAAATATGAAAAAATAGTTCTTATATCAAAAACATATTCCAGTCAGGTACAAATAATTACCATAAAGGGATAACTATAGGAATACATAAGGCAATCTGTATTCCTAAAATTGAATCCAGTAATAACAGATAAACATAATTCTTAGGATAGAAAAACTATTTGTAACTATGACTATTGGATATAAAAACTTGCAGAGACCTTAGAAATACTATAATCAAGGTTCTTTATTTTGCAAACAATGAAAACTAGGTAAAGCAGCTAAGTGACTTATCCAATGACACAGACCAACTACGCTCTAAATTAGAACTAAATAAATCACTTTCATCACTTCTACGTGAAGGTTCCTTCTACTCCAGCCTGCGTCCTGGTTAATCACAATGATTTTCTCTTCTTTTGTGTTTGAATGGCAATTCAAATATTTGCTGCTGATGGTTACCTTATGTAAGCATAAAAGCCTTTGCAACACCAAAGGTTAAATGTTCCAGAATAAATTACAGGTAATACCTGTTTACCTTGGATTTGTGAGTGGGGAACGCTAGTAGGAGATGGGATGCACTCACCCGGCTGTTCATAGAGGCCCTGAATGTGCTCAGCACACTGTCCTGTCCTTCTGCTGCTTATTCATCTGCACCTGTGCTCAAAGCCCCTTTGGATTTCTAATGCCAAAACACATGCTGTCAAAGCCTGAAACTGCAGAGAAATTGTCAACACTTCACCATGATTTTGGTCTTGGAAAAGAAAAAATATGCCCTATTGTCCTTGTAGTGTATTTTTGAAAAGCCATGCAAATCAAATAAGAAGCTGAATTAAACCTTCTTTGTGTATTCCAAAACCAAAGTGCAGATTTAATATCCTGTATATTAAAAAGTTTTGATTTGACTGGTGACAAATGGCAAATTAAGATGATGTTAAGGTGGTGGAGATTTAACAAAACAACTTTTAATAACTATCCCCATAGAAAGTTAGCTATTAGAATATTTTTATGCAGTGTCTAAATGAACATATTTTATTTTAAAAAGCATAATGCATTTTGAGATTTAGTGGAAAGAATAAATATTGCGTTAATTTCTATATAAAAGTAATATGAATAGATCAAAAGTGAACTTAAATGACCTAGCCAATAGCAATCACAGAGCTTTGGCTCCAATATTTTTCCTGTGAAATAATAAACCTAGTGACATTAAACTTAGAAATATGAAGCAATATGTCTTTTTCTCCCTTATTTTGAGTCAGAACTTTAAGTTACTAGCACCAGATTATCATTCGAGAAATAGTCAATCTTTGAAAATCAAAAAAGCCTCTCACACACTTCTAGGAATTCCACAACAAGGTAGCCTCATCAGATTTCTAGCCCCAGAACCAAAAAAATAATAAATCTGTATTTCTTAAGCCACTAGTTTGTGACAATTTATATCAGCAGCCACAAGAAGGAAGAAATTAAGTTTAGACAATACAGTAGTTTGGTATCTAAACATAACATGAATTTCCTTGGGAATTTTCAGTAAGCCAGAGGGATTTAAATATTTCATGTAAGTTAAAGATAATGCTCCTACAGACATGTTAAAGTGAGGTAATGAGAAGCAAAAAAAATAGTACATATAAGAGTGAAAAAGAATATTGACAGCTATCCATAAGGCAGGTACTACCCTGCGCCAGTTTCTCAGACTCTGTTGTGTGAGATATCAGTAGGTTTTCAGGCAAAACAAAATCAAGTATTTCTGAAAATCTCAGGTTTGCTTACCACAGGGCTTCACTGTGTTTACATGCTTTGGAAATAATGAAGTGGTTATTCAGTGTTTCAAAACTTTTTGTTAATGTAATTTAATATTTTCCTTAATACACAGTTGTGCTGAACATGGCTTGGGAAAAACTACATAGGTTTGATACAATGGTTGCTCAATAAAGACTACCAAAAGGTTTTTGTTCAATTAATTTTACTTACTTCATAAGAAATGAATGTATCCATTTAATTTTGAAAATCTGAAAAGAAGTTCAATACTTCAATTAAAATAATATACACTGATTAATCTTCCAAGGTATAGTTTCCTTTAGCAAGTGTTACAAAGAAATAAAAAGACCATGAAGTAGCTACAGACCAGTGTGATCTACATAAAACCAAGGAAATCTTTGAAGTATTCTTCAAATATCAGTGTAAAAGCAGAGGTTCTCTCTGGATTCCAGTCAACTCTTTCTTTTTGAATCATTACTCTACAATGAAAGCAGCTGCTAGGGTTGGCCCTTTTGCATAGAACCCCTTACCCACAGATGCATATTATGTGCAGCCACAACTTTGAAAAAATGAGATAGAGAATTTAAAATACCATGTGAGAAAACTATGAGCAGAATCCCCATATGAACAGAAGTGAAGTAAATAAAGATAGTTAACCATGAAGGGGAACATTGATTTTTTTGTTTTACCTGCAAAAAACCCCCAACAATCCAAATGGAAAATATATATAAAGAATCTTGGTATTAAAACTAAGTATGTGGCCAGGGTAGTAAACACAACCAGAAATTAGAAGAAATAGAAATAATGTAAATAAAAATATAGGGTTCTGGGAACAATGAAAATATTTGCTAGAATTTATGGATTTAATTAGAAAAGAGAAGAAAAGACACTTCTTAGGGAAAATGGAAAAATATAGATGATGGACAAGAAAGAAATGTGAGGTGGAGCTAAATATGCAAGAAAGTACTATCTGAAAATCAATCAAATAGTTTCTTCTCTATTTTGAGCACACACTAGTTATCTCTGCTTTAAGACATCATTTCATTGTTAAGGTATGTATGAAGGCACGGGATGTTGGAGAAATGCAAGGTAGTAAGGATCTGAGGGCCAAAATCCATAAAGAAAAAAGTACCCAAAGACCATATGTTCAGTGAAATTTTTCCCAAGGCATTTCTCAATTTTAAACAGCAAGTGAAGACTAAAACTATCAGCACAAAGTACAGCCAAATAGCTAAGAAGTTAAGTAGAGCTTAGGGGTCTAGGAAGGCAAAAACTTGTACATCTGACCCCACAAAATGAAGAAAGACCCTGGCAAACACTTTCAGTTTGTAGAACTATTCCTAAAATTAAAAGCAACCCAGAAATTAATCAGGCTATATAGATATGAAATCTAAAGTTAAAAAGTTTGTTTTGTGATTGCATTAAAGTGACCTTTGCCACTTGAAGACCTATCTAGAATAAAAGTCAACCTTTTCTGAGGATAACATCAATTAGACTATCATTAAACCATCTCTTTTATAATTCCAACATTCCAGCAAGAATAGTAAACAAAAAGAAAGTGAAGATCACATGGCTGCAAATAAGAGAACAAGAAAATAAATCCATAAAACACCCAAAATTAGAGTGATTGGACATGATTTAAAATATGTGTAGTTCAAATGGAACCTCTAGTCCCAGCTCTTTGAGGTATCTCCATATTGATTTCCATAGTGATTGCACCAGTCTGCATTCCCACCAACAATGAAGAAGGGTTCCTTCCTCCCCACAACCCTGCCAACATTTGCTATTGTTTGATTTCTTGGTAGCAGCCATTCTTTGTGGGGTGAGGTGGAATCTCAGTGTTGTTTTCATCTGTATCTCTCGAATGAGCAGTAATGTGGAACATTTTTTTCATATATTTACTTGCTGCTTTTACTTCTTTGTCTGAGAAATGTCTGTTCATTCTGCTGGATATCTTTCCAAAAGAATTATATCACAGTGATATATGCACACCTATGTTTATAGCGGCACAGTTTGTAATAGCTAAAACTTGGAAACAGCCCATTTGCCCATCAGTTGGAAACTGGATAAAGAAGATGTGTTTTTTCTCTAAAATGGAATAGTACTCAGCCATAAAGAATGAGAAATTAGATTCATTCATAAGAAAATGGATACATATTGAGGATATACTCCTAAGTGAAATAAATAAGTAACACATGTGTAAATACCGAATAGTTTCTCTGGTGTGAATAAACTGTAATAGTACATAAGATCCTAATGAGATAACTGACATTGTGAAATGGGAAGAAAGGGGCTAAAGGTGTAGGGAGGGTGGGAAGGGTAGGGGAAAGATAATGAGGGAAAAGAAAAATATGATGAAATGAAGAAATGGAAATGAAGTGTTTGTAAAGGGGGAGGGAGGAGGGGTGAAGGGAGGGCAGGGACAAGGGGAAAAAATGAGAACCAAGACCTGTCATGTAACGGTACAAGATCCCAATAATGAATGTAACTATACTGTATACCTAAAATGTACTGATAAACTCAATGAGGAAAATAAATAAATAAAATATGTGTGGTTAATACACATAAAAATTACATGATACAGGTAAACAAGCAACTTATGAAACAGTTTATAGAATGTAAAACTAAGTGGTTGAAATAAAAAAATGCAATAGATCCCCTTCTTATCAATAGCAGAATCTGGCACTTCTGAAATAACAAGAAATGAAGGACTGGCCAGAAACATGACAACACATGTGTGGAGGCAAGGGGTACATGGGAGCCATGCACTTTCTTCTCATTTTTGCTGATAATCTAACATTGCTATAAAGATTGTGTTAAAAATGAATCAATCAATTAAAACACTTCCCCTACAAAATACCTAATACAGTGGGTGGTTTAACAATAGACTAAACACAAGGGCCAGGGATTTAGCTCAGTGGTTCTGCTGCCTGCCTTACAAACACAAGGTCCTGAGTTCGATCCCCGGTACCAAAAAAAAAAAAAAAAAAAAAAAATTCATTCAAAACAAATGTCTGTAACAAGAACATATATAATGAGATAAAATTTATAAGGGCCAGGGATTTAGCTCAGTGGTTCCACCACCTGCCTTGCAAGCACAAGGACCCGAGTTTGACCCCCAGTACCAAAAAAAAAAAAAAAAAAAATAGACTAAACATAACAGAATTATAAAAAATAAAGTTGTAAGTACTTAGCAAAATAAATTAATAAAACATACATATGAAGCTATTGGAGTCCAATTAAATAAACTCAAATGCATATAATTAAAGCATCAGAAAGAGTTTTTGTTGTTGTTGTTGTTGTTGTTTTTTGTTTTGTTTTGGGGGGGTACCAGGGATTGAACTCAGGTCTTTGCGAACTGCTGAGCTAAATCCCCGGCCCATGAGAGGTTTTTTTTTTTTTTTCAGACATCAGAAAGAAAGGAGAAATAAAAATGGATTGGAAGAAATTTTTAAGTGATAATATCAACGAATTTATAAAATCTGATATTAAAAGACATATTTAAGAAATTCAATAAACTCAGCAAAGTAAAAACAAAAGAGCACAACAAAATAAAAGTGTAAATAACAAACATAAAGAGAAAATTGTACATCTAAAGATAAAAGATATACATAGTAGAAGAACAAGAGGGTCAGAGGGTTTGTTTATGAAAGGGTAAAAATTATTACACATTGAGGTGATACTCTTAAGTGAAATAAATAGGACACACATATGTGTAAATACTGAATAGTTTCCCTAGTGTGAGAAACTGAATGTGTAAGCAAGGATTAAAAGGTATAATACATAATATGAAATAGGAAGAAACGGGACAAAGGGGAAGGGAAAATGGGAGGAGTAGGGGAAAGGAAAGAAGGAAATAGAATTAATATGAGAAAATAAAAACAAAGTCTTTGTAGATAGGGAGGGAGGGGTTGAAGGGCGGGCAGGGGAATGGGGAAAAAACAAGAACCAAGATGGATTATGTAAAGGTACAGGTTTCCAACAACGAATGTCATTATAATTTTATACCTTAAGTTTACCAATAAAATTAATTTAAGAAAAAAATTATTGTTAACTGTAGAATTCTACATCCAGGAAGAATAAGATACAAGGGAGGGATACTGGAGTGAAGAGTAGATTGAACAAATACACAGACACAAATATATCAGTCGTTAAGTTTCAGTAGAGTTGAATTAAAATAAAGATTATTGGGCTGTATGGAAAAAGAAACTCAAAGAGTGCCTCATGGCAGCTACACATTCATAAATGCACATATAATGGAGGAAAGTAAAGCAAGGGAAAAGTAACTCAATACTAAGTAAAATTAATGAAGCTATTTTAATAAAAATATGTTTTAAAACAAGAAGTGTTTCCAAAATAAAGCACATCATACGTGGAACATACCATATCTCTTCTAAAGAAAGGAAATAAATTTGGGAGTGTGGAGAGACAATAACTGTTTCCAAATACCTGAAGGTGTTTGGCAGATGGAGTGTTAAACTTAATTTATGTATCACTGAAGATAATTAGGAACAACTGACAAACATTATTTAAAATCATATGCAATACAATATAATGAATGTGACTAAACAGTACATATTACATTGCTTTTGTAGACAGTCATCCCCCACTTGAACATGTGCTGGTAAACCCAGGGAGCACCCTGTCCAGACTGCTTCAAAGGAGATGCCAGCATCACACAGAGGTGCAGCCTCCTGACACCGACATCACATCTCACACAAAGCCCAACATGCCAGCATTTCCAGTAACCACAGGTCATGATACATTTTAAAACAAAAATATAAATACATGTACAAAAGAGACAAATGTTAAGAAAAATTAAAATGATTAAAATTAATATACTTTGTTAAGCAAAAATAATGGTATCAAAGATTAAAGAGCGTAGGTAGTCCCCTAAATTCTTTTTTTTTTTTTTTATTGAGTTTATTGGTACATTTAGGGATACAGTACAGTTACATTCATTGTTGGGATCATGTACCTTTACATGGCAAGTCTTGATTCTCATTTTTTTCCCCTTACCTCTGCCCTCCCTTCACCCCCTCCTCCCCTCCCCATCATCTCCCTAAATTCTAATATGTATTAGAATTTAGAAAAAGAGATCAAGGAAGAGAGTGGCATTGCATGTCTGACATTTAAGAAGAAGAAAGTTCATTCAGAACCACAGAATGTGAATTAAGAAGATCATTCTGACCTTGGATCAAAAATCTGAACTGTATATGTGCCAAGTTATAGAAGAAAGTCAGAGTGGGATGAAAAGAGATTGGGTGAAAGATGGGATGGAAACAAGAGAAGTGAACATAGTTTTTACCCCATTCTCAAATTTTTATGAGCTTTGGAATTGCTTTATTCTGTGGCATATCTATGTGTTTCCATCTTCAGAGTGTAGACTGGACTGAGAGTTTATTTTTCTAAAATGTACCTCCATAATTTACTTCTTTAAATTGTTGATTGTTTTGCTATCTCTTGTGTTTGTGATTCAAATATGATCTATCTACGCTGGCATGTTGTAGAACTGAAAATCTAGTCCTTGTTTCCATGATTATCTCTGCTGCATCTTCCAAAGATGAAAGCAGTAAATAAATATTTTTGCTCAACCAATATGCAAATTTAGCCTCCCTGCATTGAGACCTCTGGAGCACCTACTGTAACTGATGGGGAAGTAGAAGCTGGTCTAACTGCTGCTCTTGGCCTTGACATGAGAATAGATGATTAAAATAAAATTTCAGTACCTGGCAGTGTTCAGCATTGGCCAGCTGCCCAAAATCAGCAGTGCACACTGCAGTATACGCTAGCTTCTCTCCTGACACACTGCACCACTGAGCTCAGACTTTCCCTGCCTGTTACTTCAGATGTGCTGGGATTGATATATTTATCCCGCCTCATTGCCTTTGAGTACCTAAGGCATTAAGGAAAAGATTAACCTGCAGGTGTGATGAACACTGGGGATTCTTACATTAGATGTCACTTCTTGAAACATTGCCTTTTAAAGATCACACACACACAAGCCAGATCAAAATGAAATTTGTATTATGGAAGTAGTTTTCACCATCCGCTAGAGGTTTGTAAAGTGTATCAGTATGGCATCACAGCATAAGGTAAGGTTTTGTAGATTTTCCATTTAATTCATAGCTCTAGGCATTATAGTCAAGATGCATAATAATAGCAAAGGTTTCCATGAATTTTTCAGTCACTCACAAAAAAAAAAGAAAGAAAAGAAAACCACAGGTCTTGCTTTGTATAGCAGACCAAAAACTAAAATACTCTTTTTAACTATTAAATTGAATTTTCTTTTCCCCCACTTATACCCTAAAATGAATTAGTAAGTTGGCTGCACTTCTACAGATATAATTATATATTGCCTTTTTACATAAAATATAAACCGTTAAAATAGAGTCACTGAGGCCACTGAGGCAGAATTGCCAGGATTTTAATGACACCTCTCTAAACATGTTTAAATATACCTATGTCTCAGTTTCCTCGTGTATAAAGGAACACGAGTTTTCCTTTCAATATGGTTGCTCTGAGAAGTGCATGATTCAGTACCTATTGAGCACTGAGAACAGTGCCTGACACATCTTGGGTTCTTTGTTAACGTCAGCCACTATGATTAACCAGAAGAGATATGAGTATACTGAATGCTCAAGAAATGAAGTCCTGTACAAAACTGCCAGGTTTCATCTAAAGACGAGAAAAACTGGAAATACTATGATATCCAAAATCAAATGTCAAAAAAGTTGGCAAGTAGTTAACACTTTACATTTAATCTACGTGTCAAAGACAATATACATAGTGCAAAATAGTCTACTATACAACAGTCACAAATTATATATA
>NW_022900929.1:69159172-69242539 GCF_012274545.1 Fukomys damarensis
ATATATATGCCAATCACCTCTCTATTCTCAATCCAAGTCATATTCACATGGTTTTTGAGGGAATTTAAATTTAGACAGAAATCCTAAGGATTACAAATTTTAATCTGCACATTCACGGACTGTGTACTCAAAATACAGGATCAGGCAAGGTACAGACCCTAGCCTCACCATAAGAGATTTAATTGTTCATATAGACATAATGAACCCCCAAACCACAGTGGCTTTTCAAGTACCCTATCCCAATGAAGGGGGGAGGATTCCAATTTGATGATGCAAAGAGGAAGGAGAGTAATAAAACAGTCTTTTCTGGAACTATTTTTAATATTATAAGCAAACCATAGTCAAACTATTCAACCTTAATTCCAAAGTTCTCCATTCAAAAATTAAATACATTTATTTTAAAAAGGCCTCTTCACACTTCAGACTTCTAGTCTTTTTAACAGTTCAAATAGTAAAGATTCATTTCTGAATGTACATTAGAATCATCTGGAAATTTAAGAAAAATGTTGATATCCCAGTTCCATCCCCAAGCACTCTGGTTTTATTCACCTGAAGTGGTGAGCAGGAATCAGTATGTTGGAAAGCTCTCTAAGTGGTTTGAATATGCAGTCAAAGTAAGAAATATTGGTGGAGACTCAACTATACCTCAGAGGTATCCTACCAATTCATTGGGAAAAATTATTGAACAATGAAAAATAATTGTGTAAATGAAGCATTGTTACATAAGCTTATAAACATTTCAAAGTAGGATCCCTTAGCAATCAGAGGAGAGTAATGGCAAGTTTAAACTCTCTTCCAAGTTCTTAATAATGTTATAACTGAGAGCTTGGGCATTTAGGTCAGTGGTGCCACCGCCTGCCTCGCAAGAGCAAGGACCCGAGTTCGATCCCCAGTACCAAAATAATAATAATAAATAATAATAATGTTATAACTGATACTAGTTTTTGTAAGAAAAGAAATACAATATAACACACATAATAAATCTCCAGTGTTTCATCACATTGCAGTCACTGAGAACAGGAGCACTTGTGGGCTCAGAAGTGCAAACATATAAATAGATAGAAGTATGCACATAAGCAGCTCAAAATTGAATTTGTCATGGAAGAGCTGCATGGCTTTGCCATGGATCTAGCATTTATTTGTTGATTTACCACATGCAAAGCACTGCTCAGAGCATTTCACAGCAACAGTTCTCTCCCCATTTTATAGGTGAAGAAATGGAAGGACTCAGATGCTGAGAAAATTATGCAATGCTATATTCCTGCTGACAGTGAAGTCCAGATTTAGTTCCAACACAACAACTAGAGATCCTGACTTTGCAACTACTAAACTATGCTACTCTTCAAGGTCGCAAACACTCAGGCTTGTCATTCAATGGTTCAAGTCATCTGCAGGTGAAAAGCTGTATGTGCTTATACAGATAGAAGTGTTCTTTAGAAAATAGGAACTGTTTTATCACTCATTAATGGCATGAGCTGAGCTGTTCTTATCTTTTACATTTTAAACAATTTTTGAAGAAAATCAATTAGTGATACCTGGTTTATACTAGTGAAAAGCATATCTTGATAACATATAACCCAGATAATTTTCATGAAAAGCAATGGATGAAATAACAAAAAGAGCTGAAAACCAAAACCATACCTATGAAAATTCAGGAATCAAGGAAGTCCAGGCAATATAGAAATCCCTGACTGGAATATATCATAGTCGGCCACATCCTCTCTGTGTCTCGCTTGACTAAAGAGCAAAAGTATAGAAAGACCTTTTGGTCACATACCTACCTGGTGGCCAGGACAGACCTGGCACCTTGATAATTAATTCTACCACAGCCCTTTGAAATAAGGAGAAATATTTCTGTAAAGACATACAGAAAAGAAGGAGGAGATCAGGCAATTCTAACAGCTGGCCAATATATTCTTCTGCTATTGAAATGAAGAAAGGTAATAATTTTGAAATGCCTTACTTAAAAAATCTGCCTGTTGGCCAAAAACAATTATTATCTGTCAATTAAGAAAAAAACATTTAAATACATACACAAATTTATTCCAAAAAAGTGACCCTGAAGAAGAAGATGGAGGTGCGAAGGTACAAAGTGCAATTCATTCACAAGATAGCTCCCAGGACGATCACCATGCATCAGTAAGATTATTCGCCCTCCCCAGAAAACTACCTTCCCTCTATTACATTATGCTTTCAGAACAAGATCTATCCCCAGATAATTAAGGCTAGAGCTGATTAACTCCAAAGCTTCTATCACTGAGATTGATTTAATAGGAGGCCAGAAAAGCTCTTTGCAAACTTAGCTAAGTTAAAATTTGAAATGATGTACTGTTGTCCTTTGACTGAGTCCCTTCTGAAGGCTCTAGCTCACCCTTCAAGTAAAATATGTTAGATATTTCTCCACATTTCTACAGCGAAGCCTCAGAGTTCTCTCACAATACCAATTACTACTCATTTTATTTCCATGCTAAAGAACCTTGAGCTTCCCAGGAGACTCATTTCAAACCCTAGTCTCAGCCCTTTTTCCCAGCTGCCTATCCCTCCACTGCTTCAGGCACACTATAATCTAGACAGACCAAAATAGATTTGATGTTTTAAAATACAGTGAATGCTGAGTGCCACCCAATGGAAAGGTGGGAATCTTCAATAGAAGTGGTGTTTTGAACCACAGTAACAATGCACAACATGTATCAATTTGTTCAGTTCACTCAGTTCGTTGGGAGCTACTGTGCAGTAGGCACCTTACTGAGCCATAATTCACACATCACAAACAATGCATTTCACTGGAGTTAAGTGACCGTGCCACTCTCTGGATGTTATAAGGAAGTATACAGACATTTTAAAACCATGTGCATAGAAAATGGCCTAAGAAATGGGCAAATGGATTCATCCTCTGTCGTGACAATATTCTGATATGGCAATTTCTGCCAAATCCGAGCATTATGGTGCATACTCATCTACCTGTTTGTTCACTGAATCTGGCACTGGGTAACTCTGGCTTTTCCTCACAGTGAAAATGACCATGACAGTAAATATTTTGAATTGATTCAGGCCATGGAGGCAACCCAGACAGCTCAAATAAATAAAGACACTCATGAATGACATCTTCTAGAACTGCTTCTTAGGTGGCAAGAAGAACAGGATGTGTTCCACACAAGATGGGGGAGTGTTTTAAGGGGGAATCATAGTCTTCTGCTGTAATAATGTTTTGAAATTTAAACATTTGCTATGCTTTTTGATCATAACTCATATTAACTCTCTTTCAGTGGGTATTTTACCAAGTCTGAGTCCACACACGCACACACACACACACACAATATTCTGCTATCCTCGCTATCTTTCCCACCTCATAAGCTGTCACTTTCCTGTATGAAATCCTGCCAGTCAACCTATTCATGAAGACATATGTCTCTAGGACTCTAGTAGCTTCTTTAGAAGCTTATGTACTAAAGCCGAGCTCGTTGAGAACTTCAAGCCATGTTATATCGTTCAGCCACCAGGGCCAGGAACTCCCAGGATGCCTTACCCAGCCTAAGCTGGAAAACATTACTTACATTTCTATTAAAATATTTTAGAAGTGCTGAAACTACAGTATTGTTTGCCCATATCTCCTTTTACACTGTGAACTCCTTAGAGGCAGTGACCTTTTGCACTCATCCATCATCAATTGCAGTAAACATTTATTGAGTACCTACTATGCTAAATAATTGATCTAAGTTCTAGAAACTCAATGGCAAAAAAATATAAAAGGCCCCTGCTGCCATAGCACCGTTATGTGCTATGTGTGTACAAAGATAAGAACACACAGGATAACATGGGAACATATTTAATACTCATAACCATGCTACAGTTAGGTTCTTCATTACATAGATAAAGAGATGGGGAAAGTAAGCTGTCATAGTTGATTTTCTTCAAATCACTCAGGAAACAATGGAGCTATACCCAGCCCCAATCCCTGCACGACTCCAAAGCTCCTGGCTCATCCATCATGTCCTGTTGTCTCTCCCCACAAAATAATATAGGAACAGATACAATGTGCCTAGGAGAGCCCAGTGAGAAGAAGTGCGGGACCAATACATATTTCCAGAGAAATTTACCTTAAAAGACAGAGATTAAAAGCAGTCTAAAGGGCAAAGTTAAAATAGGCCAAAACAAAGAGGAAGACGTAAAAACGGGAGGAATCTGTGTTTGTAGAAGCAAAGAGAAGAGATTTTGGGCATAATATCTCCTAGCATAAAACAGTCACTCAATAAGTATCCCATGTCAGGCTAGCTGAATACATCAAGATGATGACGGAACAAGCGTTCTTGTTTTTATTCTTAACAAAAGCTTGAAGATCATTGATAACTCTTCTTAGAAGCATTTAAGAATTCGTCTATATAAAATAATAAATATAAACATGAAATCACTTAAGTGACAATTTTGAATCTTATTGAAATACACACAACCTGAGACCTGCGAGATAACTGTATGACATTAGTATAATTAATCTTAGTGCATGAAATACTAGATATTTTGATGATACCTATTAAATGTCTTATTCATAATTTTATCATTCCTACAGAACATTCTCCGAGTAAAAATGGCCAATACATTGAAAGCTCCAATAACACAATCCATCAAGGATCCAACTGGTGGCCTGATCTTTCATTTAATATCAGGATAAATTCCGTCCTGCGTTCTTGAGAAATGCTTTACTATTTTTATTTAATGACAACATAGACTGCACTCCTAGACACGAAAACATTCAAAGCATAGAAATCAGCAGAAAGAATAAGTAGAAAAGAAAATTTTAGATACAAATTAGCACTTTCAAACAAAGAACAAGGATGAAATTCATTCAGGACAACCCATTGTAATAATCCTCCCAGATTACATTTTAAAATGTGAGAATTATGAGATTAATTTTTATAGATCTGATTTATTAGGGTACTTCGAATTGCAGAGTATACTATTCACCAATCTGGTACAGCAGGGCATAAAGTGGAGAAAACAAGGGTAAATAAATGATATAATATTGTCCAATTTAACAATGGGATATTTATAGTTAACATGTTAACTCTATAGTTAAAAACAGCTCCTGTAATGCATGACATTATATTCCATTTTACAAAGCCTTCATTAAATAATGATACTTCGTGTAACATGTTTTTCCATTTAGGAAACTGAATTTTATTGAAAAATAAGAAAACATAATAATACTTTCAAATTTCCAATTATACGTAAATTTACAGCCAGGCGTGGTGGCGCATGCCTGTAATCCCAGCACTCGGGAGGCTGAGGTAGGAGGATCAATGTGAGTTCGAGACCAGCCTGGGCTACATAGTGAGTTCCAGGTCAGTCTCAACTACACAGTGAGACCCTGTCTCAAAAAAAACAAAATATATAAATAAATTTACAAAAAGTTGTGTTGGAATCAG
The DNA here is from genome assembly GCF_012274545.1 of Fukomys damarensis. Classification (NCBI taxonomy): domain Eukaryota; kingdom Metazoa; phylum Chordata; class Mammalia; order Rodentia; family Bathyergidae; genus Fukomys; species Fukomys damarensis. The sequence goes on from NW_022900929.1 coordinate 69,164,593, forward strand.
CTCTCAGCACAGGACACAGTTTTACCTTATTTGTAGGATGTTAAGCCACCCTAACCGGGTGGCTAATACATTTTCTCCATGAAACTGAATGTAGAAGGGTATGAATGGGGTGTCCAATAATTACTCATCTACAAAGCACCTTGATTAATGATGATGCCTCCGCCTTTGTTCTCCTCCATTCATAGTCCACGCTTCGGTAATCTCGTCCAAAGCCAGAGCTTCTTGTGTAGTGCTATCAGATGTATTTTTCGATGGTTGAAGGGATCTCCTTAATCATCTTCTGTTAGAATACCAGCTTAGAAATCCAAACAGGCTGAAGCTTCAGAGAGCTGTAGAGTTGAAATTAGTAAGTCCCCTTTTGTAATGTGATATTATTTTAACAAAACTTGTGCTACAATCAAGTTAGTCTTACAGTTAAATTTTATCAAACCGTGGTCCATATTGTGACTTTATGGCTCCAATAAATAATTTACGGAAGAAAAGTTGTGTTTATAGCATATTGAATGTGGACCCATGGGATATACTTCATTTTCATTTCTTTCTTGCCTGTCCTACTCTTTTGATGATGGATTAATACCCTAATATTTCAAGCATGGAAATTTAAGGACAAAGAAACCTTTTCCCTGGTATAAAATATGTACTATTCCAAGCATGAATATTTAAAGAGAAAGAAAAGGTTTTCTCAGTACAAAATATGAACAGAGCTACCTATAATCACACCCAATATGTTTTCCTTCTGGGCATTCTTCTCCCTGCTATCCAGGACTATTCAGTTCACTGCATCTGACACCACTCCACCAAAATTGTCCTTATTAAGAGCATGACTTTTTACCACTGAATCCAATGGTATTTTTCTCCTTGTATGGTGCAATTCTTAGATGTATTTGTGAGGCTGACAGTGGAGCCACTGAGCTAAATCCCCAGCCTCTTAGAAATATTTGAAACTGGTGTCTGCTCCTACTTCTTGGAAAACTTCTTTACTTCATGGCATACAGTGATTATTTCACAATTTCTCAGAGCCATTCTCCCAATATCTCTAACATAAATTCTTGCTCCCCCAATCTGTGAAGCATGATTCCTTTCTGAATGCATTAACAAGCATGCTGTTCTTCTCTTTCTGTATTCTCTCTCTGTATTCATCCACCCATGTATCTCTGATCGCAGCCTTATGCTGAGGACCATCAGAGTCATATCTGCAAGTCAGACTCTCCCCTTAATTCCATACGCACACTATCAGATACTTCCACCAGAACACCCTACAGACATCTAAAACTCAATGGCCCCAACATGCACCATGCTACTACCTCCACCGTATTTCCACCTCAGTGAATGGCACCTTTCCCGACTAGTTGTCCAAACCAGAATCCTCAGTGACAAACTCCATATCTCCTTCTCCTTCATCTACAAACACCAGATCTTACTCTTGTCAGATCCTAAATATATTTACACGTTAAGCACATTCTCCATCCCATTCAGTTTAAGCCACGGTCACATCATGTGTCCAGTACTATCACAGTCCCATGCATGTTTTTATCTGTCACCTTTTCCCTTTTTTTTTAAATTGGCGAAAGAATATTTCTCATTTTTTTTCAGATTCAAACACTAATTATACTTTTCTGAAAAACTATATTAACTCCATGGTTAAAAACTTCAGACTGCTTCCCACCTCCCTCTTGATAAAGCTTGAAATCATGGATCTAATGATGACCAGTAGCCTATGAACCAGCCACTCTCCTCTCTTCCGTTCCTCCTCATTCCTCTAAGCGCCTGGTCAATGTCACCAGTCCCCTCTGCAGGGCTTTTGAAGAGTAAAAGCTGCTTCTGTTTTACTCACAGTCCCCAGCACTGAGCATACTTCTTGGCACTAGATAAATCAGTTCTATGTGAACGAATAAAATCTAAATTTATTAAGCACTAGAAGACTTCCCAAAGATTTGACTTCTGCATGTGTCTGATTTAACCCCAAAGCTTCATTATTGAGTGCAGAAAGTATAGTTTCCAACCTTATCCTGATTCTACCACAAGGAATGGTGATATACACTATTGCTCACCAAGACTCTTAAGATTCCAGCCCAAATAAAAGTTAAAAGGTGATTAAATGCCATACCAGGGGTAAGGGGAGACTTAGTAGTCACGCAAGGTGCACTCATGCTGGTAGACAGCCTATTATGGGACCATTTGTCCTGGTGAGACTCAGAAACATAAAAGGCATCAGAACCCCTGGGTTACACATAGTTGAGTTGACTTAGCACCCATAATGACCTCTCTAACCACTCAAGCTAGAGCAAGAAAACAAATTGCTAAGCAAAATCATTTTTCCTTCTGCCTTATGCTAAAGAATTCTTTGCCCAAGAATAAACAACTTATCTAGGACCAATCCCTATTTGTAGTCCAAACCCCAACCCAGGTCTCCCCATTCCCTTGCTACTTACTATGAGTGCAATAAAGTTTCCTGTTTCTGGTTCTCCTTTTATAAATTGCAATGAATCTCCTTGCTTACCTTTGCCCTCATTTTTCCATAGCATGGACTAAATCCTACAAGATATATTATTTTGCATTAGCAAAATATAGGGCATATGATAAGAATTCAAAAAAAAAATTTCTACTGACATTAATTGATTGGGTCAACCAGTAGTAGCCAAAGGAAGCTTCTAACACTAAAGGATGTTTTCAAGTGAAAAGGTAAAGTGAGCTCCATACAGCTCTTCGGCACAGGTAAGCTGAGGTTAGAGTTTAAATGTAGGTTTCCACCTAAAGAAAGACCAACCCAGATATCCATTCAATTTTGTAAGTTGAACCTTTTGCAAACACTACCAAGAGATAAATTTGGAAGTAGTTTATAAAATTTGATTTGTTTATTTTAAAGTACCACACTTTCACTAACATATTATAAAATATTTTCTGATTATAAAAATAAAAGTGACCTAGATATAAAATGTTATATGATAAAATTTCTAGGAAAAAAATGACAGAAAATCATAAGCTCAAGATGCAGTTCATTGGTGGAGTGCTTGCCTGGAATGTGCTGGATTCAATTCTCAGCATAGGAAAGAAAAATAATCTTTACTAGCTTTGGTAGACAAAGAATTCTTAGAAGATGAAAGCACTAACATTAATGGAAAATAAAAAAAATTGCAGTTTATCAAAATAAAATGCTAAGCCAGGCACAGTGGGGCATGTCTGTAGTCCCAGCTACATGGGAGGCTGAGGCAGGAGGACCACTGGAGCCCAGGAGTTCAGTGCCAGAGTGGACAACCCAGAGAGACTTTGCCAGAGCAGCGCCAATCCCAGGCCCTCTGATCTCTGTGTAGTGGTTTGCACAAATTTTGCTTTGTGTGCAGCTCGCCAACCTGGAAAGGGCTTCAGCGTACCATCGTGACTTCATTAACTTTATGCCTGAACCCCTGAGCTCGCCAATCTTACCTGCATTTCAATAATTCGGCGAAAAGAAAATACTCTGTGGTGAAGGCACAGAGGTAATACGGGATTTGTCTTTCAGGAACGATGTTTCTTTATGCTTCACAATTTAACATACTGCAACAGCATGATGCATCTAATGATTTTTTAAAACAGCTTTCTGCTGACAGCATAAACAGAAACAAGTTTATTTTGAATGAGCAGCTGCTGTTTTTTCATCACAGAACGTCGTGAGCTGAAATAATGCAGCAGGCTGGCAGTGCCGCAAGAGGATAAACATCTATCGGGTTTGTGGACCGGCAAACATAGGGCCATTTTGCTTCTGCAGCAATCACCAATAAACCGAACAGCCCATCTCCAATTTCATGAGAATGGAAAGTTAAGTCAGTCTGCAGAAGACTTACAAAAATGGGTTGCACAGATTGTCTTATTTTAATGAATGGATCGACTGCAGATGTCAGATTATTTTTTTTATTTTAGCTGAGCTGATCTTTATTACCATTGAATAAAACTGTATTTTATAAATCTGTATTAATTAAGACACATAAATTAGAAGTGAAGGAACGTCTAAAAGTATGTAGAGGACTCTGTTTTCATGACATCTGTACAAAGTATTTTTTTCTCATTTTTTTAACTATCTACTGGATGTGAAATTCGTCAATGCCTTTATTTTCAGGTTTTTCTTTGAATAAACCTTTTTTCTTAAGATGCTCACGGTTCCCTCTAAGCAGACATTTCTAACAAGCCAGAGTTCAGGCAACGGAGGCTCACTGAGGCAACATTTGCTTATCACCCTTTGTAACAGTTTACTAACAAACAGTTAAATGCAAAGATTTTTGCGCCTTATCTGTGATCTGAAAGAAGATAAAATGGATTTAAGAAATGACTTTTAACAGTAAGTCATTTCAAGAAAGCTGTGGGTTGACAAAAATGTTAAGATGAGAGATATCTCTCTTTGGGGTGTTTTATTTATCATCTCATCTTTATTTCAGCGCCTCAGGGAAAGGCATGACCCTCTTGTTCCTTCCTGCACGCTGCCAGACTAATTATGCAACAGCAGACTGCAAACATTCCCTTCAGTACAAGCTCCTATGTCCTATTTTAAAGTAAAGACTTTTCAAACTTTTTTTTCCTGAAGGGTCCCAAAATAGTATAGATCCTATCCATGCTTACCTCAGCTCCCCTTGCGTTGACGGAGTCGTAGAACACACTTATCAAAACTAAGGAATAAAGTTTAGAGCAGACTTGAGAATGTTTCAAAAGTGTGATTACCATAATTGAGGGAGGCTTCTCAGTGGTAGACGGCAGATGTACAGCACAACCACAACAGCTAAAGGAGAAAAGGTGATGGATGAAGAGATCCCTGAGCGGGCAAGCCGTGGAAGTGTACATGAACTGCCGCATTTCCACGGGGCCCGGGAGGGTCCCAGCTGCGTGCACTGCTGGCCAGGAGCAGGAAGAAGACCTAAAGCATTTAAGAGCCACGAATAAGATAAAAGCAAACAGTTACAATAAAGGGAATTGTGATCATCTGTACTCTGTGAAAATTTCAAAACAGGAAAAATCAAGGGCTCTTTTCACCGGGTTTTCAATGTAATAATTTTATTGTTACATCACTAGAAGAACTATGACCTATGACTCAAAGTTGATCATTAAAATAGGTGCAAATCTTATCCCATTGTAAGCTATCAAATGTACCATTATATGAGATAGCGAGCTTCTCTTGGCCTAAATCCAGGCAGTTAGAATTGTGCTTTCACACACTCATCTGTGCATTAGCGTATCGGCGGGTGACTAGGTCTTGTCCTTCGAGTATCAATTAATCAAATTGCAGAGACTTTATCATTTTCTTTACCACTTTAAGCAATTTAATACCGGTCTCCTTGAAGATCACAGAAATTTGCTGAAAATGTTAAGTATGGTAAACAACCAATTATTCATAGGCTGGGTTATTAAAATCATTTAGAATTTATAAAACAGATGTTTTGAAATAGATAAGTCTGGATTTAAAAGGTCTGGGCCAGTCACAAAGCAACAAGTTGCTAGGATAATTACCAGAGTTCCTGGGGTTAAGGGGCAGGAGCCCGTTGTTACTGACATTGGCTGTACAACCAGATGAATTTAATGTCTATTTGGAATCTTGTTTGTAGGAAGAATAGAGGTTCTGCATAAATTCTAATTCTAGAAGTTTTATTTTATTCTCAAGATGAGTAAACATCTCTCCATATCCAGATCCCTGGAAGCAGCCTAAGCAGAGAAATTCAGACAAGGTTGTTCAAACCCAGCAACGTCCCCGATCCAGAAGAATCCCTGTTAGAGGCACAAGAACTGAAAGCACTAATTTACTACCATATGTTAAGCTTTTTTTTTTTTGTCTTTTCTTTCTTTCTTTACATCAGCTATTTCGGATCCCAAACTCAGCTGTGGGGTAATCCCTACATCTTTTCTATCTGCTAAAATTCTGTCGTGTGTGAGCCCTACGTTTCAGATCTGTAAAGCCTTGAATGACCACGCATCTCAGGAAGGGCCCCTTCTCATGCCTTTTACATTGCACACTGCTTATTGGGTCCCCCGTATTGCATTCTATTATTTGTCTCTTGTCTTTCCAACTAGACTAAGGGCTTCCTGAAGACAGATCTAATGAACTTATGAATAACCCTTCTGAGGATACTTGAACCCTAATCTTTCTCTGTATTTCATTTGTGACTGGTGAGGGCCACTCAAGATGTAGACAGCTGTAAAGCATTGCGCTTGACCCCCATCTTCAATTCATTTTTAACAACAATTATTAATTGCAAAGCACAATACCGTCTATAGCAAGGTATTCACAGTAATTGCTATGAGTCACTATGGGACTGCTATTTAAGAGGAATAATAATTCATATTTATAAATAATTTAATACAAATGGGAAAGTTGTACATGCTTAAGAGAGCCAGATGAAAAGCTTTCTGTGTTCTAGGAGTGCAAATGGGTTGAACCTTGAAGGCTAAGAGAAGTTCAGAATGAGAAAGGTGAAGGAAGGCAATGCAAGAAAGTTCAAGGCATCCACAGGGAATGGCATGGGGTTTAACTTGATAGAAGGAAATAATTCTAATTAGTTTCAAAAGTAGAATCTGTTCCAAATAATGAAGGATATTAAATGTGACATTTAGGAGTTTAGGATTTATTCTGAAAGCATTTTTTAAAAGTTGGGCAAATCTCGAATGTGTGCTTTCAGAACTTCCTCTAACATTAGGATGTAAGATACAAATGAGAAAGTGCCTGGATGCTAGGTTTTAGTTTGCAAGCAGTTTGAAGAAGACAAGCCCTGGAGAGTAAAAAGAGAGGAAGCCTGAGAAATATTACAGAAGAGGAATCAACAGAGCATGTTGTACACGTTACCCTTCAGCAGGCTCTCTACCTTCTCCAGGGACCAACACTTGAGATAAAAAATATACTAAGACTTAATGAAGAAAAATAAATATGCACAGTCCCCAGAGAGCAAAGAAAAATTGAAGAATCCATTTATCTATATGTTTTATAAAATTGTTTTTAAAAATAGTGAGACAGAAAAGTGGATTGTAAAACTAATATTTTAGAGTAGATAAAGAGTTCAGTGTGTCAAGACAAATTAAAAGAAAGCAGAAATTTACAGCACCAAATAGATTTTCCACAGGCCAAGAGAAGGTTAAAGGCATGACAGTCTGGCTGTCAGTGTTTTATTTCATTACACACTGGATACACTAGGAAGGTGTTCATTTGGATAAGGAAACTATGGTGCTAAATATTCACCTAAGACAAACACAGGCCTGCATACCAAGAGTCTATAAATCAATTTCACCATAACCAAATAAATATTATGCTAAGTTCATATCATCGCTTAGTCTATATTATTTTTTATCCGTTTGTGAGGCAAAAGGCATGATCACAATTTTAAAGAAGCTCTGAGTTTACTCTTTATATACATGATTGTGTCATCTTAATACACTGTGAATGAATTTGGAGGGATTCTCTGTCCAGAGTAAAATAAAGATAAACAGAGTGTGAATCTAAAACTGGTGCTAATTTTGAAAATAAAAGAACAAGGACTAAAAAGGAAAAGTAGAAAACAATTGGAAAATTGTTCACAATAAAACATTCATCCATTCAGCTCATCAGCTCTCAGGCCATACAAAAGCTCAGATTATATGAATGGTACATATATAAAATGTGAAATCCACATTATATGATCTGGATGATATGATTAGTACTTGTTAAGATTGGTGAAGGGACACTAAGTGACTAAGTGAATTAGGAGCAAGATGTTCCTCTGTGCTGCTTCAAGGCAGGGTGATGACAGATAGCAGTAGACTGCATGTTTCAAAAAAGGATTTTAAAAGATATACTACAAAAAATGATATGTGTTTGAAGAGATAGATGTGGCTCACTTAATTCAAATATTCACCATGTACACAGATGTCAGAACATCACATTTTACCCAATTAATACTGGTCCATATAATTTTGTGCTTTTAAATATCAGTTTGAAAAGTGATTTAAAGTTTAAACATAATCAAATGGACTACCACCCAGTTCTGAGACCACACAAATGTACGTGTGTGTGTGTGTGTGTGTGTGTGTGTATTTCAACCTATTTTTAGCTCTCTTGCTCTCTGTGTCAGTCTGAATATTTAAAAAATGAAAATCTTTAAACCATTTGAAAAAGACAAAAACAGATTTTATGCATGGCATGCATAAATATGGATCATGTGCTTTAAGTTTTAAAGAACAAAAACATCACCTTCTTTACCTCTCATTGGCTTATGTCTCCATCTCCTGAAAACCAGGGGAAGCCTTGGTGGAAACCAGGGTAGTAGCTGCCTTCTTTTGAGAAGAAAAATCTCACTTTCCTAAGAGTCCTTAGCACAGAGCTACACACACCTTTTGTACATTTCTTTGCACAAAATGATACCTCTGTTGATTTGGGGGAAATATTAATTCGCTCATTATAAAATCAACTCATAATTCATTTTACTGTAAAAATCAACTCATAATATCTGGATTTAAATTCCTTATTAATTTCTGTTTTCTGATTGATAATGAGATGACCCCTTAATTATTAGTACAAAATGGAATATTTTACTTCCCTGTGTTTTGAGTACTCATGGATAGAAACAAATACAACTCAGCATGAAACTAAGTGTGCATTATAATTAAGTATGATAGTTCATAAAATTATTTAGCATTTTTAGTTATTTACTTTTAACTATTTATGATGTCAGGATTGAATTATATAATGAATTTCAGCATCATGTTTAATGAACTTGTCTCTTGTTTTCTCCTGTCAGAGGGCTGAATTTTATTCCAGTATCACTGATCAAACAATGTGTTTCTCTGGAGATTGAGTATACTGCAGACCGCGATGAAAAAAAAAATAATAATAATAATCCTGGCACAAGACTTCCCAGAACAAAACATACAGCAAAAACAGATTAATAAATGTAACAAGAAAATCACAAGAGCAATTTTAGATAGTTTTTAAATCTTGAAAATAAAAATAGGCCAAATGCATTCCAAAAATTCTAGGCTCCTAAAAATTGGACTGAAATGGCCTGAGCAGGAAGAATATGTGAACTTATAGCTGATGAAATGTGCTAGCAAATGCCTTGCACCTGGGTACTTGCAAGCATCTGGAAAGTCTTATCTGTGGAGTAGTTCCTGAGATCTTTCACTTCCCCAAGACCATCTTTTTTCTGAGTGCATAGTCATTGTAGAAAACAGATGGAAGAGGTACTCACTTTTGTATTGCAACATAATTATATTAAAATAAAGCATAGTGATAGTGTCAGGAGAGAGGAAAATGCATAATGTACTTGTTTAAATTTTCTAATTGCTTTTTTGCTCAGCCAAGGAGAACAGGTGGGTGTGTGAGTGTGTGTGTATGTGTGTGCGCATGTATGTGTTCCTTCACATCTGAAGCATACAGGAAATGTTAGCTCCAAATGCCCTCTTTCTTCCTTATTATCAACACTAAACATTCCTTTTTTAAAAGTTTTTTTAGGCTGGGTGTGATGGTGCAGGCCTATAATCCCAGCACTCAAGAGGCTGTGGCTGGAAGATTGCTGAGAGTTCAAGGCCAGCCTTGGCCCCATAGTGAGCTCAAGGCCAGCCTGGACTGCACAGCAAGACTCTGTCTCAAAAAAAGAAACCCCAAAAAGTTGTATTCAGGTATGATTAATATGTAGAACTTTGGACATACCTAGTGTATACATTTTGACAAGTTTGGACATGTGCAAACATCCATAGTCACATCACCGCAATGAAGATAATGGTCATGTTCATCTCCTCCGAAAATTTCCTTTTGTTCCCTTGTGTTTTGTTTTGTGGCAAGAACATTTAATACAAGATCTCACCTGCTAACATATTTTAAAATGCCCAGTATATATATTGTTAACCATAGGTTCTATATGGTACACTCAATTCCTCTAACTTATTCATTAGTATAACTGAAGCCAATCTTTCAAACCCATAGGAAAAGAGCATTAAAATAGCAATCCTTATGACCCCTTAACCTTCTTACTTTCTAATTCCATTATAAGGGCAGCAGCTATGTGATTCTGCAGCATAGCATGTAGATAGCCTTTTCTACATGAAGAAGCAAAGACACCGTAGGCTTGTTTTCACTGTGTTTCAAAACAGAAATGTGATTTTGGGGCCACTGGAATTATAATACTTTATATTGCAGGTAAGTTCCTCAAGAGGTTCTACTGAAATAATTTAAAACTCCCTAGCTAATTACCTTGATAACACCAGCTTGCAAAGAAGGAAAATTGTACAGGAGCTTGGAAGCAAGCAAGCTGAAAGAAGGAAGAAAACACCTCTGAACTAGGATCACTAAATGTAGAATTGCTGAGCAAGAAAGAAGTATGTAAATTGCTTAAATTTTTCAAGAGAAAGTCATTTTCCTTTCTCTTTTCCTCATGCTGAGAACATTTCCTTTTCAAATATCGTGGTCACCAGAGGTTGAAGATGCACTAAAAAGCACATTTCAGCACAATTATATGTCAAACCTTGCTAGACAGAAAATGTGCTGGTCTTTGGAGGTATGGATCTCTTTGAAACAAAACGTGTGTTAACAAACAGTGTTACTCGTGATACAAGTTAATTGCATCATTATGTAAGATAAGACGATGCAATTAGCACGTCTCGCGGTACAGAGATCTCAGGATGGATATGCAATTAACGCAGGTCACCAGGCTCCGTGCTCAGGACAGAGCGTTCAGTTTGCTCCCAAGATGACTTCACACAGTTGTCTATCTCCTGAAGTGCAAGAAAACTTTTCAAAGAAATCAGGCAATTTTGAAAAGGTTAGGGGAAAACTGTTGTTTCAACTTGATTCAGAAAGTGCTATTCTGATAAATCTCCCACAGTGCATCATGGAAATACTGTTTAAAATTGAGCAGAGTGGCCAAAATATATACAAGTTCCTCACATTATTTTTCCAAATATATTTCATTCACTTATTACATCAAAATTTGAGGATGTTAATGTTGGCTGTAGTCTCAAAACATCAGAAAGCATGGAAATCTTATTTGATAAAGGTATATTTTGCCTTTTTTTTTTTTTTTTTTTTTTTTTTTTTTTTTTTTTTTTTTTTTTTTTTTTTTTTTTTTTTTTTTTTTTTTTTGGTACCAGGGATTGAACTCAGGTCCTCGGCCCTTGCAAGGCAGGTCACCGAACCGCTGAGCTAAATTCCCAGCCCAGATAAAGATATGTTTAAAACTGAGAATATTACTGAAACATCACAGCCATAGAGACAGCCTAGCATGTAATTTTAGGAAATATGAACTGTCTTTTAAAACTTTGCAAGGAAATAGGTTTAGATATAAAAAGGCACATGTAATGTCATGGTGGAATTCTTTTTTAATTAATTTGTTATCCTGAATAAAAGAGCAGCCCTGGGCAAAAAAATGTCAAAATAATCAACATTTATTGGTACTATTTCTTCCAGCAGAAACTGCTAACCTCTATTATAATTACGTAGAATTTACTTACTATTTTTCTAAGCATTTGTCACATTAGAACCCATTTTTAAGTCTCTTCCATGATAATATAAATCCTTGGAAATGGGGAATAGGTTCGAATCTACCTTTCTATCACCATCATCTGTCATAAAATTAGTTTCCAATAAATATTTGCTTAGTAAACAGGAAAAAGTTTATATATAGTTCTGCAATAAGTTCCATTGTGTATTGAGCCTCCAAGATATGGGTCTTTTGCGGTTATTTCGAGGGAGGCACCCTCAGGTTTACATAAACGGCAAGCAAATAGTGTGGCTCGTAGTGCTGTATCTCTCACAAGTGGCGCGCTCCGGCTCACCATAATGTAATGTCGCCAGTTGGAAAAGCCATGAAGTGGAACTAAACAGTCAGTGAAGTCTGCACAGATTCTGGGAGAGGCTCCAGGCTGCTAGACCACACAAAACACCCAAATATAGAGCAAAGTAATTCCCTGGCATTCACAATCCTCATGGGGGAAATAAGGAGCCAGATAATATTTTGTAAATTAATGTCAGCACAATGACTGTATCTTTAAGCTCTGTCAACAGTTTCTTGGCCACTGTGCTGACATTTACAAACAGGTCTCTCTGTCTTTAACTTAGGCACTGGTGAGAATTGGCAGTCCTGATCCTAAGAAGCCTTAGATGTTGAGGAGAGGAGTAATATTTATCACTGGGAAAAGTACAGTTACCCAGAAGGGGACAACAACATTGAATAAAAGCACTAAAAAAAATCACAAATCCATCAGGAAACTTTAAATATAATAAAGGTTAGACTTGGAACTTTGATGACTAGATTCTAAGCCTTAGGTTGCATAATTTTCTTCTCTTAAATCACGATTGGTTCCGTAGGAAAAGCTGGTTTGAACATGCAAATGGAAGCTGAATGCCTACATTTTTAGTGGGAAAAATTATATAGATATGGATATCGATATGAATATGGAGAGTCATGACAAGACATTAAGCACACCATGACAGAAGTCTGCAACTTTTGCTCCTCACACCCAGAAAGGTCAACTTCTCATTGCAGGAATCCCCACCCGTGATTTTATGAAGGAAATATAAATAGGAGACAATGAGACATTGTTAGCCTCATGATGGCCCTAATTCATCGCCCCATGTTATATCCCACTGCCTGAAATTACCCTTGATCTGTTATCCATCTCTATTTGAACTTCACTGACTTTGTTTTTTGTTTTGGGATTTCTTTTTTGTTTGTTTGTTTTGGTACCAGGGATCCAACTCAGGACTTTATGCTTATGAGACAGGCTGTGGAACCACTGAGCTAAATCCCCAGCCCTGAACTTCACTGACTTTGAACTACTGTTTGTGTTTCTGGAAACAAAACCCATAACTGCTCAAGTCTTGGACTCAGGATGCATTTTATCTTTGCACTGGAAACTTGAACACTTAGCTTAGGAGTTAGATACATGTTTTTGGACTCAGCTGGAGTTCAGAGTAATCTTCTTTTCTCGATAAAAGTCCACATTCCCTGTAGCAGTTGGCAATCTCACTCAGCTTCTCACTGCCCGCCTCATGAGGAAAGGAGATGGTCTGGCTTCCATATTGTGCCTGGCTATACAGCTGCAGATGATGACCAGATACCAAGTGAAATAGCCTTTACCCCATTTTCTAAGTAACGGCCAAAGCAGCACTGCCTGACTCTACCGTAGAATGTGCCTCATCACTTAGATCATAAGAAATATTTGCTCAGTGCCCAAGCAAGGGAGGTAGATCACAGATCACACATCTTGCTCCTGATTTTTAGAACAATATAATCTGTACATTCAAGTGGTCGCTCCAGCAAGTACCTGGGCATTTCCCAACTGAGAGCACAGGGTCAAGCACTCTTGAGTATGGTGTTTCTTGGTGCCATTTGTATGTAAATTGCTTCTCTACATTTGTAGAGAAGTGTTAAACCAGCATCCATATGGAACATACGAACAAAAACATGAGGATGGGCATAGTCCAGGGAAAGTGTGTGAATGGTACCAAGGCCCTTCCTCTCTAAGTTCTGGGAAAATACATTTCCCCAACAGTAATAAAAAAATCATAATAAATGCTTGTTAAATATTGAACTTTGAAGGCAACTTCACAAAACCAATCGAAGCTACAACTTTATTTCAAATATTTCAAACATTGTCCTGCTTTTATAACCTATACACAAATGAAGACACCAAACTACTTTGCTTTTCTTCAGGATAAAGATACTTGAGGCATTTATAACAAATTTCTAAGTTCCTTTCTTTACTTACAATGAGTGGTACAATGAATCACATGGGATTAGTCAGTAGTTCCAGGTTTAGTTTTAATGCCCCTCAAAAATTAATAATAACTGACCTGGAAAGTCATGTCACACATATTGAAAAAGAGAAATGAAAGCAATCATTGTTCTCATTAATCTCTCAGTGTAAGTTCTCAAAAGTTAGAATAACCAAGGTTGAATTGACATTTAATTGTAAAATGATAAGCAGTCAAGGAGAATGTGCTAAGCTTTTTAATTTCTGTTGTTTTTATTTCAACTGAAGTTGATTCTTAAATGCTGCATTTCCTGTAGAAGATTTTAAGGTAGTTAAAATAATGAATTAAAGTACATTAAATAGCAACAAAATAGAGGCTACCTTAAGTATGAGTTTAAATAGTAAAGGAATTTCATAAATAAGAAAACTATATCAAGGGATTTGATTAAATTATTCATAATTATCATAATTTATTGAACGGAAAACTGCTTCTGGTGTTTTACAAGAATTCTAAAAACACTGTACAAGAAGTGATCAAACTACAGTATGTGTGTAAAAATATTATTACAGTAAAAGACACATTTCAATTAATCCCCTAAAATACTGCTCCTGGCTCCAAACACACTTATCTCATTATTCTTGCTACTGCCTAAAGCAGTTCTGCAAGTTACCTTTCATAAGAATCTTTACAAAGTATAATAAAAAATGCAGTGAATATTGCAGCAGAGTGACACCCAACAGAAAGGCAGACTTGTAAAATATTACACTGTGTCTTCATCCGCCTTATTTACTGGATCTGGCACCATACAACTCTGGCTCTTCCTCAAAGTCCAAAGTGACCATCAGAGGTAAACATTTAAAAATGATTCAGGATGTGGAAGCAACAATTTCAGCTCAAAAGATTTCCACACCTGCTTCAGAAAGTGGCAAAAACAATTGGATAAGTATGTTTAAAGTGAGGGGTGAATATTTTGAGGGGGATTAATGACAATGTCTTTCACTATAATTAATTTTTTTTAAATTTCAATATTCACTATATTTTACAGTCACACCTTACAGATATTCCACAGTTTAAGACTTTCAATAGCATGGCTCTACATGAACAGGGTTTTAATTTACTTAAATATTTGCTCAAAATGTACACTTGACTAGGTTTTACTTGAAACTATTATAACAACCCAAAGCCTCTATGGACTGCTAGGGTTCTACACCAATACACTGTCTAATATTTAAATGAGCACTGAAGAAACGGGTGGGTGAATGAATTTTTGCACTAGAAACTTCCTACAATTTTCTCATAAAGCTTTTTTTTCTTCTCTTCTTGTCTTGACAGAAAGAAAACCACCCTTAGGTAAGGTCTATTTCATACAACCATAATACTCTTGATAATGAAAAACTACACACTGGCACTTAATCTTCTAAAACTCTTCCAAAATTGTGCCATATTAAATTAGTGAACTATGTAAATTGGGTTTATAGAATCATAAAGTTCCTCAAGTTCATTCCATTTCTAAAAAGCAGTATTGTACTGATCCTTGTGATTATTCTTTTGATTAACAATTCTTGCTATGTTGGAAAAAAAAGAATATTTCTCATTGATACTGGATAATTAAAAGTGATCAAATTGATCAATAGCCTACCAAGTTTTATTGTTTCCAGATTCAAACCCACCTTTTCTGCCACTGTTGTCAAAGCCAAAAGTAGATGCCATCCATCTTTGTATTTACATTAACAAATCGCATGAGCCATAGATCAGCACATTTAGGTTTCATTTTTACTCATTTAATTAAAAAAATCTTTTCTTTCATAGAAGGTGATTTTTGCTATCATTTACCAGTGACAATTTTAAATTAGTTACAAACTGTTTAAAACCTACATGTCTATGCCTTCCCCAAACCGCTATCTACGTAACTCCTTAAAATGTTTCATTTTTAACAACATTAAGGTCATATTACATAGACCTTAGTTCTTTACTGCCCTATGATAAAAAAATAAAAATATATTTGATAAAATTTACAATGAAACATACATTCCCAAATTCATAAACTCACTATTATTCTAATGTCCTTCAAATGTATAATTGACCTGAAATATGAAAATTGATCTTCCTTTTGTCCTAAAAGTTTTGCTTAGACTTTTGGCCAAAAACCAATATAAACTTAACCTAAGACTTAAGTCAAGCTTTAGTATTCTTATGCAGGGTGTATTTATACATGATTTCCTAGTTAAGAGGCAAAAAGATGAATTTTCATAACATGAGATTTAAGCAATATTTTCTTTTACCTGACACTTTGGATGTATGAAATGTGAAAAAACTGGACACCAACATCCACCAACCACATAATTTTTCCAAGATAAGTTTGTGACAGAAATAACTATGGTGATATAAGGACAATATGTCTCTGGAGCTCATTGAGATTCTCAATGTTGATTGTAGTTACTATACCACGTATCATTTTTTCCATATTTTTCAGACATTAACAACAAAGAGGACTTGAAGCAACACTTTTCTTAGGTTCAAGAAATAGAATTTAAAAAAAAAAAACTTCAGTAAGCCAATGAAAGAGTGATTTATACTTGACCAAATCTCTAACCAGAACAAAAGTAAAACATTCTGGATTTGAGTGGTGATGTCCACCTAAGCTTTTGAGCCAATATTTCCATTTGACAGAGAGGAGGCTGAGGTCCAGCTGGTGCTAAAGGACACCAGTGGCAGCACTACCTTTGTCATTCCACCTGCCTAGCTTTGGGGTGACATTTTTTCTACTCAAAGAAAAACTAAACTAAATATTAAACTTGTTAAATTTCATCAAATTTCTGCAACAACAATGATGTCTATGAACCTGTTGTCACCTATCCCATGGATGAGTTTTAACAGAAGGCAAGAATTACGTGTGGGGTGGGATAACTGAAGTGTGGACTGCAAATCTATTTGGAATTCACACTTGGACACCATTAAAGCTAGAGAGACCCATAGGCATCTTCCCAAGCAGCTGATGCCGACTTCTAAAAAGAGGACTCTGTGGAAGACAGACAGGAGAAAGAGAAGACCACAAGCAGGGGGAGAACAACCACAAAATCAGGCACCAAAGATGAGGGCAGACTCTCAATGGTAATTTCTAACATTGAGAATCTACAATTCAAATTTGCTCTTCCCAAGCTGGAAACACTTGTATAGTTTATCTCAAGGGCATCAGTAGCAAACAAAACCCTACATTTTGTAGGAGATCTTATAGCAGGTGGAAGATCTCTTCCTGGCCTGAGACATTTGTCAATTCTGGCTTAGCCATTGAGTCACTGATGGGCTCAACACTAAGCCCCCTAAATACAAAAGGGACAGAGAAAAGAATTACAAATCAGTGTCTTTACATATAGGCTGTCACACCTATTCCAAAAACTATTGAAAGTAATAACCTTACTTTTGATAAAATAATATTTTCTGGCATTGTTTTATCTTTAACATAATAATGCCTTATAATTAACCCCAAATCAAAAAGAAATATGTTGACTATGGATGGCAAGAAACTACCTTTAACTAAGCAGCAAGACAGGAAGCCACTATGTACTTTATGCTAGCAAAATGAGTTGCTTTTGTCTGGCAAATAAGCATAGACATGAATCACCTGCTTGTCAAAAGCTGCTCTTTCTTTGGAGCATTACTATTACCACAGAAAAAAGAACAGTTGTGTTTGCTCATATTGCAACTGAGAGTGACAGCTAACAGAAAACATTTCCAAAACATTTGCTGAGGATACCTTCACACTGATAAACCTGTAAAATTCCATCTGCAGCTTGTCCAATAGTATATAAACCTAGATCAAAGTTTGATCAATAGAAGCAAGTGACTGGCTGTCTTAGGAAAATCTATTTTGCCTTTTCAAGTTTAGATTCTGTTGTTAAGGTGATTTACAGATTGAATTTTAGATTTCATGCTCAAAGACTGAAGATTATTAGCATTCTTTGAATATAAATGAATACTTTGTTGTGGGATTCAATTTCTCGCTGAATTTTAATTTCAAAGATGTTCTTTTTTTGTTTTGTTCATATTAATAATCAGAATTTTAATCATCTTCATATGCCTGTACAAATACAACAGAGTTGGAAAATGAGGCAAGTGTAGTTAGTAACACAAACTATAAAGTTTGAATTCTGTATCACATCAGGACCATAATATACCAAAGACACATCTCCAATGTAAAATAATCTCATTGTTATTTTAATACATACAAAGAGTGATTATGATGAAAGATATTCACTGAGTATAATACGTTTCCTTAGCGCATGGTGATTTTTTTTCCAATCAACTATACAGCAAACCTCCTAAATATATCAAATCTTTTATAACTTGTACCCATGTGATGCTATTAACTTAGCTTTTTCTTTTCACAGACATGAATATTAACATCAAATATATTAGTTCTTCTCCAAATCAAAAAGGGCTATAAAATATCAAGAAGAATTCACAGAGTAAGTGGAAACCGACCACTATCTGGAATAATTCTTTAAAGAGAAATCTTTAAAGAAAGATTTCACCTTTATGAAACAAAATACAAAGTGCATCTCATATTTTTAATAATCTCCATTCTTAACACATTTTCATAAATATACTTTATGAATGAAATATCATGATGTATAAAACACAGTAACTCTCTAGTTAAAGTAGATTTAATAATACAGGTATCAGATTTAAATATTATAAGCAGCAGCTAATGGAATAGTTTGATTTTTAAGGCTCTAGACTTCTGGATGTTTACCCTCATCTTAATGTACCCATTAATATAAGGTAGTTAGTACTGTGTAAATAACAATTTTGTTTTCAATCACAAATCCTTTGCTTATAATTTAACTTGTAACTGCTGTTCATATTTAAGTAAGAATGGGTACTTGTTCTAAGAGATTTAGATAGCAGGTTTTTTTTGTTTTGTTTTGTTTTGTTTGTTGTTTTTGGTTTTGTTTTGTTTTGTTTTTTGACACAGGGTTTCACCATGTAGTTGAGACTGACCTGAACTCACTATGTAGCCCGGGCTGGTCTTGAACCCACAGTATAGATAGCAGTCTTTTAAGAAAAAAGATGAATTGTATAAAATAGATTAGTAGTAGTTTAAGGTAAAAATTATTGAAGCAAGAAAAGATTTGCAGAATTTAACATATCATAAATTACTGTTTAATAATTCTGGGAGAAAAGAAGAGTAGACATTTAATTTAAACAAAAATGCTTCGGTGAAAGTATTGATTACTTTAACTGTAATTATTACAATAAAAAAGTAGAATTTGACTTCATGGTACACCCTGTCACTAAAAGAAATGATATATTTCCTTTAAAGCACCAAAATTTATAGGCACAATCCAAAGCTACATTTATGAAATATATTTTACTGACTTATAGCCATGACATTTTATCTATATGAATGATACAAGTACAGATATATTTTTCTAATTTTCAAAAGTTTCATCTTGTATTTTTTCCCTTATTTAATCTGAAGTTTGTGATTTTATTCCTAAGGAATATGGCAATTCTTTTTTGTTTTGTTTTTCCCCATGCTAAGAGATTATTTCAATTTTGTGATAACAGTGAGGAAGTGGTGTTATAAAGATATTACACTTATTACTTCCTAAGTGTCCCTAGTCCTGAAAACAGTGCATTCTTCTCTTATGCTTTGATGAGATCTAGCCTTCTGAGATGGTGTACTAAGATGAACAAGATAGGGCTTGGAAAATGAGTGCTTATTCACATTAGATAGGTCCTCAGCTAGGGTCATTTAGTCCTCAAAAATTCATACGCAACTTCTAACAAAAGATGTTAAAGTGCTCTCACCCTTCTGAAATTTTCAATATAGAAAGATTTCTGAGTTTTAAAATAACTAGGAGATGGAACAATCTGAAGTCCTGAAGTTCAGACATAGAAATCACCACTATTCTATAATATTAGGTAAACTCTGCAATTTCATTTTCTTTTTAAAGATGTTCCCCCAACTTCCTGAGCTCTTTCTGGAGATTTATCTCTTCAGTAACCACCCCAGTATTTTGGCAATAGTGATATCTCCAAAAACACTTGATTCAAAGTAAATGTGTTGCTTTCCTTTTGGAAAAACATCAGCTTCTCCCTGCTTCCAACCTTTCCTCCCTTCTCTTTGGCACCCTACACTTTTTAAACACTCTTCCAATTATCCCTTTATTCTGTGACCATATCAAATATGAGCCACATACAAACACAACTTCTGATACCATGAAATACAGGATAAATTAGAGGAATTTGGGAGACTGGTGTTTTGTTAACGAAGTTATGTAAAATAAAACCTAGATTTTTAAACTATTCTGTGCTGTTGATCTCCCTATTTTTCTCCGTTCTGCTTCTTAATACTGCAGAGAAACCCTGCCTGCTTGTCTACACAAACAAGTGAGAAATCACAGAGCTCTGCCACAGCATTTGCTTTTTATGCAGCTCATTTTATGAGAGCACCTGTTCATGCAGATAAATGATGCCAAACTTGGATGCCAGCCCCAAAGATAGTGACTTCGTTGCAGGGAGCCAAGCAGGAATTGGACCAGCACGCAGTAGGCAAGTCCATCCAACCTCTGTAATCAGGGCCTGAGGGTCTGCATGTGCAGCAGCTGGTTAGATCTCCTCTATGCCTGCTCATCCTGCTTACTGTGGAAGAAAAGTACATTTATAAACACAACCCTATGTTAACATCCATCTCTGGCCATAAGTTGCAGTGGGTCCTCTACTCTATATTCATCGGTTGGCATTTGAATGAACATGGCCCTGTGTAAATAATTTGAAGTATGGCAATTATCACAAGTGTACACATCCAACAGACTGTGTCTGCTGTCAGTTGTTGCCAATTCTATAATAAGGGGGATAATTCTGTATCTAAAAACAGCCAACACAGAGAGAACTGGTCAAAACCATACCAACCAGTTCCTGTTATCATGCACACACTATCTTTTGGAGAACATTTTCATCATTCTAGAGTGAGATAACTCTTCACGGTAATCTTGGAAAAGTAGTTGACATTTATAGAAGCAAAATCATTTTCAGAGTGGGCTCAGTTCTCAAATAAATAATATTTGCTTTATGAAAACTAAAAAAAAAATACTATAGATGCTAAATAGCTCGATCAAGGCAACAGTTTTGAAGCACAAGTCTGACTCCAGGATTCATGTTCTGAACACTGTTTTATTCCATCGGATTCTCAAAACAAGCCAATAAAATATTGTATTTTCTATTGTATTTTCGACACCTTAACAAATAACCAGAAATGTGATGGCTAAACCAAGAAAAACTTACCATCTTACTGTGTGGAGGTTCAGAACTGAAAATGGTCTCAATGGGCTAATTCCAACCCATCAGCTGAGCCACCCTCCACTTGGAGACTCTGGGGCTGAGTGTGTTTCTTTACAATTTGTATTTCTTGGCTTGTAGCCTTTCACAGCCAGAAATTTATGTCAAGTCTTTCCTACACTGGGTCATTTTGACACTAACTCTTCTCCCTCTAACTTTCACATTCAAATACACTAGAGTTATCATGGGTCCACCTGGATAATTCAGGATAATGACATTACTTAAAGTCAATTTCATAACATCTTTAGCCCCAAATTCAACCTCATATCATCCTGGGATTCACAGGTTCTGGGAACTAAAAGGAAACATCTTTTATGGCCAATTGTACTGCCCACCAAAACAGAAGTGATTATCTCCATACACACGTGAAAGAAGTGAGACTCGCAGATGCTTACTCATTTGCCTAGGATACTGAGCCGATAAACGGAAATACCTGAAGTGTGTCTACTTATTCTGCCCAATACCTGCATCTTTCAGATACATGGGAGGAAAGACATGGCCGATTCAAATGAGGTAATTTATGGAGAGTTTATTAAAAACATTATTTTAAAATGTGGGTAGGTTTAGAGAAGCTCAAAGGATGGATATTACCTGGGGACTAGACATGGTTCTGCTACTCCCGTGATGTGGTAAAAGGAGGGAGAATGTCACCAAAACTCTGAGTCAAAAAAGCCAAAAAGAAACCTGGACGAATGTAACTGTACCGTATCCCTAAAATGTACCAATAAACTCAATTAAAGCTGAAAAAACAAAAAAAGAAAACTGGACGGACAGGTTGGCAAGAGCAAGAACTCAAATAATGAGGAACACTCTGCAGGTGGCAACCCTGCTGAGAAAGCACCAGGGAATTAAGGACCCAACTTCGCTGTTCCCCTTCTCACTGAACCTCTCTGGGTGTTCTTCATTCCCGAGCCAGATCACAAGCCAGAGGCCAAAACAGCTAAGTGATAAGAACAAACATGTCAGCCTCGGTGGACAACAAAGTGGAAGAGGGCAGAGAGGTGATGGGCGGGGTGGTGGGGGAGCGAGCAGAGAGCAACCAGGAATTCTCCCACATTGACTTACTATTAATTACTGCTTTACATTAAGTGTCATTGCTGGCTGGGTGTTACTACAAGTCATTTCCTTCGATATTTAAATTTTACAAATGTGGTCCGAATCTGTTTTCTCTCCCAAGTTACCCCTTCCACTAGAAATATACCAATATACCTGCTCTTAAATGGCTTTATTTACCCATGGAGACTCATGGGTTCAGTGGAGATGACTAATGACTGAGCTTGTACTGACTGCTTTTTGACTGCATCTCTTCAGGTACAGGTAGACTAGGAAGTAAGGTTAACTTTTTGGAAAAGGTGTGAGGTAAAAATAACTCCTGTTACAGCTGATACTTTATAAAAAATATTAAAAGGCACTTTTATCAAGATAATAGGGTATAATTCTTTTTCCTTTCATAGACTTTTTTTTAAACAATATCTAGAAGACATCAGGGCTACTTGATAGCTTTTTGAAAGACAGATCAAGGGTGTCTCTCCCCTATCTCTTCTAACCACAGCTTTACTTCAGCTTTTCTTTTTGGCTGTTCTTTTAGTTGCATTCAAAATGAAAATCAAGTTTCCCTGAACAATCTCCTTATTTATACTGGGAACTTCATCTTTTAATCGCACTTCCTATGAGTTCGGGGCACATTAACTTTTGAAAAATATCAACTCATATTTATTTGCATTCAATTTTTCTATCCTTTGACTTCTTTCCAATTTGTTACTCCATGTCAACCTATGACAGAACTTTGACTTGAATAAACTCAAAGACACTTCTGAATACATCAGATAGCCATTCAGTAGCCAAATACTTATCTTTCAGTACCTTTTTTCTTCTTCTTTTCATATCTTTCAGTTCTTAAAACACCATCATCACTAATTTACAGAAGAAAGAGATAGTAGAATTAGGATAAACAAAGCCAAGAAAGGAAGTAGGAGTGAAGGACAGAAATCCGCCATTTATTTTCTGTCAAGTGCATGACAGGGAAACCCAAAGGAAAGGACTGTAACCAGTTGCTACAGGGATAGGGAAGATGAGATGTGGCTAAAAGTGACATCAAGAAGCTGGAGACAAGCTTAGGAAGAAATCACTGAGGAAAATTACTCAGAATTCCATGAGATATACCCACAGGGATGTGGGGAAAAGTACAAATAACAGAACCCAGAGGCAACATTTTTGGCATTATAACATGAAATAATATTTCAGCAGTCTGTGCAATAGTCTGTGCTGGTTTTAAAGATTAAAGGCTAACTTCAGCACTCTGGCTGAGCAACTATTCCAGTATTGGTGCCATGAAACCACTCACTATAAGCTCTTAATCAAGGAATAAGTCATCCAAAACCTTTGGTCCTGTCCGGTAACCTTGTGTCACTTTTTGGCAGATCTATACCATGAAGCCTCATCTTGATGTTTGCCACATTATGAAGATAAAATCTTTCATCTAGCTACAAATTCAGGGTTTCTTTCCCGAGTAATGGCCTGTCTAATTGAAGACAGCTGCTTTGCTGGTTTCAAACTAAAATAAACTTGAACTTTTCCCTTATAAAGTAGCTTTTTCTAAGTGAAGCATCTCTATTAACCAAAAGAACTTGGAAATCATCAGAGTATGAAATTTCCTGTACTCCAATTTAAGTTCATCCCATGAAAACTTATAGAACTATACAAATTGGGTCAAAGAACAGAATTTTAAGCTAACTGGGGATGGGGAGGGGAGAATGTGGATTTCTTATATTATTCTCTAGAAATTATAATGTATTGTGATCAATAGAGAAAATTTTTCACATCCTAGACCAAGAAGTAGACTTTAATCTTTTTGTAACACTGTAATATAACTCAAAGACCAGATTTTTGCAATGTAGATATGACAAATTTATGTTTTAAATTGTATGTTGAGAACATTTTTCAGAGAATATAGAAAGATGTAATGTCATGCTGAAATTTACAATAAGAAAAGTTAATGCAGGTAGAAACATTTCTTCTTTACATCTTTCAGCTCTCTCACATCCCACATGCCAGGAGGTAATGGTGGGTAGGGAAGGAGAGCAGTGAAAAACGCCTAACTGGAGGAGAGAACAGGTAGGTATGGAGAAGGAAGGGTGAACTAATATTGACTTGTGGACAATTTATACACAGGTTCTAATAGTTCTCTGCAAATAAGTAGAAAAACTGAGATGCCATCTGGCATAAGCATTCTCACACAGATAGATCAGAATGTATGGGAACAGAAAAGGAAATGGTGAACATCCAAAAGCTAAGGCAATAACAAAAAAAAGGGAGACAGAAGCATTTATCACAAACTGTCTAAGGGTTTTACGAATTCCCTGATAGAGTATAGGTTAGCATCAGAATCAAATTGCATGTTCAATATAATCTATTGTTTATTCATTTTAAAGCTAACTGGTATATGATCTGTGAATAATTCATTTTAGGTAATTTTCAAACAATCTTTTTATCTTTCTTACACCCTAAGTTAAAGATTATTCATATAAAGTGAGTCAAAAGTAAGGTCAGCCGATACTCTGCTGGTGTTCAGGAGAGAAAAGTGATGGCAAACCTTTTAGGGTTTTCAGGGATGCAAACAGCCCATGGTGACATGCTTACCATAGGGTTGCCACCACTGGCATAGACAGACCAAGTAAGTAGCACCGCCCTCAGACTCCTTCCTCACCTCACAGGACTCACAGCTGTCTACAAGTCCTGCACATAAAAGCCACGTCTGCCCTGAGTGTTTCCTTGCTCAGAATGGATTGGAAAAACATCATTAACATCTTCCTTCCTCATTAAAAGTACAATGCATGTGTGAAGCTAATAGTAATGATTTCCAACCCATTTCTTTTCTGTATGACCTGCTTTCATTGAAAGATAATATATATACAAATTTTAAAATAATTAATAGTTTTCTTTCCAAATACCATTGGTTTCTGTTAGGGACACTTTTAAGAAGCTTCCCAAAGGTTATGAAACTTTAGAGTCTTAAACTCTATTGTTGTATATCTGCTGACCATACTACCTGCCCATGTTCTGATTCTTCGTGTAATGTTATCATTTCTCCTACTGGCTTTTTTAGTTTTTAGTTTGTAAAGCATTTTATTATATTTTCATTTTCTTCTAATGTTCCAAATACACACACACACACACACACACACACACACACACACACACACACCAGGGATCAAACTCAGGGCTTCGCACTTGCCAGACCTACCTCATATTTTTAATGTGTCTTGTTGTTCCAGTTGTCCTACCTGGTTTCTGACTCTGTTGAAATTTACCCCTTCAATCTTCCTCCTGACCACCTGGCTGCAATTAACCCTGACTTACTTAGTAACCTTTCAAACTATACAGTCATGGAAACCCAGCTCTTATTTCCCTAACACTCACTTGTTTCTGTTACTACCTGACTCTTCTCACAAGCCAGAGACCTTCTGCAGCATGACTCAACGTTCCCAACTCCATTCCTCATGTCTGTTCTCTGTCCTGGGCCTCCATTCAGAGGATTCGCTACACAGCAACTTACTAGTTAGTAGAGTTAGAATTGCAAACTGTAAAAATTTAAATTTGTTGAATTGCAGAAAAAAATTGTTTTTCATTTTTAAGCAAATCACCATTAATAATGACATACACACTAAGTGTTCTAAGTCGACAAGCTGAGTGGAAAAAAGCAATGGAAATGGTTTAATTATAGCTGTATAAACTGTATAGAATATTCCTGGTCTTAGCTTCTTTATCTATAACACAAAAAAATGATTCTAACACCCTAACGTACATCCAGACATTATGTCAAATACAATGAAACCAAATACATTTATGTAAAACAAAGTCAGCCGAATAAAATTAAAATAATTGAAGACAGTAAGAGCTCAATAATGTAGAGAATCATAGTATTCAAAGCTTACAATCTCTCATATACATATCTAAAAATAGTTTTCTAGTTGTGGTGATGGAATTATAAATATATAAGCAGTGTTTTTCCCTGTCAGGGTATCTTGGGAACACTCCTGATGGTGGCTGGCACTAGAGTCCTGACCCTTTCACCCTTGCCATCACACTGATGTTCATCGGCCAGCGCTCACATTTTGTTTTTGCAAGTGTTTTCTAGACATCGGAGTCAACTTTGTCATTGGCTCAGGAAGCCAGAATTTTGTGTCCTCTGAGTAGAACTTTTAAATGTGAATTTTACACTGGCTCTCAGAACTCCATAAGATTAATCCACTTGTACTCAAAGAGGTATTAGCATTAGAACCATTTCAGATTACCTTGCTTTCCTTGTTTTAGTGTCTGGAGATCTCTAGGTAAAATCTTACCTAAAATTACATTTTAAAATGAATAAATTTAAATATAAACAAGAATCTCCTTCTACTTAAATATTTAGGGTCGGCTTCTGGTTAAGGCCACAGGAAAGAAATTGATATTTTAAAAAAGAATATAAAATGTATTCAGACAGTGTTTGATGGCACAATTGACATCATGAATTTGAAACCCAGCAGTGGGCTCCAGGAATACTTCCTGCATATCCCTGTGCTTCTACCATCATGAGTAACCTCTGTGTCAGCCCTGGGAGATTTCATGTTTTCTTGTCTTTGCATGAAGCCTGAGGACTCTCTCCCTGATTGTCTATACCTAAACGAACTTCCTGATCCTTGAGGTTGCAGATTAACTGTCTATCTTGTGGAAAGCTTGCCCATGCTTTGCTGACACAGTCTGTTTCCTCTGTTATTATTCAACTGAGATACCTAGTAGAGCCTGAAAAGTTCCTCATCAGACACCCAATTTTCAAAGATTACATAAAGACTCATGATCACACCATGATAGGCAAAGGTCTTTGATGATGTCAGATAGAGTAAGCTACATTTAGTACTTGACTAGCTTCTCAGTGTGAAGCTCACAAAACTCATGATCAAATCAAGGTCTCAAAAATCATGCTTTTTTTCCTGTGTCATGAGTTAGGAAACACTTTCCAATCATGATCTAAACACTAGTCACAACAGTAAACGATAAAGCCAAGAACACCAAGACCCCAGTGTTCTAAATGAGTCTGGTTGTAAATTAGTTTTATTGTACTTCTTTACATATTCATCTTTCATTTAGATCATGCTGCACTTGTATGCATAGTTTTTCTTTATCCTCGGACTGTGGTAAAGTCCAGGCAAATAACATGAGCTGAATATGTTTAATATGGAAAAATGGAAACTGCTTCTGTGGCTCTTAAATTGAGGCCATACATCTTAGGGAGATGATATTAAAGGTGCGAGTAGTGTCTGCACCTGCCCTGAAAGCCAACATCACATGAGACCAGTGAGAAGTAGGAGGTAAAGCAGGGCTACCTGCACCCCCCAAAATGGAGCTCTTAGTGGACAGTGTGGCTTTATTTTATAATTGCTCCACTTGGTACATTACTGTTTGCTATATGCTACGCATGATTTTGCAGAGCAACTAACAAGAACAAAAAGTATGCTTGCAACAAGGTTAAAAACAAAGAGAGGACTTTTTTGTTGCAATTGATAACTTATAAAGGCTACATTGCCAGGTTTTTCAGAAAAATTGTTCTTAACCTTTGTTTCATGCCTATTTGTTGAAAGAAGATAATCTAAGAAATTACCTGTGAGTCATCCCTTCCTGTGAATGTAGAAATACTAAACCAATTCCTATTAAAGACTTAAGAATTTTTGCCTTGAATGTTTTTGATAGCATGAAAAACTATCAGACAGAGATTTGAGACCTTTCAGAGTTTATCACTGAAGGGTAACAAGACAGCGACAGTCCTGGAGGATTCCTCCCAGCATGTAGTTCTTAAAATGGAGGCTGCGGGTGTAGCTCAGTGATAGAGCACTTACAAGGCCTGAGTTCAGTCCCCAGTACTGAGGATAAAATAAAAGAGTGAAAGAGTTAAAAGCTAAGACACAAGTAAATACCATCAATGTAGATGATGTCAGCGTCCAGCCAGTATGGAGGTTCTCGGTGCACAGCAACTGTGTAAGCTTTGAATGGGATGCAACACAGCAACATCTTCAGGTTTTCAACTGAGCATCACGTGCTTCCCAGCCTCCCTCCCGCTCCCAGAGGACAAGTGAAAATCTAGACAAAGGAGACAATGTCTACCAAAAACTGGAATCATCCTTTTATGAGCTTAAATTCTTCAACAATCCTGTACAGACCCTTTGCCTCTGTCTTAAATTCTTCCAAAAGGGGTTTGCCTGACTTAAATGATGAGGTTTCACGAGCCAATCAAATTAGAAATTATAATTTGCAAGAGAGCTGGGGAGAAATCAAGCACGCAGTTTATAGGATTTACTGTGACGATTCCCAGGCAGAGAAACAGAAAGAGGAATATTCAGAAAATAATAAATGCCCAAACGAGCGCTGCTACCATTCACAGAACATTTCAGCTTCTCGTTTCTCCTCCCTGTGCATCTACTTGAGTCAGGCATCCATGCATAAAGGGATACAGGCGTGGTCGTTAGTTCTGCCCAGACGGAAGAACCCAAGGTTTAATCTCAGCTGTGCACTGATGGAGTATGATTTGGAAATTCAGAAAGATGTATGAAATGCATCTAAATTTAGAACCTGACACAATGGTGGTTGCTAGGAGCTCAAAAGGAAATCAAGGGACAAAGGGAGTGGCTTTTGAAGTGGTTGAACTCATTTACAGAGGCAAAAAGACTGTACCTTGTGATGTGTCCTCTGTGCCGCCATGGACTATTAGGATTAATGACTAAATGACTAGAGGGGTGCTCAGGAAAGACGTTATAAAAGCCGGCATTCCAGGAGAGACAGAGAGCTGACATTCATGACAATGAGCTGGGACTCAAGTATGAAAGTGATGCAAACCACGCCTGAATCTCAATTCTAATTTCTTGCCTCATGGGGCAGAAATTGTCTTCTGGTTTTATATAACGATAAATGTACCATATTTGATCTTGTCCTTATTTGAAATGCTGCATGTGCAATTTATTCTGTCACCATTTGTCTGTTTGCCCCTAATTCTGTTCTTTCTATACTGGCACACTCATCCGCTTCCTGAGCTTTGTTTTTGTTTAATATTAAGCATCTCTATGCAAAGATCCTGAAGTAATGGGGTGAAAAGAGAAGCAAGAACAGCACCAACAAAAAGTGTGGCCTATGTAGGAATCATCATGATTGTGTGAAGTTATCTAATTGCTTCGCTTTTTCTATGGCATCCTAGCTAATTCCTTCCGTCATTTAATTGGGCAGATCCAGATGGAATCCCCAGAATGATGACAGATTTCAGTTGGAATCAGCAGCTGAGTCATCACATAGTGTTAGGCCACTGTTACACAACATTTCTTATATGTGTGATGCTGAAAAAATCATCAGGGGTACAAATTATCATAGGATAACCCTGGTGATGAAATTAAGAGTGGAGCCCTTCACATTCAAAGTAGGAGATGCAGCATGGATTTTTGTTTCTATTAAAAAATAGTCTTCTATTTCACCAAAGATAAACACAAATAATACTCCAGATTTCCTACTCACACATTTCTTAAGAATGTTGTTACTCCAAATAAGCACACTACCAGAAAAAACCAATCTCTTCCTTTCTCATGCTCTTTTTCAAATTTATTTTGAGATTATATTTGTTTTCCATACAAGCAGGAAAGTTTCTACCAAAACAATCTTGCAAGTTTTCAGCAATCCAGTAGTCCACACTGGTATTCCTACTCTCCACCTCTTTAGATTAAGGCACATGTTTGCAGAAAATGAGCCAAGTAAGTTCTTTCTGATCTATGCACTGCATATACATCCTTGTTAGCATACAGGGTGGCGCATAAAGGATGTCAGCAACAAAAGCCAATTTTCAACACCTGAAGCACTTTGGCCCTGAAGAAGACATTCTTGGCCCCTTTCCTTCTATGATCTAAAGACATTTCCACTAACCTTGGAGTGAAGAAGTCTTTACAATTAAAAGTACAGTCTCTGGACCACACAATTGAAACCTTCATAATATTAAAGTTGGGAAACAAAAGAGTTTGCCTAATGAAAACTGTGAAAATAATAAAGGAAGATGGGGGAGAAGGAGGCTCAGCAAGGCAGATGAACTTCCCAGGGAATGTGCCTGCTTGAGGACAGGATGGCATTGGAGAGCTCTTAGACTATAACAAATACAGAAAGAGGAACAAACCTGGACTATCAGGCGCTCTTTGAGGATCGAAATGACTTCGCTCAGGGCTTCCATAATAACACTCACACCTGCTTTGTTTGCAAGGCTATTGTTCCCCAGGTCCCCTATTAGTACTCTGTCCTTTCAGTTTTTCTCCACCTGCGCTGTGAACAGTGGTGTTCCCTGGTGGTCCCTTTCATGTACCTGTCTGTTCACTGCTTTAAGCCTTTTCCAGGTAAATGCATCAATTTCCATAGTTACAAAAACTACTATCAACTACTTCCTGAATTCAAACCTTCCTTCTGAGAATGAGCCCCAACATCCAAATACCTCCTCTGCAGACACCCCTGAGTCCAAAAATGTGTCCAAAGATAAAATGCTCACTTCCCTTCACCACTGGGCTTGCTTGCTAAACTGTCCCCTACCACTGATCCACGTTCTCCACATTAACTAACTCTCAAGTTTGTATATTTATTTGCTTGTCCTTTACATTTAGGTGTATTGAAAACTATTGTGCGCCAGACAGTGAGTTAGGATCAGGAGGTACAATGTTACATGAGAGAACAGAGAACGCTCATGGAACTTATAGTCTACCTTTGATATACACAATAAACCAGCAAAACAAATAAAACAATTGCAGCTTCTATAAAGAGCTATGAGTATTATAAACAAGTTTCTGAGCTAGAGAACAATGGTAGGATATATATTTTATAGTGTTCAAGGAAGGCTTCTGAGAACTTGGCTTTTAAGAATACAAGAGAGTACAAGAGAATCAGATCCTTAGAAAAACAGTACTGGGAGCTAAAGGAGAAAGTGATTCAGTCCTACAGAAATGGGTTTCATTCTGTGGTCTACCAGAAGGCCAGCCAGGAAGGCTACAGGATAGATGAGGATAAGGGTGGTGTGTCACGTGCTTACCAACCAGCATCAACCATTTGATGACCAATCATTGTGCAAAAGTCTAAGTGGCTTATCACAATTGCACTCAGTATTTGTCTCGTTTCTTCTCTCTGTTTGGGAAATTAGGAAAGAAAGTCCCAAGGAAGTCAAGTAATTGGTACAAGGTCACAGGTACTCAGTGGTGAGCTGAGATATTGGTCCAGGCTGGTTTTCTTGGTACTCTGCTTTTCTGCCATCTATTGTCACTCAGATTGGAAGTAGATTTGGCAGGGACACGAGGAGTAGTGTGGATTTTGTTTTTGTTGGAATTGAAGTTACTTTTTGGGGTTTTTTTTAAGGAATAAAGACAATACTTACTGTCTGAGATTACCTGAAATTCATCTCTATTGGCAAATTCTCAATCGATTACTTTTTCTCAACTTCTGTAGATATGGCTTCACTGTCACTTTTAGCACAGGTCAATCCACACTGCTTAGTGCCATCGCTTTATTACTTATTAAATTCAAAGCAAATCAAGTCACAGACCTGCTTACAATTATTCAATAGCCATGCCTACCCTTCACGGAGAAAAAATTCTAAGCTCTCAGCATGGCATGGACAGTACTTCATGATCTGCCCTCCAACTCTCTCCACAGTCTCACACCAGATTATAATCTTTACCCTGTCCTTCTAGTACAGTGAATCTCTTAGAGTTCCTGAATGTGCTCTTTTCTCTCCCACTGTAACTGTGAAGACAACTTTACAGATGAGTGTTACAGTGATTTTGCTGAAACAGACCGATTTCTTTGCTATTTCCACTTGTGTATATGCTCCTCTCTCTCTTTGTCGTGTGTCTGGTCTTACAAACTGCCGCTGAAGTGAATTAGCAATTGAGTATGCTTAAGGTGTATTGAAAACTACTGTGCGCCAAGCAATTGTAACGACAATTGTAAAACTATTGTGCTACAAGCAGATCTGATGAGGTTTAGGTCATGCAATCTATAATCTAATCAATCTCCTTATCATCACCATTCCCTATCCATCAACCCAAATGCTTTTACTGAGCTAATTTCACCTCTTACTCAGTTTGAAAAGCTCACTTCTGGGGTTACCTCCTTCTCCTTCCCCCAGTGATGAGGTGTTAAAAGCCATCTTCTCCCAGTGTGCTCTGCACATATATGGGCTTGCATTTATCATGCTCACTGTGTTTACTTGTTTTTCTCCCCAATAAATTACGTCCAGTTTGAGCATGGGGATGTTTTCTTATTCATCTATGCCAAAGCATGGAACATGACATGAACTTTAATACAAATTTGCATGAGGGCCGGGGATTTAGTTGAGT
Organism: Fukomys damarensis; assembly: GCF_012274545.1. Taxonomy (NCBI): domain Eukaryota; kingdom Metazoa; phylum Chordata; class Mammalia; order Rodentia; family Bathyergidae; genus Fukomys; species Fukomys damarensis. The sequence goes on from NW_022900929.1 coordinate 69,196,990, forward strand.
GGTTCTGCTGCCTACCTTGCAAGTGCAAGATCCCCAGTTGGATCCCTGGTGCAAAAAAAAAAAAAAAATCCCAAAACACAAAACATCTTATAATCTGGGCATGGTGGCTCACACCTGTAATCCCAGCACTCAGGAGGCAGAGGCAGAAAGATTGCCACGAGTTCAGGGCAAGCCTGAACTATAAAGTGAGACCCTGTCTCCAAAAAGAAAAGATCCTAACGGTATAATTGACAGTGTATAATAGGAAGAAAAGGGCTAAAAGTGTAGGGGGAGTAGGAAGGATAGGGGAAAGGAAATAAGGGAAAAGAAAAAAATATGAGAAAATAAAAAATGGAAATAAAGTTTTTGTAAATAGGAAAGGGAGGAGGGGATGAAGGGAGGGCAGGGACAAGGGGAAAAATTGAGAACCAAGACCTGTCATGTAAAGGTACAAGGTCCCAATGATGAATGTAACTGTACTGTATACCTAAAATGTACCAATAAACTCAATGAAAAAAAACAACCCCCCCAAAAAAAACTTGCATGAATAAAAAGAGGAAAGAACAAATCAATTGCTATCATTCAGAAATGAGGCCAAAAAGGTAATCAATGGGGAAGAGGAGCTGCATGGTTTATTTTTTCAGGGACTATACGCCATTTCACATACTGACATCTACAAACTCATTCTACTATGTATCATTCTCTAAGCAAAAAACAAACTGGCATTTATGTGAATCACGTATGGAATATATTTAAATATCTCGGTTAAAAGCAAATATGATGCTTAGCTCATACATTCTGTAACCTGATAATTTGAAAAGAAACATATCATGATAAAAAGTTAATACTAACACATTTATAGAGAATTTTGTAATATACACAGCTCCTTAAAGCAAAATGTTTTAGATGTCAGTGGTGATCCTGTGATATGTGACATGTGTATTATTTGCAACATGCATTTTAGAGATTAGGGGACTAAAGCCTGAGGGATTGCAGATAGACCAGAAGTTCAGCGGCCAGTAAGTAATGGAACCCAACATGAACCCAGGTTTACCAAATCTAAATGAAGCAATTAATTTTGGTTACATTGGAGAAAAAGACCTCTAGGTATCTCGTAAGACCTAGGGGGAATATTGCCATATGAAGACATTAATTTTTATCTTGAAGTTTGCTATGAAGTCCAGAGTTCAGACTTCAGAAACCACTTCACATTTTAACATAATCAGTTTTCCTACAAAGCCTTAAAATCTTGGAGCTTTATTCTGAGCCTGAAGCAAAGGCTGTTTCTATCTGAAAAAGACCTCTAGGTATCTCGTAAGACCTAGGGGGAATATTGCCATATGAAGACATTAATTTTTATCTTGAAGTTTGCTATGAAGTCCAGAGTTCAGACTTCAGAAACCACTTCACATTTTAACATAATCAGTTTTCCTACAAAGCCTTAAAATCTTGGAGCTTTATTCTGAGCCTGAAGCAAAGGCTGTTTCTATCTTGAGAGTATTCATGTATTCCAGTCATTTTGTCATTTTTCTAGCCCAGAAAACACAAATATTTTTACTTTTATCCTCTCAGCATAAAGTAAATTTTAGATAATTCATTTCTACACTAGAGCTAGGAGTTTTATGTGTGTTTGTGATGTTGTTTTGTGCTGTGACCATGAAAAATTATAGTACACTGATTTGTGATTAACTTTTAACTTCATGTTCTGGAGAGAGGCAGAGACTTCAGAAAACACTCATAGCCATTTGTCAGGTTTATAGAAAAACATTCCTAAAAAACAGGACATGTTTAGTTACTTGATTTAAAAGAGAAAGGTAAATGGAAAATTACCAAAGGAGGCAGAGTAATTAAATGGCTTTCAATGATGTAAGTCCCATTCATTATAGAACTGTACAGTTTGCCTAAACATTTTTTTAATTTCCAATAAAATAAATATGCCCAATTTCTTTCAGCCTGAGGAAGGCATATGGGTAACAATAAAAATGATAAAAGATTGTCTTCGGCCAACAGCCCCCTCCAACACACACTGCAGTAGCTGCTATCTAAGGAGGCTGGAATTGCAGCAATGGAACCCTAGGCGGTGGGGAGGCTGGATCGAGATGCCTCGGGCTCTGAGATGGGATCCACTGCACCCCACAGTCACCTTGGGACAGTAGCACTGAGCCACCCCTTACAATTTCTTCTACAAATCCTGTGGACCATCGCCTGTACAGATGCATTTATTGAACAGATATCACCAAATAAATAAGATTTTGACAATAAATGCAATTTTCCCAGCTTCAAAAAACTGACATATTTAGTATAAAAGACACACGCACACGTGCGCGCGTGCACACACACACACACACACTATCAGAATATAATGTGCTAAGTGTTGATGGTTATGCAAGATGCTAAGAGGGCACAACCAGGGTAACCCAGCCCCAGCCCAGGGTAATTAATGGCTCTAGGAAAGACAAGTGCTAATATTAACAAGAAAAGATGGGTAGCAGTTAGTTAGGCTGAAGTTCATTGAATCCATTCCCAGCAAAAATAGCAACATATTTAAAAATATGAATTTGAGACAGAACACAGAGGCTTTTGGGAAATAATGAGGCTCAGGATGCATATAGTTCAGAGCAGGTAAATGGGAGGCATATGAGATGTGATGCTACAAACTATGGGAGGTTTCTAAAAATGCAGGGAGTCGTATATCATGCTATAAAATTCCTATTTCATGCCATGTGCTGTAGATAGTCATTACTGCATTAAGGGCCACCAAATGAGTGACATGGTAAGATTCCCCATATTGTACTAATGAGGCAATATGCAGAAAGAATAGAGAAGAAAACTAACACAGTAAGTCCCACTGAAAAAAAAGGATAAGGACCTAACTTTCAACACAAAAGTGTGAAGAACAGAAAAAGATTACAGAGGAAGTGTAAAGGGAATAGACTGCAGTGATCAGTGATAAGGTGATGATAGCTAACAAATAATATCTAGTCGGTGACAAAGAAGAAAACCTTAAAATTACTTATTAGTTTCTGATATAAGCATGAAATAAATAGTGGTAAAAAATCATCAACAGTGAAGAAAGAATAAAGAACATACCTGAAAAAGAAGATGGGAATTCTGGCTTTGTACAAGTTGTCCTTAAAATGATTGTGACACGTCAGTCGGGTATGGTGGCACATTCTTATAACCCCAGCACTCAGGAAGCTGAGGCAGTAGGATAACTGCAAATTTGAGGCCAGGCTGGACTACACAGTGAGTTCGAGGCCAGCCAGAACTATATAGCAAGACTCTGTCTAAAAACAAAACAAAGCAGGGCCAGGGATTTAGCTCAGTGGTGCTTCCGCCTGCCTCACAAGCACAAGATTATAAATTTGTAGCTCAAACAGATAGTGAGAGTTAAATTAAGAATGGAGATAATACTGTCCAAGGAAAATTTGTAAAATTAACTCAAAAGAAATGTACATTGTCTTCTATATTATCTTCAGTTTTAGTTTTGCATTTTACACTTAGCCCTAGGGTCCACTTTAATTTAATTTTTGTGAAGAATGTTAAGGCTTTGTCTAGATTCATTTCTTTATATGTGATGTTTATTTGTTCCATCATAGCTTATTGAACAGACAATCTTGATTCTATTGTACTGCCTTTCATCCTTTGTCAAAATTTTGTAAAAAAATTTCTGCTCTGCAAGACACTGTCAAGGGAATGCAAAGACAAGCCTTAGACTGGGAAAAAATTTGCAGAAGATATATCAAAAATGGACAGTTACATGCAAAGGTACAAGATCCCATTAATGAATGTAACTGTAATGTATATGTAAAATGTACCAATAACTAAAAAAAAAAAAAAAGGACAGTTATCCAAAGTGTACCAAAGAACTCTTAAAATTCAATGATACAAAGCCATACAACTCAAAAGTGACCAAACTTTAACAGACAACTTACCGAAGGACATACACCAGTGATAATAAGTATATGAAAACATGCTTAACATTATATCTAATTAGATAAGTGAAAATGAAAATATCAATAAGATACTATTGTACAACAATTATAAAGGCCAAAATAAGAACACTGACAAGGAACGGTGTTGGGGAGAACATGGAATAACAAGAATTCTCACTCAAGGCTGCTAGAATTACAAACTGTACAACCATTTGGAAGACAGTTTGGAGATTTCCTAAAATTAAATAAACTCCTCCATACCATGCCAGAAGGAGGCTCTTTGGTATGTAGTCAAAGGAGCTGAAAACATAAGAGCCCCCCCCCACACACACACATGAAAACCCTCACTTGAATGTCTGTAGCAGCTTTATAGTAACTGTCAAAACTGGGAAGCTACCAGGATGTCTTTCAGTAGGGTAAATGGATAAACTGTTAAATACACAGTCAGCTGAATATTATTCAGTGCTAAAAAGAAAAGGGCAATCAAGACATGGAAAGACAAGGGATATACCTTTCACTCAGTTATGTTGTGAGCTTAAAATTACTTTAAAAATTAAAGTCTATTAAAAGAAAGAGAGGGGAGATGATGATTAAGAATAAAGACTTTAGAGCGGGGATGTAGCTCAGTGGTGCTGCTCCTGCCTCAAAAGTACAAGGCCCTGAGTTCAATCCCCAGTATCAAGAAGAATAAAAACTTCAGAGAACTCCAATATTTAACAGTCAAGAAAAAGATAAAATCCTGAGATTGTAAAGATATTAGAGTAATAAGGACAGTAAAGAAAGTATTCACATAGGAGTTAAGCAGTGAGTGTTTAAAGAGAATATTCCAGGGTCACATGATTCAAATAGATCATGGCACACATTTAACTGGACCACTGATGAACCCCAGACATACTAGGGGTATGAGGATAAAATATTATCTCAGTTATCAATAAACATAATGCTTAAAAGAAGGTGAATATTACAACCATTGACCATGATTACCCACTCGCCTGGATTAAGAGCCATCTAGACTATTAGGAAGCAGACGTCTAGTATGTCTGGGGGGACCATGGGGGCATTACCCTGAGGATTCTATCTGGCCCCTAGCCCTTTCCTCTTGGGCACCCTTCTCTGTACTCTGCTTTCCAGCCACCAAGTGAGCAGCTTTCCCCACCATGCCCTCCCACCATGATGCTCCTGCCTTGAGGCAAGGCGACCATGAACAGCATCCTCTGAAACCAGGAGCCAAAAGAACCATTTCTTCTTTTAAGTTGTACATGTTAGATATTTTGAGCCAACAATAGGAGAGCTGACTGATGCAAACATATAACACAAAGTATGAAATAAATTACATGACAAAATAATTAACATAAGTATATCAAATATCAAGTAGGGGTATAGTACTAATGTTGGAATCATCTAAAAAGAAACAATTCTGAAAACTTGTAAACAAAGGAATTGAAAGATATGTAAGCATATTAATCAATTGCAACTATATTACTGAAAAATATGCTTTGCCACAAGAAAATTAATAGAGCTTAAACATACAAAAGACTATTAAAAGGATATATTTATCAAGAAAATATAAACATAGAAAATGTACACAACTTACAATTTCAAATACATAAAGCAAAATTCTCAGATTATGATATGGCCTTAACAAATCTCAATCATTATGGTGCACTCCAATTAACAAAAGACAGTCTAAGTAGATAAAACTATAAGGCTATTGAATTGTGAGCAACACAGCAACAAACTTAATCCCATAATCACCTATAGACCTCTGTACCCAATAAATAAAAGCTGTAGGGCTGGGGATTTAGCTCAGCAGTTCGGTGGCCTGCCTTGCAAGCACAAGGACTTGAGTTCAATACCCGGTGCCAAAAAAAAAAAAAAAAAAAAAGCTGTAAACTCTTCTTTGGTATATATAATACATTTGCATAAAGCAATCATGCAAAATCACAAAGGGAATTGCAACCCATTTCAAAGAATTCATATTATGCAGACTACATCATATTTCTAGTAGCCCTAGGGATATCTAAAATATTCAAGTAACTAGAAGATACAACAACAAAGCCATTTTAATTATAAAGGCAAAGTCAATGCTCATGTAAACAACCAACAGAATGTTTTAACAATAAAAATTAGATAATAAGTATTTTGAGGAAGGAAATAAATATCTAAGTGTGTTAGAATAGTTAAGTCTTGGAATTAATGCTTTTTCTCATTATATTTATGTATCCATCTTACCCATGTGTAATACATTACATTGAAATATCTAACATTGAAAGAGAGATATGTATGCTTATGCAAAAAAATATTTCATTTCAATCAAAAACATATAAAAGGAATTAAATATAATGTGCTGTTAAAAATCATCAGTACCTCCAAAACTTATCATAGAATAGTTGGAAATACACTTTATAATAGGTAGCACAGCTTCCAGTTTTCATGTGCCTGGATCAAGTAAGCCACATGGACCCAAACATATTCCTGAGCACAACAATTCTGATCATACTCAGGTGGTATTTCCATAAAAGGCACAGACATCATCACGTTTAGAGCTGGAACATATATTCAAAACAAAAATACAATCTATTGCAGTTATTGAAGTCCCCTGTTGCTCCAGTAAAAGTGAATTATGGCTAGCTTCTGAAGAAATGCTTTTCATTTACAATCTGATCTATTTATAAATATTTTACCTCAATTCTGATTTTTACCGCCTATTACTCTGCCTCATAATTCAACTATATTGGCATGCTTTTTGAAATTTATGAATGTTTTTGCTTTACTAGAATTTAAGATTTAAATTTATATGATTCTTTAACCTTTACATTATGAAAAAGTTTAAGTATACATAGAGAACAATATAACCAGCCCATATTCTCATTTACCAGTTTAAATATGGTCTATCTTATATCATCTATATCACCTCCTACACACTTTAAAACTACTCTCTGCACCACCTGTGATTTATTTTAAAACAAAGCCAAAAATCACGTTACATCATTTATAAATATTTCAGAATATATCTCTGTAAGACAAAGGTTACATTTTAGCATAAAACAATACCACCATCACTAAAAGGAAGCTTGACTTGCTTTTCTTTATCTAAGCTCCAGAGATTGGTACTTTGTCAGACATTTTTCTAATACTTGCACTTATGACTGAAAATTTCCCAGAAAGGATAGTTTTAGTTGTATCCTACAACTTGAATAGGTCATATTTTCATTATTCGTGGTACAAAATATAACTAACTTCCAGTTCTTGTATTTTTGACCCACTGAATATTTGTGGGAAAGCTGTGGTTTGGTTAGGGTTAATGTTTTTAATTTCTAGATATTTCACTATGGTCACAGAATGTACTGTATTTTCAGAGACTTAATATTTGTAGGAACTTGTATTTCAGTGCTTTGAAATCTGTAAAACTGTGCCTCATTGCCCAGCATTTAAACAATATGGTTAAATCAATATGAGTAAATGCGCTCAAAGCACTTGGAAAAAAATGTTAGTTCTGCAGCTGGTACGTGCAATGCTTTATTGATACCAATTAGATCAATAGGGTTGACTGAGACACTCCAATCATCTATATCCTACTGATTTTGTTTTCTGCTGTTTTACCAATTTCTCCTAGTGTGATAGATATTATGATATGCTACTCAAATCTCTCTTCAGAAATGAAGGACATTGTACCACAGCTTTCAGAGAGGGCAACAGATAGCCCTTAGTCGTCAGCCCCCTTCAGAGAGAGTCACCTCCATCCGGTAACTGATTAACATAAAGATGGTAAGGCCTGGCTTCCTTATCTCAACTCAGTAAAGGTTCAAAGGATCACCTCATTTTCAGAAATCTTCCCCAGAGTGATCTAAGACTTCCATAGAGAACAAATCTCAACTTTGCCTTCTGACCAATTTTGATTTCTTCTCTTTTTGTTTTTGTTTTGTTTTGTTTTGTTTTGTTTTTCTCTGTCTGCGGATGCTGGTGCTTCCCAACAAAGCTGTTCAGTGTCACACTGAGAACCTGAACTATGATAGTTGATGCCAAAAGTTGTCCAAGAAAGTAACCATGAAAATGGAACCTTGGAACTTGTTTATCTGTTACCCAGCTAATGACAAGGACCACGATCCTTGGTGCTTAAGGAAGAGGTAGCGTGGAGAGCCTCTAACAGATAGCAGTGAGTCAATAAACTTTCACAGCTGTAAACTACCATGTTATCTTGGCACAAGGGGATGCTTTTGCTGATAACATACACCCAAACCTGGAGAAGCACAGGGAATAATTTCAACTCTAAAGACAATAAAATTACAAGGTTACTACTACTAACTGGTGTTTCGAGGGAGGAAAAAGATTTTGAGGAAGCTGAGAGTAATTTAACCAACAATTAAAAGCTAAATTGTGAATGCAAAGGGGCTTCATTACTTGCATAGTAAGAGCACTCTTCTCCTACATCAGGTGGCTGAGTGATTTAGGATTAGACTCAGGATTTAATTGAAAAAGAAGCCAAGCTCTGAAGAAGATTAAAGCTACAACCAAAGCAAAGCATTATATGAAGGTTAGAATCCAATTAGGGCAAAGTACAGCCCTCAAATTCTTGATCCCCTGGATCCCCTCATCCTTCTGAGCTTTCAGCACTGGACTAGCAAAAGTCTGGAAGGAAGAAAGTTCAAAAGTATCACCACCCAAGGTCCACTTCCACATCCCTTCTCGGCTATTAGCACAATTATTACAGTTAAGTCACATCTCAGTGAGATGCATCTGAGCCTGATATATACTAGAAAAGATCTGCAAAACCGGGCCAATATGTTCTGATAGGAGCTGAGGGTTAGGCATGGGACTTAATTCTAAGGATGCTTGATTGGGGGAGTTAAAATATTAAATCAGACAAGGGAGAAATGATTCATTTGGGAGAACTTTCATGGGATACATCTTGTCAAAGACCTCAATAATTCCTGGGGACCCAAACAAGCTCTCAAGATGGCACTGAGAAACATAGACAAAGCAATCGCTCACATTTATAGAAATGCAACATTGCTAATGCAGATGGGGAAGGAATTATTGCAGAGCCTAAAGAAGTAGCTGTGCTTGAGTGAATATGCAACATGAGGCAGAACACCGCGCCAAATGATGATGTTTCATGAATAGCCAAAGGACACATTGTTTGTGTAGGTGAAATGAACGCACTAGTGAGAAGGGCATTAGCATCACTAAGAAATTCAGTGGAAGCTCTTCTCCATGGGGCAAGCCTCACAGTGGGAGATGCCACCATCACACGGGGCTCACTGACAGCAAAGGTAATGTAGGACAGGTGATTAGTCATTAGACGGTAGGTGTGGTGGCGCACACCTGTAATCCCAGCACTCGGGAGGCTGAGGCAGGAGGATGGCTGTGAGTTTGAGACCAGCCTGGGCTACATAGTGAGTTCCAGGTCAGTGTCAACTATATACTGAGATCCTATCTCAAAACAAACAAACAAACAAACAAACAAAAAAAGAAGTTAGGTGGACAAATCACTAGTTAGTGGCAAGATCAACCGTCTCTGTTGTTTCTCTGGCATCACAACTCCAGGTAGCTTAGACTTATCACTGTCTAATCTCTCTGATTTTGTTTTCTTAATTTCCATTTCTATTTAAAAACTATGTTTATTTCTGTATATTTTGGACCTGAATTACAGTTTACCACCAGCAATTAGCATGGGCTAAAATGCTACTAAATCAGCTTCAGAAGGCTCAGTTTTACTACTTTATTTTTTTCAATTCATTTATTTTTCTACTTCTCTATTAAAATTCTCAACTTTGCTTCTTATTTCCTTTAAAATATTCAACATAGTTATTTTAAGTCCTGTATCTGATAACATGATTATGCAGTACCTTTGCGGATATATTCTACTCCACACCTTTTTGCTTCATTTCTGTTCTATTGTTTCTCATTGTCCTGCTGATTTTTTCATTGGTTGATAAATGTTGTTTTCATTTATTTTATATTATGAGACCTAGGATGATGTAATGTTATTCCTAAGGGCATATTGCTTCTGGTAATTCTGGGTTAGCTGCATACATTATGAGGAATAAGAATATTTGAATTTTAACTTCAGTCCCTTTGAAGATAATATACTCTGCACATTTCACTTCTATGGTGTAGTCGCTAAAGCATAAGGGATTTGTAAGAATTCACCCTTTTAGCAGGCAATGAACTGCAATTGGTATTCCTCCAACAACAGGACACTCTCATGAGCCTTCCACTACTTCTCCTCCCAGTAACTACCACTTCAAGAATCAACAGCAGCCTCTGCAGAAACAGCTGCTCCTTGTACAGGCCCATCTGTAAGGGCTCCTTTCTGAAAATTCAGTTTTATAAATAACTACTTTGTTATTTTACTTCAGTAAACTCTGTGTGTGTGTGTGTGTGTGTGTGTGTGTGTGTGTGTGTGTGTGTGTGTGTGTGAAGATTTCCTAATTTTCATTAGCAGGTAAGTAATTTTGGTGTGTTTGGATATGGTTGGAATACATCCCAGTTTCATATGCTGAGAGCATGGTATATGTCACAATATTCAGGCAGTTGAGCTTTATGAATTGTGGCCCAGTGGATCATAATTGTATCCCAGTGGTTCCACCAGAGGCATTAATGTAGTTATCCTAGGGCTGAGCTGGTGCCTGGGGGAATGGGTGGTTATAAGCCAGTTGGCCCTTCCCCTGTCACTCTTTTCTGCTCCTGCCATTATAATACCATCTGCCTCAAGGCCCTCACCAGAACCAAGCAGAGCCCCAAATTTCCAGAACTGTGAGTTAAGCCTCATTTTATAAAGTACCCAGACTTGGGTGGGTTTCTTTTTTTGGTTTTTTTGTTTTGTAGAAATGCAAAAATAGATTGACACATATATTCCCTATTTTACCATTTTTCATATGTTCTCTTTATTATTTTCCCAATTAATTTTTTCCAGGAATGTATTATTATTATTATAGATGAACATTAAAGTCCATTTGAAAAGTTCCTAAAAACTTCCAGTGGAAATTTATAGAATTTAAATTAAAAAGTTATTTTAGGACAACACATCTTAACAAAAAGTTTGGCTCTTATATTAACATTTGATAATTTATCACATGTATCTGTACCTACTCTTTTATTATTAAATACAGATTTGCTGTTTTCTTCATCAAGGCATACACACTTCTGATTACACTTGCTTTAGTACATTTAATTTTTTCCACTAATATTTGAGTGAGAACATATAATAGATAATGTGAAATAGGAAGAAAAGGTGCAAAGGGGAAGGGGAAGTGAAAAGAGGTAGAGGAAAGGAAAGAAGGGAACGGACTTAACAAGAGAAAATGCAAAAATGGAAACAAAGTCTGTAAATAGGGGTGGAATGGGGAAAAATAAGTATCAAGATATATTATGTAAAGGTAGAAACCTCCAATGATGAACGTCATCATATTGTATGCCTAAAATGTACCAATAAACTTAAAGTTAAAAAATATTTGAATGAAATACATTGCCTTTATGTTATCCTAATGATTGTTGCTAAAGCCAAGGCATTTGAATTTGAATTTTGCACACTTATTTTTTATTGTACACTTATGTTCTTTTTTCCAAATGCCCACTGTAAGGAATTTATTGGATAAGCTGAACAGAATACTGGAAAAAGGAAAGAACAAATAAAGTGAAAAGAATCCGATATAAACTTTCGAAATTGTATCTTGGAGGGGAGAGAATAACAGCAAAACAAGGATAGACCATGTGATATCTATCAGTAACTATAAATAAAATATGTATAATTCTATTCCCAATGGGAAATAAGAGAGTGGAGAAGAAATATTTGCAAAAGTAGCACTAACAGATTCTTTCCCTAAATCATTTAAAGGCTTCTATCTACAATTCAGTGAAGATCAATGAAAGCCAAGCAGAATAAATACAAAGATATTCACACATGGGCATGACAAACATGATAAAAAGAGGAAAATCTTAAAAGGAGGCAGAGTAAAGAACATCCTGTGTTCAGGGGAATGAAAGGCAGAATAACAGCTGACCTGGAAAACAACAACAACAAAACAGAAAACATTACAATGGCACCTTTGAAGAGATGCAAGGAAATAAAGGATCCAAAATTCTAGACCCAGCAAAGACACGCTGCTTTCTTCTGAAAGATGTTCTAAGAAAATAATAAAACAAAAAAGAATTTTTTATGAGGAAATTCAAGAAACACTAAAGGAAGGGCAATGTTCCTAGTCAGCCGCTCTGAACTGGGGGAATGGATAAACAGTCCTGAAGAGCAAAGCATAAGTAAATATAAAGGACAGATTTTAAATATTTAAAGCACTATTGTCTTTAAAGCAACAGCAAAAACAGTATGCAGTGAGTTTTATAGCTTATGTAGAAGTACAATGTCTAACAATAGCACATACCAGAGGAGGAAAACTCAGAAATACACTTATATTGAGACATCTACCCTGTTTTTATGTAGCAAAATAATAATTCAAGGTAGTCAACAATAAGTTGAGTAAATGAAGAAATATCTAGAGCCATGAATTAAAAATTATTTTACAGTATACTTTAAAAGCAAAACAATAGATAAAAATGGAACAAGAAGTGATACTTGGAGGTAAAATAAATGAAAAGTAGTGAAAAAAAATAACAGATGGCACAAACAGAAAAGAAATAGCAAAATGGTAAACATAACCATATAAGTTCAGCAATTTAAGAAAATAAGCAACTGCCCACTGACCAAAAAATTAATACAATTAATCAGTAAATTAATTTATGGTTTCTAATCATGTGAATGATGTATTTAGCTAGTGAACTACTGGTACATTTTAAAGGGCAAAACTAAAATTCATAAGTAGATAACATAACATTATGATTCAATGCTTAATTCTTCTTAAAAATAAAATATAAGGTTTGAAATATCATTTGAACTTATTGCCATCAATGTTCATGTACATGAAATATAAGGCTATCCTAAAATAGCTCAACTTCTCAAACTCTAAAATTTCTGAGGCCATAAATAAGCTTACACTATGAAGTTTATACAATATAATGGTAATATTCTATGACTAACCATGCTTCAAATTTAATGGAAGGAAAAATGGTGTAAATTCTGTACATTACATTATCAAAATCTATAGAATGAAATAATGTGTTATCATTCATTGTACAGGGTCTGAAGAGGTTCTCAAAGAGAAGGTAAAACACCTCAGCCCACCTTACCCACAGAATAAGCTTGCTAACTTCCACTGCAGAAAAAGAATTTTCAGGACTAGCCAGTAAGAGTCAGAAAAGATTTATTTAGGAAAAGAAAAAGTTATGCTCAAAAGATAGCATGGGCATTCAGAGAATGAGATGCTATATATATATATATGGACTTGGGGGTGGAAATCTTTGGATCCTGAGAATCTATGGAAAGAGGGGATTCAACTTACAGATGAAAAGCAATGGCCTTCTCTAGAGGGAGAAGCAATGACCCATTCATAGGCAATGGCCATCACAGGGACAGAGCCTAGCCCATCCAGAAAGGAAAGCCCCATGTTACAGTGAAAAAGGGATAGTCTATCCACAGGTTTAAAGGCCCACATACAGGAAAGAAAGATCACAGGCTCCTTGTATCTTTGAGGACCTCAGGAATTTTTTTCCTGCAGCTGCAGTTTTCATTAAAGTACAACCTTTAAATCATGATTTCCCTTACCTTTTTTCTATCTATCTTTATTTCTGCTACGCTGCCTCAATGTGAATATTTTTGACCCAGACTCTGTTGAAAAATTAAAATAATTAAATTTTTATAAAACTAAATGCCATTTTTTAAAAAGTCACATATTAAGGCAAAACAGACTTGCCTTTGAATTTTCAAAGATTTTTTTCTTCAATTTGTATTTGACAAATAAAAGAATAAGCTGAATCAATGTCCTTTTTTCACAAAACATAGGCACTCTGAAAATGGAGTTTGCTGTACAACTGGAGTTTACTGAGGTTTTCACACTGACTAGAAAAGCATAAGCCAACAAAATCCTTCTCTAAAACATTCCTAGCCAGGAATGACCAGAAACGGGATTCTAGGGAAATTCAGCTGAAATGAACAAGATCAGCTCAGAATGGCAACAAAAAGGTAGGGGAAGTCTAAACTGACCTAAATTGATTATAGAAAAATACCTGCTGCTTCTAAATCTAAGTTTCTATACTGAGAAGAGACATGTGGATGGAGTTTGGGGCTTTTAAAAATTAATTTTGTTACATTTAATAACAAACTAATACAATATTTTAAGTGTTTGTCTGTAAAATGTTAATATATTTTACCTTAATGGAAAGCTTTAATAATGAAAGAACATTTATGACATTTGCATATTGAATGAAAAAGTAAAATCATATTTTCACAAAACCTATTTCATGTTTAAAGTATAAGCTAGTACACCCTGGAAGTTCAATGAGTTAAAGATGTTGGAGAATGTTATAGTCACTCTCAAATAACTGATGGATCGTATGCATCCTAGGATGGAATGGCATTCTTTGCGGTAAAATGCATTGACAGTTTGGCTACATGTAGTCCATTTATGCATGTACACTTGTAATATTTGGAGACTGGTGTCTAGACCATTCAGAAAGTCACTTAAGGGAAAAAGGAAATATTGATTTGCATTCTCCAAGGTGTATGCATAAGTATCAAGATACTGAACACTGAATTAAATAAACATTTTTCTGAAACATTTTTGAAGTCATTAACATGGAAAATGAAGCAGTCAAAAATAAAGGACATTTCTTTGGTTAATTAAAAAAATATGTGTGCTTCGCATGTTATTGCTTGGAATTTCTCATCTTATTTTCTATTGAATAAGTAGTCGGACAAAATAATTTTGACACATAGCTTTTGGCAAGAGTCTTAGATCAATAATAACTTGTATGAAAATAACTTTCCATCCCAAATTAAAACTACAGTAACTCTGTACAATCAGTAACTTAGAGGATTTCTTTAAGCAGGGACAGAAAGGTGGTTAAAAAAAATTATCAGACAGAAACTGACTGATGGAGAAGTGATAGGCCAGAGTATTGCTCAGTCTTCCCGTTGCTAGGACACAATATCCAAACCCACAACTTATGGGAGAAAAGGTTTAATTTGGCTCAGGATTCCACGAGATTCAGCCCATGTGCAGCTGATTCCAAAGCAGAAACGTCATGGAAGAAAGCTGCCTAGTTCATGGAGACCAAGAAGCAGAGCAGGGACACAGTAACCAAAGAAGAAGGACGAATAACCACATAAACTCCAGGGCCTCACCTCCATGACCCACCCAGACATATCTAAAAGTGTAATTTACTAATCTCCCGGGCTGCCCCCAAGCCAATCAAGTTGATAATCTGTCACATCCCACCCCCCCACCCCGTGTGGATTTGATATCCAAAAAAAGTCTCCTTAAATGACATTTATCTCCAAATATACAAGGGTCATAACTCTGCCTTATCTGATACAACTATTTTGCCTATGACCAAAAACACTGTAATTCCTTCCCCCAAAGACTCAATAGTCTCAATGTTGCTAACAAGTCCAAGTCAATGTCTCTTCTGAGACTCAAGGCAAACTCTTAGCTGTGAACTCCTATAAAAATTAAAAACAAGAGTTTATAATCCCAAGATATAATGGCATAGGATACACATCTGTATTCAGAATGAAATGGGGGATTAAAAAAAAAGAATATGACCAAAATAATGCCTAAACTCTAAATGATGAATATTAAATCTGGTGGCTCTGTGTCCAGCATTCAGAGTATGTGGTGGTAAAATATGAATCCTAAAGGACTTGGGTGATCCCATAATTTTCCACTGGAGGACTTTTAGCCACTGCAGCCCACATGGCCACTCTCATGGGCTGACTCTACTGACAGCCTCAACTTTACTCCACAGATATTCCAAAATCCTCGCATCACTAACTTCCTGAGATCTCTATTGCACCTTCAGCTTCATGCCTACAGCTTTATATACTAACCTCTTATGAGCATACTGCCTGGCCTAACAGATCATCCTCTCACATCTACATGGAAGCCTCCAAGACTCTACATCTTTTGCCTTTTGCACACCTGTGCAAATAGCATCACATGGGCAACATCAAGAAGGCAGAGAAGTGCTGTTTCTATTGGACCTAGCTTTGCCCATGGCTTCTTTTGGACCAATATTTAAGTTTTTTAAAATATTGCTACTCTGTCCTTTGCTCCCAATTCAGTAACCAAGCAACCCAGCAGCAAACATTATGCTACCTTGAATTTTCCTTTACCAGATTCATTAGTTTAGTCCCTTTGAATTAAGTGCCCCACAAAGTCTCAGGACATGGACAAAAACATATACAAATTTTCTTCCAGAGCATAATACACACAGCCTCTAATACAACCAAAGGAGTCCACATTCCCAGCTGACTCACAATCCACATTTCTATTAACATTCTGGTCCTCTCAGCTCCAAAATGAATCACTTACAGCACTGTAGAACTTCTCCAAACCTTACCAAACTTCTCCAGCAAAACAGTTCCAAATGCTTCTAAACCACATTGTCAGGCACATTTCTGGTTTCAATTTTTGTATTAGTCAAGTTTCTAATCCCCTGAACAATATCTGACACTCAGAACTTAAAGAAGGGGTCACATACAAAAGTATGTTTTACTAATCCCTCAGGAGACTCCCAATCCAATCAAGTTAACAATCCACCATAACAGTCATAAGCAGAGAGGCACAATTTGTGTGGCTATTACAAGAGAATACCTCTGACAGCCAAGCACACTCCTCTACTGGGGTAATAAAAACTTCTAGTCACTTACTCACAGTGGCCTATGGTAAGGAGAATGCTGTAGTCAAAATAATCAACCTTAACCTATAAATTAATCTACATATAAATTATAGAACAACAGAATGATAGAAAAGTTGAGAAAATATGACTAAGAAAGAAAATTAAGATAAAAATGTAAATCTATAATATTACTACATTAACTCTAAGGTACAAAATATACCTTATTAAGTACTACAGCCCAATAATTGCTATGAAAGATAGATAAGTATTGCACCTCCTAGTGGTAAAAATACAGAAAGAAGGCAAATTACACTGTCAATGGAATAAAAAGTTAAACTACTTCAGGGAAAATATTTAGCTATTTCTGGAGCTGAAAACTAAGACAATGTAGCTACAGAGGACTGTCTTAACATCCATATGTAAACATAGGACTAGTTCCAACTGAATAATTCTATTGACCCCGAAAGCAAGTCAAATACAAAGCAAATCAATAAATAAAATTCTATAAGGCAAGAAAACAACAATACCTATCTAGGCAGCTTTCTAATTATCTAGTTTGATCTAAGTAAAAAAAAAATTCTGACAAAACACCTATTCTTTAGCTCAAGATTTTCTTTCTTTCAGACTTATAAGGTGTTTGTACACTTGCAACTCCCAGGGCTTTATTTAAAATGTTCTGTGGACCATAAATTGCCTTAAACATGGCTTTAGGCAGACTTCTATAAATATTGTATGAGTAAGAATTATCCTCAGCCAAAAGCAGTGGGAAACCTAACATTATGGGATAAAGCAAGATGTGTTACTCACTGAGCAAAATATGTGCAGGAGACAATAGACGGTAGTTCCTCAGTGTCACCAAGGACCAATTTGCTTTTTTTGATCTGCTGTTTAGCATGTGGTTTTCAAACATTTGATCACAAAATTTTCCTGTACCATTAATGCATTAAGCAGGAAGAAATTGCAAAAGAATGATGGAAGAAACAGGCTTATTTCCTCCTTTTTTAAAATGTCAAACTTAGCTTTATCTTCTTACAATGTCCTTTATATGTCATTGAAGTGAAATGAGTCACATGACTATTGCTAGAAGAAAGGGACTCTGAGAAGGTCAGCACTTTAAACAAAGCACATTGATTTCCAAGGAAAAAATAAGATTCTCTTAATAATGAAGAAAGAATGAATATTTGTTGGCAACTACCTACGTCTACCACATATATCATTTCTTGCAACATGTTTTAAAACAGGTGAACATCCAGGATATCAAAATGTATTTTACACTCAGGATATGAAGTTTGGGTGAGCTAGGTTTCCACTTAATGCCAACCACGTGTTTTGTGTGCCAACTGAATGGAAATGGAATAAACCTCGCCAGTATTTAGGTCTAAAACCTAGTCAACCCACCTTTGTCCATCTTTTATTGTCCGAAGGAAATGGTTGTACATAGAACAGTAACTTTGCTCACAAAACAAGTGAACCAGTCAGCTTTTTCATCTTTACCACAAAATGCCTGACATCCACATGAAGAAACGCTCAGAGTCACACATATTTCACTCTCTGGCTGTCTTCAAGGCAGAATATCATGGTGAAAGGAAAAAGTGGAGAAAAGCTGATCAAATCATGGCATCCAGAAAGAGGAGAGAGCAGGGGAGGAAACACAGAAGAAGGAGCTAGGAATCAAACATATTCTCAAAGGTTACCCACTTTTACCAACTGGTCCTCACTTTCTAACAACCCAGCCAGTTACAAACTTACAAGAAAATATGTTTAAGATATTCAGTAAATATTATAAAAGGCTTAAAATTTGCATAAGATGTGTCCCTTGTGCTGGTGGGGGAAACAGGACAATGATACTAAGGATGACATGAAATAAGGACTAAGGAGGCATGTTATAGAGACTTTGGAGCTTGAAATCACAGGTTTACCTTTTAGGTTTGCCCCTCTCAAGTTGTATGATCTTACTCAGAGAGAAAACCTGTTTCACGATGTTATAAGAAAAGTTGGATGGAATAATATATGAAAATCGCTTAGTACAATGACTTACATACACCAAGAAAAAAATAATGTGCTACCATTTCTATTAGTATAGTTCTCCAAATGTATAAAGCTGTTTGAGTAATTTATGCAAATAAAAGTTATATAGATGAATACCCAAAAGAGGGTGAAAAGAATGTCAAGAAAATCGTTTAAACATTCCAATCAGAAAAAGGAAAAAACAAGATCCTTGTTCTGAAAATAAAGTATGCTTATTGATTCTGTGCTTTAGGTGTGCTCTTATTTTTATGCTTATTTCTGAGAACATCTAGAGCTATGTTTCACAAAGCCAAGAGAGCTGCCTCTGCTATGCAGCACGGCCCGAACTACCGGCCTCCTCTGGAGCCACACTGTTTCCAGCAGGCGCCACTGATTGGCTCTGACACAGCGCCAGGAGGGTAGCCACGTGGGCACCCCTGAGCACCATCTGTCTCCCCCTCCCCCCAGCTATTACATCCCCTGATTGAGCCAGTCCTTGGACACACTTTGCAGAGGCATGGTGGGCTATAAAGGGTGGTGATTATGTTCCTGATTGTATCAATAGAGATAAAGGATAGGGATTGATTTGATGAGTTGTTTTCTCAATTATGAAAATGAGAATGTCTTTAAGTCATTAGAAAATCAAAGACTGGGACACAACGATATGAGGAAGATTTAATGACCCAGAGATTGAATCAAGGGCAACCCAACAGCAAAAATAAAGATGAGAAAACACTTAAGCAAGCCACAAAAACAGATTTCCAGTCCGCCAAAGGCAAACAGTAAGGGAAAGGAGGATGAAAAATCAGATAGTGAAACTCCAGGACACTCAGAACTCAAAAAACTGATCAATCAAGCTCTAGAAAAATTCAACACAGAATTTATTTCCCAGATAACCATAGAGATGGTGAGCAAAATGAAAGACATGATTCGAGACTCCAGAACAAAAACTGACAAAAAAATAGATGAGCTTAGGAACATAATAGAAACCATGAAGGCCCAGAATAAGAAAGAAATGGAAACAATGAACACCCAACATAGGAAAGAAAAGGAATCCATTAAGCAGATTCAAACAGATATCCAGGAGATTAAAACTTCTATCGAAAGCATTGAAATCCAGGAGATTAAAAACTCTATTGAAAGTGTATGCAACAGAATAAAAGATTGCAAAGATAGAATCTCAAATATAGAAAATAGGATAGCAGACAGTGACCATGAAAAGAGAGGTCTCTTAAAAACAGCAAGGGAGCATGAGAAATCAATCAAACAACTCCTAGATGATGCAAAGAAGAATAACATAAGACTGATAGGTATCTGTGAGAGATTAAAAACTCTATTGAAAGTGTATGCAACAGAATAAAAGATTGCAAAGATAGAATCTCAAATATAGAAAATAGGATAGCAGACAGTGACCATGAAAAGAGAGGTCTCTTAAAAACAGCAAGGGAGCATGAGAAATCAATCAAACAACTCCTAGATGATGCAAAGAAGAATAACATAAGACTGATAGGTATCTGTGAAGTACCAGAAGAAAATGAAAATGACTTAAAAAAGCTGTTCAAAGAATGACAGAAAACTTCCCAAACAGAGGGGAAGAATTTGACATACAGATAAGCGAGGCATATAGGACACCAATTAGCCACGATCAAAAAAAAAATCTACACCTAGACATATAATAATTAAGATCCTGGAAACTCAACAGAAGAACAAAATACTACAAACAGTGAGAGAAAAGAAACAAATCACATGCAAAAGAAAGCCCATCAGAATCACAGCGGACTTTTCAACACAAACCCTCAGGTCAAGGAGAGCTTGGAGTGAGGTATTTCAAGTCCTAAAAGAAAACAACCTACAACCAAGACTGATGTATCCTGCAAAACTCTCTTTCAAAACGGATGGAGAAATAAGATACTTCCATGACAAAGAACACTTGAGAAACTTCAAAAATACTAAACCAGCACTACAAAGAATTTTAAACAATATCCTAGAAAAAGACAACAAAGATCACAACACCAGGAGGCCCAACAGAGCAAATCAAATAGCCAAGGCAAGAAAGTAAAAGGACAGGACAAAAAATAAAAAGAGTCAACAAAAGGACAATAACATGACAATAATAAGTCAGTACATATCAGTTATAACTATAAACGTCAAAGGCCTCAATTCACCAATCAAGAGAAATAGATTGGCAGAATGGAATAAGAAGCAAAATCCAACAATATGTTGTATACAAGAAACACACCTAGTGCAAAAAGAAGCCCATAGACTGATAGTGAAAGGATGGAAAACAATTCTACATGTGACAAGAGCCCAGAAAAAAGCAGGGGTAGCAATCTTATTTGCAGACAAAGCAAACTTCAAACCAAAAGTGATTAAGAGAGACAAAGAAGGCCACTACATCCTTGTAAAGGGAACAATCTAAGAGGAAGAAATGACAATCATAAACATATATGCACCAAATATAAATGCCCCCAACTATATAAAACAAATATTAAGTAACATGAAAAACCAAATAACCCCTAATACAATTGTAGTAGGGGATCTGAATACCCCACTATCACAAATAGACAGATCATCTAGGCAAAAAATAAACAAAGAAATACTAGAAATGAACCAAGCTTTTGATTGTATGGACTTATTAGACGCCTATAGAGTGTTCCACCCCACAAAATCAGAATATACATTCTTTTCAGCTGAACATGGGTCATTCTACAAGATAGATCACATACTAGCTCACAAAACAGATTTGAAAAAATGCAAAAGAATTGAAGTTATTCCCTGTATATTATCAGATCACAGTGCAGTAAAGCTGGACATCAAAAGCATAAGAAACCGTAGGAACTCCACAAACACATGGAAATTGAACAACACTCTCCGGAACAATCAATGGATCACAGAGGAAATCAAAGAAGAAATCAGACAGTTTTTACAAATAAATGAAAACCCCAATACAACATACAGGAATCTATGGGACACAATGAAAGTAGTTCTACATGGAAAATTCATAGCACTGAATGCCCACATTAGGAAAACAGAGCAAGCTCAAATAACCTAATGATGACTCTTAGACTCCTAGAAAAACAAGAGCAAGAAAAACCCAAAGCTCGAACAAGAGAGGAAATTATAAAGATTAGAGCAGAAATCAATGCAATGGAAATTAGAAAACGATACAAAAAATAAATGAATGGAAGAGTTGTTTTTTGAAAGAATAAATAAAATTGATAAACCCTTAGCAAACCTTTTCAAAAAAAGGAAAAGTCTCAGATTCATGCAATCAGATGTGAAAAAGGCGAAGTCACAACAGATCCCATAGAAATCAGAGGATCATTAATATATACTATGAGAACCTGTACTCTAACAAAATGGAAAACACAGGAGAAATGGACAGATTTCTAGATACTTATGAATTACCAAAGTTGAACGAAGAAGATAAAACATTTTAAACACCCCAATTACAATCAGTGAAATTCAAAATGTGATTAAAAACTTACCAACAAAGAAAAGCCCAGGTCCTGATGGATTCACTGCTGAATTTTACAAGACATTTACAGAAGATCTACTGCCATTACTCTTCAGACTTTATTGAAAGAGAAGAAATACTTCCAAATTCATTCCTGGAAGCAAATATCACTTTGATTCCCAAACCTGGGAAAGATGTAACTAAAAAAGAGAACTACAGGCCAATCTCTTTAATGAATATAGAGGCAAAAATCCTCAATAAGATACTAGCAAACAGAATACAGAGGATCATCAAGAATATCATACATCCTGACCAAGTCAGATATATTCTAGGGATGCAAGGATGGTTCAACATAGGTAAATCAATAAATATAATACACTATATTAACAAAGTCAAGGACAAGAACCACATGATCCTTTCGATAGATACAAAAAAAAACATTTGACAAAATTCAACACCCATTCATGACAAAAACCCTGCAAAAAATTGGAATAGATGGTCTATATCTCAACTTAATAAAGGCTATCTATGAAAAACCAACAGCCAACATCATATTAAATGGTCAAACACTGAAAACCTTCACGTTAAAATCAAGAACACAAGGATGCCCACTATCACCACTCCTCTTCAATATAGTTCTGGAAACATTAGCCATAGCAATTAGACAAGAGAAAGAAATTAAAGCAATAAAGATAGGGAAGGAAGAAGTTAAACTGTCATTATTTGATGATGATATGATGCTCTACATTGAAGAACCAAAAAACTCCACCAAAAGACTTCTTGACTTAATTGACACTTTTAACAGAGTAGCTGGATACAAGGTCAACAACCAAAAATCAACAGCCTTCTTGTACACAAATAACAGACTCACTGAGAAAGAAATTAGGGAAACAATTCCTTTCACAATAGCATCCCAAAAAATGAAGTATCTGGGAATCAATCTAACAAAAGAAGCAAAAGACCTCTACACTGAAAACTACAGCACTCTGAAAAAAGAGATTGAGGAGTATATAAGAAAATGGAAAGACATTCCCTGCTCCCGGGTAGGAAGAATCAACATAGTGAAAATGGCCATACTAACAAAACTGCTATACAGATTCAACCCAATACCAGTTGAAATCCCAACACTAAACTTCACAGAACTAGAAAGAAGAATCCAAAAATTCATTTGGAACCATAAGACACCTAGAATAGGAAAAGCCATCCTAGGCAACAGACACATGGCAGTGGGTATAACAATTCCCAATTTGAAACTATACTAAAAAGCCACTGTGATAAAAACAGCATGGTATTGGCAAAGAAACAGACCTGAGGATCAGTGGAACAGATTGGAAGACACAAAAACAACTCCAGATGCACTCAGTTATGTCATCTTTGACAAAGAAGCTGACAGTCCCCACTGGAGGAAAGATAGCCTCTTTAATAAATGGTGTTGGAAAAACTGGATCTCAACCTGCAAAAGATTAAAACTAGACCCTTATCTCTCACCATGCACTAAATTAAAATCCAAATGGATTAAAGATCTAAATATGAAAACAAAAACACTAAACTTGCTAGAAGATAAGTTAGGCAGAACTCTGGAAGACACTGCATAGGAAAATACTTTATGAACAAATCCTCAGTAGCATGGGAACTAGCAGAAAGAATCAACAACTGGGATCTCATCTTATTAAAAAGCTTCTGCACTCCAAAAGAAACCATCAGCAGAACTAAGAGACAACCTACAATGTGGGAAAAAACTTTTACCAGCTGCTCCTCAGACAAAGGACTATTATGTAAAATATATAAAGAACTCAAAACAACCTGCTCCCCCAAATATAAAGACCCAATTCTAAAATGGGCATCTGAAATGAACAGACATTTCTCAGACAAAGAATAAAAGCAGCAATTAAATATATGAAGAAATGCTCCACATCACTGGTCATTTGAGAGATTCAGATGAAAACAACACTGAGATTTCACCTTACCCCACAAAGAATGGCTGCTATCAAGAAATCACACAACAACAAATGTTGGTGCAGTTGTGGGGAGAAAGGAACCCTTCTCCATTGTTGGTGGGAGTGCAGACTGGTGCAAACACTATGAAATTCAATATGGAGGTACCTCAAAGAACTAGGATTAGAGGTTCCATTTGACCCAGCCATCCCTCTGCTGGGTATCTTTCCAAAAGAATTAAAAGAATCATACCACAGTGATATATGTACACCCTTGTTTATAGCGGCACAGTTTGTCATAGCTAAAACCTGGAAACAGCCCATCTGCCCATCCATTGGAAACTGGATAAAGAAGATGTGGTTTTTCTATAAAATGGAACATTACTCAGCCATAAAGAATGAGAAAGTACATTCATTCATAGGTAAGTGGGTACATTTTGAAGATATACTCTTAAGTGAAATAAATAAGTCACACATATGCAAATACCGAATAGTTTCTCTGGTGTGAAAAACTAAAACAGTATTCAAGATCCTAATGGGACAATTAGCAATGTAAAATAGGAAGAAAAGGACCAAAGGTGTGGGGACAGTGAGAAGGACTGGGAAAGGGGAATAAGGGAAAAGGAAAAAATATGAGAAAATGTAAAAACAGAATTAAAGTGTCTGAAGGTGGGGAGGGGAGAAGGGGGTGAAGGGAGGGTGGGGACAAGGGGAAAAAATGAGAACCAAGACCTGGAATATAAAGGTACAAGATCCCAGTAATGAATGTAACTGTACTGTGTACCTAGAATGTACCAATAAATTCAATTTAAAATTTAAAAAAATAAAAATTAAAGACAAAATAAGTCATACATGTATAAATACCAAATAGTTTCTCTGGTGTGAAAAGCTATAATGGTGCATAAGATCCTAATGACAATGTGAAATAGGTAGAAAAGGGCTAAAGGTATAGGGGAAGTGGGAAAGGTAGGGGAAAGGTAATAATGGAAAAGAAAAAAATGAGAAAATGAAAAAGTGGAAATAAAATATTTGTAAATAGGGAAGGGGGTATGAAGGGAGAGCAGGGACAAGGGGAAAAAATGAGAACCAAGACCTGTTATGTAAAGGTACAAGATCCCAAAGATGAATGCAACTGTACTGTATACCTAAAATGTACCAATAAACTCAATGAGAAAAACAAAACAAAACAAAACAACAAAAGTAGCAGCACAGTAAAATTTCAATAATAATCAATTATGGAGGCAATCAACACCTGAAAAGGAAATGGAATGCATATTTCAACATGAAATCAAAATTGAAAAATACTTAAAAGTAGACCTCTGTGTTCTTTTCAAAATACTCTAGACATCCATTTTTTTAAAATACTTTAACACTCTTTGGAAAGATTGTCCTTTATTAAAGAAAAGAACAAAAATATCAGGTGAATCTTTAACTGCTACCCTCTTATGAACTACTCTACTGTGGTTCTTCTGATCTTCAAAAGATGCAAATGAAAATTTATGTTCTTCATTTTGTAGAAGGAAATATTTCTTGAAAATAATGTCGTACTTGCTTATTTTTCTTTTGGATCTCTTTGTATATTTTATAATCTAATATCATTCATCCCAATAAAAGTTCGGATATCTATTTTAGTCCACAAAAATCTAGGAAATACTTAACATTTTAAAGAAAAAAACCATGAAAGTAAATAACAGATAAGCATTTATAATATACTATGACATCTATATTTAAGTGCTCACTTAAGTGTGAATATAAAATATCTTTTGTAAAAAAATTCACTGTTGCTACTTGTATTAACAAAAGTGGGGCAAGTTGAACAGTAAACAAATTCAAAACTTTGTTGTTTATTTTTTCTGATATTATACTTCAAGATATCCTTGATAATCTACACAAATCTTTGAATATGAATGTTTACTTAAGGATAGTTAAAGTTCTTTACACTGTGTGAAACACATTAAACCTTTATTTAAATGTTTGTTTTGAATAAAATAGTTGAAGGTCAAATTAGATTAGCCTAGCAACACCTTAAGTCATTTTTGAAAGCTTAAACCAACATGTTAGAAGTCTTTCAAATTTAGTACAGACTATGGTAAGTCCTATTCATTTTCCTTGAAAAAGTTGGTGATTGTAGTAGGTTATGTTAAATATGCTGATAATTTTTAAGTATAGTTCCTTGTTACAGTTCACATGTTTTAATCAATGCTATGCAACGGGATGCAGTTTTAGATAATCTTCAGTGAACAATTACTTCTTCAAGTAATTATAAATGACTATCTCCAGAAATAGAAATATAACTTCAACAGAAACATATCACTTTTGCATGCAACTCAATGATGAATCATCTCTGAAATTCTCAAGATGGGTCTCCATAATCAAAATCAAAACTAAGAACAACAGAAATTTTTAATTGAAACTATCCTTTGATCACCCAAGATGAGAAATAATTCGATAATTATCTAAAGAAGTTTCATTAGCTTTCAGCAATAATAAATCTGATCAAATTACATGATGAATTTTCATCCATAAAGACATATAAGAATTCATTTTTAAAAATCAATATATAAATATTGTTTTAGGTACCATTAGTCATTAACATTCAAAACAACTGCTGTCACTCATATATCCTGGGTAAGAAGGACATGCTGCTCCACTATATATTCAAGAATTTCAACTGTATTATTCTTAGAAATAAATGTTTTCTAGTTTTTCAATTCACTGAATAAGTGTTTTGGAGCACTTAAATATGTTCTGGGTATAGGGATAGACTTTCTTTTCGCTGGAACTGGTTTATAACCAAGGAAAAAGACACTAAATTTTACCTGTAAATTTTTAATTGCATCGGTAACTTCCATAAATTATTGTTTGACAGTTTCAGTCCCAACTTTCGCTAGCATAAAGAACTTAAATATGTTCTTATAGTGATTAGTTTTGACTAATTTCTCTGTAATACTTTTGTGTAACTTTTTAGCATTGAGAAGAGGCTTTTTTAAGAAGCTATGACACTCAGTTGTTATAATCCTACAAATTGAATGTTGCTCTTATCCACTTGTAATAGTGATAATGTTTCAAACTACAACATTGTATTTTTTCTCCTTTGGCATTATATGTAATTAAAACTCTTTACTTGGGTTAGTTAAATGTTAAATGTGGAGATTTATTTATTACAGGAAAATGTAAAAATAAAGAATAAATGTTCAGTTCTGATACTGAAATCAAAATTTTGAACTAAGGCACTCATTTGATAGTCAGGATTTGTGAAGAAAACAAGATTTCCCAAATTCTCTCAGCTCTGGTCTAATATCTCATGAACTGCACTAAAAGAAACTACTTAAATTCTTCAGAGTGCAAAAGGAAATCTCTATTCAGGGAAACTAGACTTTGCACACTAGATATAAGAAGAAAATAACACAAACGTCACCAAAAACTTTACCTTCAGTTTCTAGTGGGTAGTAGGAAGATATAAACATAGAATAAAGGAGGATAAGAGGGGACCAAATGGATAAATTGCCAGTCTCCCTGGGACCTGAAACTCAAATTGACAGGACAGATAAGTAATATCCAAATTAGTCCAGAAAGCGAAACCATGGGACCTTGAAGAGACAGGCCACTATGGCACACCATGAGCATTAACTTCCATCCAAAGATTCCTGAGTCAGATATGTACACAGAGCATAAGTCTCTACATATTCCACCATGCATATCCAGAGTATCTGTGATGGCTGGTGGTCTCGCCATAGGAGAAGAGTAAATCTGAGATTGTAGAACCTGCCTGGAGACTTCAGAGATACCATGGACAACGTGAGATCATTTGTATCTCAGCACTAACATGTTCGTCCCTAGCACTGTAGCTCATCGCCCACACAGCTATCCACAGCATTTGGACAGGACCAGCTCCAGTTCAGCCCTTACACAGCTATTCTCAACATTCAGGTGGAACCAGTTACATAAGGACAGCCTCAATACAGGATCAACCAATCCAAATCTAGCCACTAGTTCAAAACAAACATGAGGAACAACACATAATAGCAGGAACTGGATCAAAAGAAATTCCCTTCCTAAAAACTGAGGCTCTGTAAAGCAATCCCCTATTTCAAATACCCAGGCCAGTCTTAGAAGTAAAAGGAAGAGTCCAAATATCTGAAAGATTGACATTTCTAAGAACCCCAAATAAGATTTCTAATTTAACCTGTATTGTTGTTCTTTCTGTCTTCAACCCAAGCTTAAAGGTTGGGGATTCATTTAGAAGCAAAAGATCATGAGACATTATATATTTTGCCTATTAGAGTTACATTTTGAGAACATTTATAATCCCTCTATAAATATTTACAAAATCTATATAAAATAACTTAAATTCTAAATTCATTTTATTGAATACATAAATTTACATTTTAAAACTATAATATATATATATTTATATTATACACATTATATAAAAATCTTGACAAATATATTCAGTTTAGAAAACTAAAAGCAAACATTTTTAAATACCTTAGATATTTATTAAAATTTGCTTCAAAAAATGAACTAAATGAAATTGCTTTCCCCAAAAAACTGAAGGAAAATTTTATCCATGCCTATATTATGCAGCTTAGTAGTAAATATGGAGCTTAAGAGTGTGGTTTGGAACAGTTATGAGCACTATTTTTTTACCACATTACCAATTCACACGGTACAAATATGTCAAAATGAGTTGTTATATTTTAGATTTAAACTGTTTCCAAAAGCCTTACACCAAAGATGGGCATAGGCAGCAGGGGTTGGAAACTGGGGAAATGACTTTGAAGAATACATTCTCAGCCCCAGCTCCTTCCTTCTCTCTCTGCTTCCTGGGTGCCATAACATGAGCAGCTCGCCTCTGCCAGCTGTGGAGCAGGTCATCCCTGGATAGACCCCACCAAAACCATGAGCTAAAATAAACCTCTCCTCATGAACTTGCTGGTATCAGCTGCTTTGTCCCAAGAATAAGAGAGCAACTAATACATGAGTCTGGGAGAAACTAAACCTGTAGTTATTAATCCCTTGAAACCTACTTTCTGTAGCTGCATGACCTTTAGTGACAAAAGACAGAAAGCAACAGAGAAGAGTTAATAAATTGGCTATTTTATTTGTTTATTTCAATGAAGACCAAAATAACTGCCCCTATCTAATTTAAACTTCCTTTAACTTGTGATTTTTCGTATCAGTGTTTGACTCACAAGCCCAGCCATAAGTTGTAGGAGTTAACTTGCCAACTTTTTGATTTTGGAGGAAAAGACAGAAATCTGTATATTCTGTTTCACTAGAAAGATGAGGTATCTTTCCAGGGAGAGCTTGTTTGCTCATAACATTATGCTTTTAAAATTGAAATTGCATGCAAAAAACATATTACTATGCCACCATTTTATATATAGGTGCCCAGTAAATAACAGTAAAAGAGTCCAAATTCAAAGTTCCTTGATTTTCGGCTATATAAAGTTTATGAAATTACATGTTTAGATAACACAGAAATCCTATTACACTCAAAAATGAATAGTTGTCGATTTTGCTAAATAAATCTTAGTAATTTGCCTCTTTTTATAGGCCATTTAAGTTTATCATTTTCCAAAGAAAGAGTCTTAAAAAGAAGACAATAAAAAGTTAGGTGCCAAGAAAGGTAATTTGTGGTGACCCATATGTATGTAAAATCCGCTACAAAAATATTCTCTATCTAATTTCATTCTGCAGAGGTGAAATCACATTTTTCTCCTGCCTGTCAAGTTTCTTGGTCATTTTATACTGTTTAAAGATAAAAAGCAAGGAGTAGGGATTTTTATTTGGGAGAGAGGTTTCAAGATAGATATTTATTCCTATAGTTCATGAAAGCATTTAGTAAGCCTCGTAAATTCAATCCACTTACACAAAGTTAAACACAACCTTTGGATTTTTACATATCATCAGCTTGCATAGGTGAATAAGAGCAATATGTACCTGAAATGACTTCAGGTTCCAAAGACAACAACTACAGGGTGGTATGGGGACATATAGAAGGAAAAGAACAAAGAAGCACCTATTCATATTTCATGACAGGCAGATTTCTGTTATGTTAAAATGCCTATAATGAGCAACTACTCCAAAAGAGATTGGGACTGATGAATCTAATGCTTGAGAGTATTTGACACGCCTGGGAAGGCAGCCACGTGGAAGACTGAAATAGCCCTCTTTGATTTCAGCTCTTTGAAGAGTAGCAGAATCAGTCATGGAGGATGACTGAGAGGAGCAATTATTTTACTGTGATATCATTATTACACAGGTGTCATTTATTTTCTAATAAAATTACTTCAGAGGTTTATTATTTGCACTTACACTCTACCTTTTGATTTGTCTATAAATGGAAAGCTTAATTTTGAAACATTCTGCATTTGGTTAACATGAGCATACCATGAAGAAAAAGACAAATGAGCTCAACACATTGGTTTCCACCCAGGGACATGTTGAGAAGCTTAGTTTGGGGGAGTTCTTTGAGATCAGGGTTTGGTTTTTAACCTTCATAAATTTGGTTTATCTTCATCATTTACATTTATAGAAATCAGACTAAAATTTACTGCCTTTCATCTCTTATGAAAGGGTTATGGTAATTGACAATGCAATTTTAAATTTTTTATTTTCATGTAGTCAAGTAGATATTAATAAAGAAAACATAAAAGCCATACTATGAAAAAATAATTTTCATAACAAAAATTATTATAGAATAACCATTGTAAATACATTGTGTAACATGATCTTAAAAGAATATATTTTCATTTGTTTATCTATCTCTCAGCTCATTTCCTAATAATACTATATCATTGTTTTTTGCATAAAACATTTTAAGTATTGACAGAGTATCTCAAATTCTGTATAATCTTGGACAATTTCTTCCTGTTTCACAATATTATTCTTTTTGGTTTTTATTTTCACTTTCAGTTTCTCAGAGCAGAGAGACAATGCTATATTTACACATGTGTGTTCAATTTTGCTATTTCAATTAAGAGCAGGTTCTCAAGCTGCATCAATCATCATAAAGATTATACACCAAGAGCAAGTAGGATTCAACCCAAGGATGCAGGGATGGTTTGCCATATGCAAATCAATAAATAATACAGCATATCAACAAAGCTAAAGACAAAAATCACATGATCATCTCAATAGAAAAAACATTTGACAACATCCAACACCCATTCATGCTAAAACCCATATAGAAAATTGGAATAGATAGTCTTGACCTCAATCTAATAAAGGCCATCCAAGACCAAGGATACCTTGGAATTAGGATACGGACAATTTTAAGGGACTATTTCTCTACCTGCCACATGCCAAGTGATGGGTACATGGGAGAAGAGGCTTTGGGACTGGGAAAAAGCTTTGGTTTATGAAGAGTATAGCAGGTAAAATAGAAAGAAACAGGCACAGCCAACCAGCACCTGTCTCTGACAGAGGCATGGATGGAAGGTGAAGAGAAGACATCCTTTTTCTGAGGATAATAAGTAGACATTCAGGGACTTTTGGTCTCTCAGTCATTAGTGAGAATTCACCAGGGCCAACTGTGAATTGGGTCTTCCTAGAAAAAATGACGAGGTTTTCACTGAAAAAGGCATTCCAGAAATGAATGGGTCTCTCAAAATAAAACTATGATAGTTGTTAGCACAACTGTTTACTATTGTGTTGAGTAAGAAATGCCCATCTGACTGGTTTAGCATAGTTCTGGATGTGACTGAGTGACAAATTTACTGAAGAGGCAAGACTCACCCTGGATGTGGGGGGCACCAGCCAATAGGTCATAACCTGGATGGATAAAGAGGGAAAGAAGAAGGAAGGCTCGCTGCTGTTTCTTTGGAAGAGCTCCAGTCTTCGCCGCCATCTTTGGACAACAGTCTCCAGGCTTCCAAAATGACTCTTCAGCCTTTCATTTGTAGACTAGACTTCTCCATCAAAACCTTACAGACTTGTCATCTCAACAACAAGAATGTGGTTGATATTTCTTCCACTCAAAAGTGATTTTGAAAGGATGCTTTGTGTACTTGTTTCTCATTGCTTAGACTTAAATCCCATACCACTAAAAACTCCACTTTCAGAGAAGTGGTTTCCAGCTTTAACTGGGTAACGTCATTATTCTAAAATGCTCAAGTTCAATTCTTCAGCCAATTACAAACAAAATGTCTTACTGGTATAAAACTGTTAAGTGATTACAACTCCAACTTTAAGCCTTCAAGTCTCTAGTGTTATGTCTATAATTCGTGTCAAATGTCTGAATCATTCTAATACAAAACAGTGAAACAGTGTCTTTGGTAAATATCCATAGAGAATCAAAAATATCTTCAATGTCAATGTTACAGCCATAATTATAGGGACAATTGGTGACAGGCTGTAGTCAATATTTTAATCTGATGAGGCCAACATCATTACTCTGTTGCCCTCAATGGCTGAGACCCATTTCATAATTTCAAATTAAAATGGCTTAGCAGGCATTGTACAAAGCCTCAGCCTTTCTTTTCAAAGTTACTAAGTTTTGTTTCCATGATAAAGTCAGCACCAAAGCAGAAGCAAGCTTCTCATAATTTTAAGTACCTCCATATATTTTATAGTTAAAGAGGAGTTAGTATTTTTTAAAGAGTCCTTGTTTTCATTGTAAAATTTAAACTATTCTGTCTTCTAATAAAATAATTCGAATGGCTTAATTTAATTAAGCAAACATAATATTGAATATGCATGTTCTATACTCTCCAAAGAAACTACAGATTTTCAGTCTTTCATTTGTTGAAGGGAAAGATAGTTCTTCATTCAGATCTTTTAGCACATAATGACTTACACTCTGTAATTAAGATGTTTGCATTTGTTACCAGATGAGCTACTCGATTAAGGCAAACCTCCTTCCCTGTGATAATAAGAATGTAAATTATAGGAAACTTAAAGAAAAAAAAACTAGTGGAATTTTTAAATAGCTCCTGTGAAGGTTTGAAAAGCAATCTATTCGGAATGAATAAAAGGATTTCCAACCAGAGACCAGGGTGCAAAACTTAGAACTCCTATATTTGTAGTAAAACTGATACACATGACGAAGGAATTTTTTTCCCCAAAGCAATCTTCAGAAGCACAGTGATAACATAAAACAAGAGGGTAAATACAAGGTATATTTATTAAAATGAATTTATAGTATTAGTAAATACTTAGTGATCTGTTGGAGTAAAACCCAGGGCTGTGAAGGATTTCAGAGTTCCTGGCTTTATGGCTTAGTAAATGGATGAATAGCAATGTTTTTCTTCCTTCCTTTCTTAATACACGCTTGCAGTACCTAATGCTTACAAGCCTTGGGTGGAGTTGGTGCGGGTACATAGCACAGCTTCGTTCTTTTTTCCATCCCCTTGCCTTCCCTTCCCTTCATCTCTTGATTCCCCTCTAAAGAGACCATGACAGTGGAGAGTCAAGTCAGATTCATGTGACCAAAGAATAACCGTGACATGTGCCTGTTCCTGGGAGGACTGTAGATATTGATATAAAATGGAACATCCCGAGCCAGGTCCGGGAAGAGGAAACACTGCATTAAGTCACATATGCCTACTGGCACAGAGCCACCCTCGTCTCACATGGTATAAAAGTAACAGCAGTGGGGGAGGGGAGCTCCTGCACTGGACTACCCTGCAAGTCCCGGAACAGAAGCTTGCTGTGAGTGTCGCTTCCTCCCCGATCTGGTGATGACCTGTAGCTTATGTTTGACTTTCTAACTCCGTGTGTTTTCTTGATCTTTGCTTGCATTCTATTAAACTGTCTATTTCAAATCTTGGAGTGGTGTAATGGCTTTATTTGCAAATCTGACTGAAGGTACACCTCGGTTGGCAAATTTACTTTGTCAACACGCCTTCCCGTTTGAGAAAGAAACCTTGCCTAACATACCATTGTGATATAAAGACCATGGATCACTGAAATGATTCAGAACTTTTTTCATTGTTGGTAGGATAAATGCACAAAAAGAAAGTCTAAGATATTCTGTAAATATAATTATTGCAGCATATGAACAAGATAGTACTTACAGAGGAAGAGCTGCTAAACTAAGAGAAAAATAGAGGTAGCCACAAACCCAGAATATTCAAGTATTTTCAAAATAAGTCTTGTTGTAAAAGGAGCTATCAGGAAAGGCTGTGGTCCAAGGATGAACAATTGAAGATTTGTATCTAGGAAATGGATCTGTGCTAGGTGTTTAAAAAGATCTGACATCGGTCCATAGCAATCCTCATCCTTTTATTTTATTTTGAGAGGACTAACAAGTTTGCCCTGGCTGGGCTCAGACTTGCAAGCCTCCTGCCTCAGCCTCCCCAGTCTAGGATTACAGGCATGCAAGATCACACCCAGCTCTTGCCCTCTTTCTCCTGCTCAATAATTACCTCCAATCCCTCAACCAATTATTCTTCCCAGAGATCTCATGTCTTGTCACTGCACCTGTCTTTCTTGCACCTGGGCCACTCTTACCCTCTTTATTCTTTACATTTGCAGTGCAGGGATATTGTTAAAATGCCATATTGCTCATTAATTTTATTCCTAGGATGTTACCTCTTCTTTACTTTCTTCAAATGACATGATTTTATAAATGTTCTAACACTGCATCGCATACTTGGTGTCTGTCTCATCTCCTATGTCCTCATTTCTTATTGCTACTTCAAGATTATATTAGCACTTTTTCGTTTGTTTTCCTAGGGATTGAACCCAGGGCTTTCACACAGAGCTCCATCTCCACGCTTGTTTTGTATTTTGAGAAAGGGTCTGCTAAATTGTCCAGCATAAAGCTTAAACGTGTTAGAGGTGACAAAGAAGACTTAAAAGTCCTTTATGAGCTGGTTTCAGCCTGCTTTTTTGAGCCCGTTATTAATCTGGCAATCTTTCTGCTTCTCTGTGTGTTTGTAACTTTTTTATACAAAGCAGTATATTCTGTTTTTCTGTCTGGAATATTTCCTTATTTTTTGTGAGGTAAAGTAGCATTTATTCCTCTTCTGAAAAAAAAAATATCAAAACCTTTGAAAATTATTTCTTCTTTAGGACCCCACCCTGACTCTATTAATATAATCTTCTTTTAGAATGTATCTTGTGATCATGTTCACCGAGGGAAGATGTTCTTTCTCACTCATTCAGAAAAATAGGATCCTATAAAATGACTGAGTTCACACCTAGAGTTGAACTGACTTCAGAACACACCATCCTTGTGATTGAGAATGACCAGGATTTCCCTGAACTGCCAAGGGCTTTACTGAACCAGAGGTCAAGGTGTGTTGACAAAGTTTCAGAGACTGGCCCATAACCAAGGGGTGTCCAGAGTTTGAGAAATCAGAAAAGGGGAGTTTTCTTTGTATAAAAATAGACAGAGACTATAATATAGGGAAACAAAACTGCAGGCAATGAATACAGATTGATAAAATTCTATGTATTAAAAATCTTCTTTAAAAAATGAAAAATAGGAGACAATTACACCTAAAGGGATGCACATTGAGGCGATGCTCTTGAATGAAGAAATAGGACACACAGGTGTAAATACTGAATAGTTTCTCTAGTGTGACAAACTGAAAAGTGTAAATAAGGACTAAAAGGTATAATAGATAATGTGAAATAGGAGAAAAGGGGCAAAGGGGAAGGGGAAGTGGGCAGGGTAGGGGAATTCATTTGAGAAAAGGAAAAAGTGGAAACAAAGTCTTTGTAAATAGAGAGGGGTGGAGGGGTTGAAGGGAGGGCAGGGGAATGGGGAAAAATAAGAACCAAGATAGATCATGTGAAGGTGCAAATTTCCAATGATGAATGTCATTATATTCTATACCTAAAATGTATCCAAAAAATTGATTTTTAAAAATGTATATATCACACACCTATATTTGTATATACAATTCAAAATTACATGAGCATTTGGAAATATATTTAGAATAAACATTTTATGCATCCTATGGAAGGATGTATATAAAAGCTTTTGAGAGATACAATTTTATAAAGCAAGAGAACAGAATAAGGCGGGTACATGTATAAAGCCAGAGGATTCAATTTTACCTTGATATTTTATTTTTCTCAGATATAATAAATAAATAAAATAAACGCAAACTTTCAAATTTTGTATAAGATGGATTTCTAGATAATTTTAATTCCCCTAATTTCTCAAATCTGTTATTCTTGGAGGACAAAATAAATATTCAGTAAATCTACTGCTTTTTTCTTATGCGTGAAAATGTGTATCTTCTGGATATGAACAGGAAATATCAGCTATCACAACAAAATAAGATAAATTTCATTCAATTTTGGTTTCTGAGTAAACCTGGTTTTGGTAAAAACACACACACGCACACACACTTTGATTTCCTTAGAATTAAAGTACTTCATCTTAGACAACAAAGAACGAAAGGAAATTGTTCTATATTACAGTAGTGGCTCATTCACAAGAGAACAGTGTTGACAGTTTTGTGATCACAGAATCAGAAACCATCCCCAAAGGACTGTTCAATACACAGGGTCTGACGGAGAATCCATAAGGTCATGTGTCCTGTCTAACTCTCAAAAGTATGTGATATAAAGAACTATGTCACAAGCGTGCTCCATTATAAACATGGTTAACTCTTATTTTACATACTTTATTATGCTAATCAGAATGAATAACATTTATAATGAGTTCTATCTTCCTATCAACCAGAGGAACCCCATCTCATAATTCTTTGAATTAGGGAATACATGAGAACAAATCCATAATTTTAAAATCATGTACAGGAAAGTTTTACAACATTGGCTGAAATTACACTCTTTTTAATAATTTCAAAATGTCAACTATATTCAAATCATGTATATTTTAGGCTTAGAATCTCTAAAATACTTATGTTTTACTTGGATTTCTCAGAAAATAGCAAAAAGCCATTTATAGTACCACTCTTTTTTAAAAGGATATAAAATAAGAAATGAATGTCTAGCACTCTAGTTCTTTTCTCAAAAATGACTACAACTGCCAGTTTTTAAGAAAGAACATCACAATGTGAGGGGATAATTCCAGAAAAAAGAATGGCAGTAAAGGGACAAAAAGCCATTATAAAAATGGTAACTATGAAACAATGATATTGCTTCAAACACCAATATTAATAAATTATGGTAGTTTTGAAAACACACCTAGAAATTAAAGGTATAGCAAAAACAAAAAACATAATAAAACTACAGGAATTAAGTAGAGTTAAGTGTTTCAAGTTTTTTACATTGTATTGGACCTGGAAAGAGGTCTAATTTAAGATATATGTCAATACATTATGGATATCTTTGTAATTTCTGAAGTACACAGTGAAAATAATGAAGTTATAACAAGGTAGATAATAAAAGAGACACATTAAAATAATAAAACATGCAACATATACAAAGTCAGAAAGAAGAAAGAAATAACTAGTAAACAAAAGATGCTACAAATAGAGCTGGGCACAATGGTACACACCTGCAAGCTTTCAGGAAGGCTGAGGCAGGAGGGTGCTAAGTTCAGGTGAGCCTGGGCAATTTAGCAACTTGCCTCTAGGTAAAACATAACAAAAGGGCTGGGGATGCAGCTCAGGGCAAAGGCCCTATTATGAAGGAAATAAAAAAGATACCACAAATAGTACAAAAGGAGCAAGATAGTAGTCTCCAATTCAGTATACACACACATAACAAAAATATACATATGCACTATGCAAGCTAAACCAAAGCTCATTTACTGTATTCATATATCATTTACTAGTATGTTTTTAGGGTTTTTTAAGGTAATAACGTTAATGTGGAAGAAAAGATATTAAGAACAATAGGGGTGATAAAAGGGTCATTTCATAATGACATAATCATTATCATAGAAATTAAAATTCTAGAGTCATTCATAGGAAAATGGATGCACATTGAGGCCATACTCTTAAGGGAAATAAATAAGACACACACATGCAAATACCGAATAGTTTCTCTGGTGTGAAAAACTAAAAGTGTAAATAAGATCCAAATGGTATAACTGACAATGTGAAATAGGAAAAAAAAGGGGGGGAGGGGCTAAAGGTGTAGGGGAAGTGGGAAGAGTAGAGGAAAGGAAATAAGGGAAAAGAAAAAATACTACACTTGATCTTAGCCAAAAGGCCAAGAAGCGATGGAAAAGAAAAAAATAGGAGAAAACAAAAAATGGAAACAAAGTTTTTGTAAATAGGGAAGGGAGGAGGGGGTGAAGGGAGGGCAGGAGTATGGGGAAAAAATCAGAACCAAGACCTGTCATGTAAAGGTACAAGATCCCAATGATGAGTGTAACTGTACTGTATACCTAGAATGTACCAATAAACTCAATGAGAAAAATATTCTAAACAAACATCAAATATAATTCACAAATACATAAAAGAGGAACACATCAACACCACATGGTATTTATTCCAGAGATATTTTTGGTTTGGCTTTTGAAAAAACTCAATGAAATACAATACTAACAAAAGAAATAAAAATAACCCCAAGAACTACACCATTGAAACAGAAAATTGTCTATTTAAACTTTCAAAAAAAATCTAATAGCAGAAAAATATCTTTTTCTGAAAGAGAATGATTAGAAAAACCCTCAGGTGACATATTCAATAATAAAATAATGTGTATTTTGCCACACACTCGTTTTAGTGTCACTCCTAAAACTAAATGCCATTATCACTTTCGCTTAACATTAATGCAGAAACAGAAATAAAAAGTATAGAAGAAGGAAGAAAGGAAGGAAGGAGGGAGGAGGGAATTCATCAATTAATTAGAAAACTCAATATTGTTACAATGTCAATTTTCTTCTAATTTATCTATGCAATTTGATACTGATCAAAACCTGATGGTGGTTTTCATGAAAACTAAAAGGATGGTTGTAAATAAATATAGAAATATTGCACATGTGAAACATTTAAGGTAATGTTAAAAAAAAGAAAAACATAAAGAATTTAAGCTTCCTTATCCAGTTGGTTTTTCTATAAAATGGAATATTACTCAGCCATAAAGAACGAGAACATAGATTCATTCATAGGAAAATGGATACATATTGAAGATATACTCCTAAGTGAAATAAATAAGTCACACATGTGTAAATACCGAATAGTTTCCCTGGTGTGAATAATCTGCAATAATACATAAGATCCTAATAAGATTACTGACATTTAGAAATGGGGAGAAAGGAGCTAAAGGTGTAGGGAAGGTGGGATGGGTAGGGGAAGGGTAATAAGGGAAAAGAAAAAAATGTGAGATAATGAAAAGATGGAAATACAGTGTTTGTAGATGGGGAGGGGAGGAGAGGGTGAAGGGAGGGCAGGGGTAAGGGGAAAAAATGAGAACTAATACTTGTCATGTGGAGGTACAAGATCCCAACAATGAATGTAGCTGTACTCTATCCCTAAAATGTACCAATAAACTCAATTAAAACTGAAAAAAAAAATAATTTAAACTTCCAAATTTGAAGATTTAATATAAAGCTGGAATAATTAAGACAGTGTAGTGAAGGTAAAAATATAGGTAAGTATGACAATGGAACAGAATAAAATTCCTAGGAATATATTTGTGCTCATGCACTTTTTAAATTTATAATGCAAATGTTAGTGCATTCCAGTGGGGGGGGGATATTCTTCCTGAAGAATGGAGCATTTGAATATCTCTATTGGGAAAAGACAAATCCTGACCTCTACCTCCTATCTTGCAATAACTTTCATTTCAAAAGAATCATAGCTTCTATTAAGAACAGCAACAATAAATTACGTATAATACCTTTAAAGCTGGAAGAGGGGAAATATTTATTAAATGCCACTAGTTTTTTTAATCTTTTTATTAAAAATAAACTCTTTGCATCAGAACACAATGCTAACAAAGCGAATAAACAGGCCACACCACCCAAAGATATATATTCTTGACATATACATAGTTTATAACAAGTAGGAAACTCAATTACAAAATAAAAAAGACTCGAATCAGAATTTTGTGCAGATTTCTAAATGTCCCACAATCATATGAAAAAGTACTGGTTATCATTTTAGGGAAATGAAAATTAAAGTGATAAAAAATAATAATACACATGGCAGAATAGTCCAAGTTAAAGACTCACACTATCAAACATAAAAAGATGAAGCAAACATATTCACCTACATTATCAGTACTAGTGTAAATAATACAATCACTTTGAAAAAACAGTTCAGCATTTCCTTTAAAAGTTATACACATATTTACCATATAACAATAATTCTGTATTTGGGTGTTTGCAGAAGAGAACATAAACTTCGACAGAAACACACATACAAGAATATTCATAGCAACTTTACTTATAGTAGACTCATACTGAAAACAATCCAAGAATTTACTCAAAAGAAAATAAGTAATGTACCGGGTGTGGTGGCACACACCTGTATTCCCAGCACTCAGGAGGCTGAGGCAGGAGGATCACCACAAGTTCGAGGACAGCCTGAGCTACATCGTGAGTGCATGGCCATCCTGAACTACAAAAGGAGACAAAAAAAAATAGATAAAATAAGTAGTGAAATTATTGTATATTCAGCCAGTGAACTACAAAATCAATAATAAAAGAACAAACTTCTAATATTCATAAAACCTGGCCAAATCTCAAAAAGATGTCAAGACTAAAAGAACACATATAATCTGCCATTACCTCATATGAAGTTCAAGTGTAGACAAATCTAATCCACCCTAGTAGAAGTCAGAATAGTGGTTAGTTATCTCCTGGGCATAAGAGAACTTAAGGCACAATGGAAAAACTCTATCACTTCATATCAGTAGTAATTACAAGGGTATATACACATATAAGATTCCATTGAGTGGCACACTAAATAGACTATGGTTTATTATAGTTAAGTAACATGTTTTCCAAAGAGGTAACATTTTTTAAATCCCTGAAGGAATCTCTCCACAAGTTGCAAAAGCATACTACGAAAGATGCAACACTCTAGGTGACTCCTTTGAAACTAAAGTAGCTACCGTGTGTGTTGAATTATCAGTGTGGCACTCTCCTGTCACAAGACTCAACCATCCTGCAGCAGCACAGTCAAAGTCACTAGAAAATGTACATTCCAAAATATCTCTTTAGCAATTTGCCATGCTCAGAAAATTCTAATCCTAAAAATCACAAAGCATAAAAACAGGCTTTGCTAAAGCTGGTCCCAGTCATCACAAAAATAGTGAAGACCAGTTAAATATATTCTTAAGTCTTATGTTTTAAACACTACAATAGTTTATTTACTTTGACATATGGATGCTAGATTTCTAAAAACATCTTAAGGAATAACAGAGAAGTAAAGAAACAAAAGGCAAGGAGCAGAGCTACTCTGTCAGCATGGGATCGTGATCTCCACCCTGTTCAGCTTGTCTCCCCTCCAAGCTCATATAAAGACCAGAGAAAATCTTCAACAGACAATGACTAGAATCCCTGCTTTTCGATAAGAGAACAAAAACTCCACGGATTAAATAAAACTGGTTCAAGTACTCCAGAGAATTGTCGGATGACCAATCCTTTGTTATAAACCTGGTAATTCCCAGGAATAGTATCAGACTTCACAAAGTACATAAGCCAGGCTACCAGGGCAGCTGTTAAGCAGTAATTTGATCCTGGACATGTCATACCAGCAAACTGGGTTTACCCTCTTCATTATTGAAATAGAAGTTAAAATTGTAGTTCTCTAACTGTATTATTTAGATGAACTAGAAGTCCCAGTTCTTCTACTTAGATAATGCTAACTGAATACCCACAAGAGCTGTCTGAAAACAGAAAGCCCTATCTGATAGCACTGAAATCCATTAATGTGCTACAGAATAAGAAAATGAGAGAACACGTGCCTTCAGACACTCCTGAAGGTCACACATCTTTAGAAAACATCCGTCAGGTCCCCTGTGGCAGCAAAGCTACCACTGACACTTTGCTTCAGTGGGAGAAACATCACCTATCTGGTAGCTGACTGAGGATTCTAAGACCACACCATCCTCATCAGGTTATTTACTTTGTATAGGAAATTAACAGTTAACTTTGGAACGTTGTCTATTAAGAATTTCATGTCATTAGGCACACGTAACAATAGAGTAGAAATCAAACCTGAGTTGCCAAGAAATTGAACATTGAAATTACTATGATTTCAAACATAGACAATTATATGCAAAGCTGACCCCCAGTCAAAGGGCTTCCATGTCTCTGATATTTCCAGTTTCCACTTCCGGACAAATTAAGCCAAGGTAATTAATCCACAAAGAACCAAACATATCAGTCATTTTTTGCCGGGCTGCCTTAGAGACTGTGCTGGTATTTGAGTAAAAGAGATAGCTGACATTATGGACACAATCGCACTGCTGCATTCTTTTAAGTTTACCCAGAAAGGCTCATTAGTTTCTAAGGAAGAGGATTAAAATACTTCAAGAAATACATGAAGCATGAAGAAAATTTTTCTAGGTTCAACTAGGCATACTGAACATCACAATTAGTAGCATCAAGCTACATTATCTTAATCATTAAAATTAACTTATATTATGCATTCTTCCCATTTTGTATCTTTCAAATTACTTAAACTTTAATTAGCACCACTGGTATTTTCTTGTAAGCACTTTCATGAAAATGAAGATTATCTCTAAAAGAGTCCATTACGTTGAGGTTTCTTAAATCCCAATCACATTGCTTCATTTGTTAGGCAAATATTAACTTGACTGATAAATGTCAAATAATCCTTATTTTACCCATCATTTTAGAGAATGTTATCAGATTTCCTGTACTGATTTTATTTTCAGCTCAAATATGAATTCGCATTTCAATAATTTGGAAACTAAAGTACTTATTTCTATTCTCCCTCATGGATTTGCTGTACATACACAGTAATGCCAGATAAACTGTTCATTTTGAGGTGGCTGTATTTTCTAGATCAGAAATACCAGGTTGTTTCATGCATTTTAAAAAGTCATACTTAAATTAATGTTTTTAAAATGTGGTTTTCAAATCACTTGCATCAGACTACTCGTTTAAAATGCAGAAACTCCGGGCCCTATTTAAGACGTTCATGGAAAGGTCAGGCACCTTTATCTTAAACTTGTCAGATGAATTCTATGTACATTCCTGTGTAAAGAACAGCTAGAGACATATACTGCATCTAGAGCACACAGTTTGTATAAACTGTTTCATTTTTTAAAACTACAGTAAAATATTTAATGCGTAGAATAGGGATTTTTTTGAGAAGACAAATTTACTTAGGACTATACTTGGATTTCTTGAGTTAGGAGAAACTTGAAACAGCATCCCAGATCTCTCATAGAACCACAATGGATTACATTAGTAAAGTCAGGAAAAATGGTGCAGAGGAGTCAGAACATAGACAGGGGAGAAAAAAATAATAGAGGAAATGGGCAGAACTGCAGAATTTTCTGTATTCTCTCCATCTCGAGAGAAAATACCTTCTAGGATATCATGAGAATTAAATATCAAAGCAGTTCTTGCACACGCACCACTCCTGGTTGCCCTGGAAATTGAACTTCCGTGCTCTCACAAATGGCACCGGATGAAAAGCACATGCAAAGGAAGTAAATGGTAATGAGAGGAGGCGCTTCACTCATTCTCCCCAGGCTGAGGCAGAAGAGGAGTACAAGAGTATGAGTGTTGTATTATAGACACTATTTGGTGGGGGGGGCTTCTTTCCTGATATTTCTGC
Source organism: Fukomys damarensis (assembly GCF_012274545.1). Taxonomy (NCBI): domain Eukaryota; kingdom Metazoa; phylum Chordata; class Mammalia; order Rodentia; family Bathyergidae; genus Fukomys; species Fukomys damarensis. Next base: position 69,240,674 of record NW_022900929.1, read on the forward strand.
ATTATTATTTCTAGTGGGTATTTCAGTCGGTTTCAATAACATAATTATGTTGCTATATATTCGGAAGGTCTCATCTGATTAATTCATTGCCGCCTGTTTGGAGAACACCAGAAATTAAAAGCCCTGAGACTTGTAAAAACCCCTTTATGGCCTCATTGGATCACCTCTGTCTGAACAAAAATGGATCAGTTTTCATTTTGATTTGGTTTGATTCAATTTTATGAACATCGTTCTTATTGTTTTAATTTTGTACCATGGTGAGAGTGCTGTCAAATAGATGCCCTCATACCCTTAATGATATACATGACCATATAAATCGATTTAACACTTTTGGAAAATAATTCATCAGTATGTATTTAAAAGGCTAAAATTTCAATTCTCAGATCCACTAAAATTCCACTTTTCCAAGAGCACAATCATAAACTCAAGATTAAGTCAATTATGCACAAAGATGTTTTGTCAGTCCCTGTTATGAAAGGATAAGACTAACAAGATCAAAACTTGCTAATTTAAAAAAAAAAGGATAAACATAATAGAATGGGTATGAATGATTTTAAATGTCGCTTCATACAGCTGAAAACTTATTTATAGGCCCACTCGAAATAGCCCCAAACCCAGTGAAAAAGGTTACTTCAAAGGTATAACAAAACTTGGGATATCTGCTTATTGAAGATGTATTTATACATCAGTAGAACACTGAAATTGTTATTTATAAGGCCTGGAAAAAGACATAAGTGTTTAAATTACTCCTAAGAACTGATTTCTAGAAAATTATAAGCTGTGATTTTCAAAACAAAAATCAAGTACTTGAAAAATACAAAGCAGTTCAGTTCAAAAGGTCTTGGGGTATACTGGAATCAGCATAATTAATTTTTATAGCAGTACTAAATAGCTTCTGAATGTCTATTTTGATAATAACGTATGCATTTTCTTACTCCAAGAGCCAGTAAAACTAATTATTTTGGAACACTGATTATTTGAATTTATGCCAAGATTCTCTTTGTTAAGAATGCAAACTACTTCATATAGTTAACCATTTCTTCACATCATTTCTCAATACAAAAATAAGTTCCTAAACATATAATGGGTGAACTATGGGGAATGTTTGTATTCTGCTTAAAATCTCTATCACAAAACTCAACTCTCCTAAACCCTAAGTCGCTCAAGTGTTGTTTTTCCTGGCCTTACTGGCATTTCATTAGATGGAAGAGCATCCCTCAAGGATGATGAACAGTTATGTAGAAGAGATTAACCTCTCACTTCCTGGTAATGATACTGCAATATTAAGGAATAATCTCCAGTGAGCCTAGAGCAAATGAGAATACTAGTGATCAGTAATGTTATTCAAGCAAAGTTTATGATTGAAATTCAATGATTAAAGCCATTGTGACATCACTTTAAATGAATCAGGATGGTTTAATGACCCTTATCATAATGAAGTATCACTATATATCATTAATCTCATCTTATAACTACTGAAAAACAACTAGCTAATAAGATATTTTATGCTGAATGACCATCTGGAAGGATCGTTTATTTTAGTGTTTTTAAAAGTTTATTACTTTTGATTACTACTGACTACTTCAGTCAAACTAATAATGTATACTTCATTGTCTAAAATAAAAATGTGACCCACAGTTAGTATCATGCCTTGAGTAATTCGCCAATGTAGACAGAATTCCATTTTAATGCCTATCACAGTATTTTATTTTAGGCACTTACTATTTTCATTTCCTGAATAAAAGACTATTAGCACTACTTTGGTAGGGTAAGTATAAATCCAATAAAATATATGTTTTTGTAAATCCAGTCTATAAATCTGTTTAAAACAGTACCCCTTTAGTCCAGGAGTAATGTATGTATGTA
>NW_022900929.1:69242557-69264426 GCF_012274545.1 Fukomys damarensis
ATATATATATATATATACATGGTTAAATTATTAGAATACATTGTGAATACTTTTCTTTTCTCAGGAAGTGCTGGTTCATTGAGGAATAGCAATAGAAATGTGACAGGAATTGGAGGCATGAATTATTTCCTTCCTTAGTTACATGTGCTAGTGTCAATATCACAACTTTCTACCGTAGATCCATTCATGAGGTAATTCAGGAAAGAAACGAAGAAAAAAATGAACTATAACTTTGACCCCCAAACTTATGTGAAACATGGGCATGTTCCTTGCTGAAATTTCAGTTCCTTGTAATAAGATGAAATGAGGAAAGAAAACTCAGATCAAGATCTAGCATTCTGTTGTGATACCAATTACCAGGCTTCACAGTAAGGGCTTTTTTAGGAGAAAAAAATTAAAATGTCTATTTGAAAACTATCAATACAACATTTTGAAAAATGTCAGTATACTCATACACATTTTCTGTCTTTCTTCAAGACCCTGGTCAAATAATCAAATCTCATTTAGCTTCCTTGATATGTTTTGTTCTCCCACAAATCATTATTGCTTGATTTAATTTCCCATAGTATTTTGTACACAGCTAAATTTCAGCAAGTATCTCATTATTGTATACTGATTTGTGTTCCTGCCCCCCCCATTAAGCCAGGGACTCTTTAAAGTTTAGGACTATTTTACTTATTTTTGTATTCCACGTGTGAAAAATCACAAAGCCATACAGTCAGTATTTTCAATAGTCAACTTTTTATCATTTAGAAGAGTTACAGTCAAAGCTCATCAACTGTAGAGTACATTTTTATAAGATGGTTATAATTGTGTCTACCTGAACAAGGGTAGCTACTGTTCCATGCCACCCCCCACCTTTTATATCTTTACAATACAGCCACCTAAAATTAGTGTCTCATTGGCTGGCTGTAACTATGGCCCTCTTGACACTGGCCAGGCTAACTGCCATCACCCACTAATGATTGGATGCCTGAGTACTTTTTATCTAAGTCAGGAATTTTCATTGTGTGCAAGAGGTAACTTTGATGTGCATATTTATGACCCTAATGCCGAAAATAGCTCGTAGTAAGTAGGCTAGTCTGCTCTACTTAACTTGGGGGAAAATATATTTATATATAAAATTGGAAACCACAGAGAACATAAAATGCTATTAAATACACCAGACTTACCTAGCCCAATGGTTTTGTTCACCTTCATTAGTCATTACAGACAATACCTCAAATACTAAAGGTTTATAACAATTCTAAAGGAATCATAGCAAATATATTCAGAAGAGACCACTTAAAAGTGTTTCTTCTGCCAAGAATTTTCTAAAGCCTTCATATTGAATTTGGAAAACAGGTATTTAGAAAAAAGACTTTAAAAAAGATCTTAGGGCTCAACTAAAATCCCCATGTCTAAAATGTAATTCCAGATAAAACTATTTAAAAAGCAATCACTTGGGAGCATATTTTAGCTGCATTTGGAGTCCAGGATGGTACTATCTATTCAGCCGTATACTGGACTTACACTGAGGTCTCACTCTATGCCATCATATTACAGATATTCTACCTTTAATGGACTACTGTGTAAAAACAGGGTCAGACTTACGACCCAACTGTTTTTTGTGTGTACACATCTGTATATCTTGTTTATAGAGCCTCGGTGTCTTTTTTGTACAGTATACCTGGTTCATCCAGTACTGTAATGTTTGCTGATATACGGTACAGTATAGTTAGTACTGTAGCTTTATGCCCTGTTATACATTACAGTGCCACATGGAAGTTTTGCAAATAAACGCAGAGTCATCAAGGTGGAATTTCCTTTGACCATTTCTTTGTTCTGAATATTGTAATGTACACAGTACATACAGTCCCTCATTTAGTGGCCAGTTAGTCTAAGACAGGAATGGAGCTTGGTCATTAAATGAGGAAGCCTTTATTCCACCCAGGAGAAATCAGCCTGTTGCCTAAGATGTACAAGTACAGTACTGTCCTAACTCCAGGTCAAAACCTGCAGCCTCTCAGTCTACTGAAGAGAACTAATATTAGTTTAATTATTTTATGACATTTATCTTTAGCTTTGAATCAATTTGCATTTACATTCATTCCAGGCCATAAACTCAGGTTAATTTTGTCAACCAGCGAATAATGATTCATTAGTTTTTTATTTAGATTTTCCCCTCCGTACAATTGATCATGGAAGAGATGATGCTGATTTCCCATTTCTTCATTCCTCTCCCAGGTTGTGCCAACATTTCAGTCTAGAGTACTCCTGGTACGGTCTCTAGCTGATTATTCCATGCAAGCATAGCATCAGCTTTCTACAAATGACTGGGAGTGCTATGAAGGACTATGAAAGGTTTCCTGGGAATTTTTAGAAAGTGGTAAGAATACTGTAACCACATGAAATCACTATCAAATACACAAGTCATATTTTCCTTTAAGGGTTGAAACAGTTTTTTAAAAGCTAAACTGCCATCTACAAGCTACTGCCTAGATTATTGTGAAAACTCTCCTGAGTTTTAGCCCTCTCTGTGGCTTCAGGTATTTATCCTTCAGGGTCAGAAACACTGGGGAGACTGCTCATTCTATGTGCATTATTCTGATTTGGGCAGCATCCATGAAGATGAAGATACGTACATGGCAATTGCCCCGATCCGTCTTATCAGTACAGAGTTATTTCAACAGTGACGGTCAGCCTGGAATTACTTTCCTCTCAAAAGAAAAAGAAAGGATATAAGTTGTAATTTTTTTATTATCGTTCATTTTCTTTGACCTAGGAATTCCATTTTCTATTTACATTTTAACCATTCTAGGCTCTCAGTTGTATTGTTTTAGTAAGCTATAAGTAAAATCTAAAAAACAAAAATAACTCATGTGAAATATATTTTTTATTTATTTCTCTGTCATTTTCTTTGAAGAGAATTCTAAGAGTATTATTAAAATAATTTTGAATACTATTTTCAGTTCTTTGTATGACATCAAACTTTTTATACTTCATAAATATTAAGAAAAACAAAATTAGAAAAATCATAGCAGTATGTCAACATAGTCAAAATGATGTATAAAAGCCTTTTATCTAAAAAACCCTATTATCTGGCACAGGACTTAGCTCAGTGGCTCCACACCTGCCTCACAAGTGCAAGATCCAGAATTTGATCCACGGTACCAAAAACAAACAAACAAACCAAAACAAAATCCTATTATCATTTTCAAAAGAAGAACCTTAAGCAAAGAACATTTTTCGAAGTGGTTAACCAAAGTAATCTCCCTTCTGGTTTTCTTCCTAGAAGGAGAAATCCCACAATTAACTACAAGGAGTTTCAAATGGCAACAATCATTGAATTAGTATGAAGCACTCCTACGCCATCTGAGAACAGCAAAAGTCAATTCTGCCCCAGACAATGCAACTAGATCTAGATACCCAAATCTCCATCTCTCCTCACCCCTCCTCTCCCTCTCCCTCTTCAGATCTTCCCCATCACGCCTCAAAACACTAACATTGTAACATTATAAAAAAGACAAGTACAAGGACATCAATTGACCAAAATTGAGGAAGAAAGAAAAGAGAAAATGGAAACATAAAGACAGGAAAATCAAACATTAAGGTTACAAGAAATATAAAAACAATAGTAATTAATTGTGTCATGAAATTAGACAAATCGGAGTATTTTCAATCACCAGAAATTATAATAAGAATCAAATGGACATTTTCACAATACATATATAACAACTGATAATAAAAGTTAAACAATTTGGTTTAATAACTGTTTTGCACAAAGTGAAGATAAATTAAAGATTTAGAATAGTAATAGCAGAAAGACAAAATAATGGAAATAAGAGAAAAGCCTCTGAGATGTATTCACTGTGTGAAATGATTAAAAGAGCTAACACAAAGGAAAAAAGAAAAAAAAAGATAACAATAAAGATAATTATTGAAAAACTTTCAAACCTGATGAGTAATATCAAGTCACAGCCTCAAGAAATACTACAGATTCGAAGTGAGACAAATAAAAATAAAGGGAAATGTAGAAAGATGAAAAGTGTTAAAAACAGACAGAAAAAAGGTATTACTTTCAAAGGAGCCTGATGGCTAACATATCAACAAATACAGAATCCAGATGATAAGATTGTAGCTTCAACCAATAAGAGTAAATGACTGACAATCTAGAATCCTATACCATGTAAGAGGATTACTCAAAAATAAAGGAGAGTTTAAGCTTTTTTTTTTTTTTTTTTTTTTTTTTGACCAGGGATCAAACTCGGGACTTTGTGTTTGCAAGGGAGTTTAAGCATTTTTAAACAAACAAAAACTCAATTCAACTTCACTTGATTAACAATAAAACCAATATCATGGGACGTTTTAAAGCAGAGGAGATAGTGTTAAGTGGTAGGGAAAGCACAGAAGGAACTAGAAAGGACATGCATGTGAAAAACTTAAAGTATTTTACAACAATACCAAAAAGGGGAAGAATAATAAATAGAGTTAAAGTGTTACTAAGAGTTTTCATTTTCTGGACTTGGAATAGTGTACTCTATATAGTGATGAATCATATAACAGAAGAGAAGATTGACAATATATTGCTTAACTGACTGATCCAATCAAAGGGAAGAAATTAAAAGAAAAACTAGAACTAGGACAAATGAAACCAAATTTAAGATTGTAAGTTTTAAAAAATATACCAAGAAATATGAACAAAAAATATAACAGAAAGCAACTGTCAGACAAAAAATACACAAATAAAGTCCAAATTGTTTACTTAAAATATAAATACTACCAAAGTTCAAAGTAAATAGAAAAGCTGTATTATAAAAATGGTAGTTTTCAAAAAAAGGATGAAACTAAGACAAATTGTTACTTAGGCAAAAAGTATTCACAAAGCATTCAGAGAGCTATTTCGTAAGGACAAAAGGGTCAATCCATCAAGAAGATACAACAGTTATAACTTTATATGTCAAAAGATGTACCCTCAAATTATATAAAGGAAAAATGCAATATATCATTCAGAAATTTTTTAAATCATAAATTATTAAAAGATTGTTAGCACATCCCTTTCAGGAGTTAATAAAGCAATCAAATTAAAAACTGAAAATATAAAATAATTAACTTACAAATTAATTTCATGGATAGAACACTATAATGAGCATCTCCAAATTGAAATTGTTGTAAGCACACAGAATTGCATAGCCCAATTGACCACATGCCGATCATGAAATAAGCCTCAGTAAACTTCAAAAGGTTGCATTTATATGGAGAATATTATCTGACAACTGTGGTATGAGGCCAGAAAACAATAACAAAAAGTTATGTATAAAACTGGAAAACATTTGCTTATTAACACTTTGTTCAAAAATAACAAAAAATTAGAAAACATTTTAACCTTAAGAGTAAAAAACATAAAAATATAGAATAAAGCGAAATATGTTTATAGAGGGGAAATTGTATCCTTAAATCCAGGAATTACACAAGATGTCCAGAAAATGATTTAGGCATCTATCTCAATAATTTAGAAAATTAGAGCAATATTAAATCAAACAAGGAAGAAAAGAAAGGAATAACACTTACAAAATATATAAGAACTATAATGCAAACAGTTAACAAACCCTAAAGTCTAACTAACAATATGACTATGGCAAGGCAAAGCTATAAGTGGCAAATATATGACCCAATCTAATTATTAAATGTCAGTAACAAAATACTTAAAACAGCCTCAGGCTAACAGATAGCAAAATATTAAGTACAATGGAAAAATTCTTTTAAAAATACAATTTACCAAAACAAGCCCATGAAAAAAATTTAAATTAAATTAATCAATAATTTTTTCTACACAACATTAAAACTCCAGTGACCATAGATTCAACACAAACTCTCAAAGCATTCATGAAAAAGCATCTTGTGTAGCATCTTCAGAGGATAATAAAAAGGGGACATTTGCAACCTGTTTCATATGGCTTATATAGCATCGCTACTATGTATCATAACAAGGATATTACAAAAGAAAAGGAAAATCATAGGCCTTCTTTCATGAGTATAATAAATTCCAAGTACTGTACATAAATTAGTTTTTAAAGGCATAAAATTAACCAACACATAAAAACAGTAACAAATTAGACTTATTCCAGATCTTTATCATGGTCTTAAAATTTAAAAATCAAATTAATCTGAAAATGAACAATATTAACAAATAAAAAGAATATTTATTTCACCATTTTTACATATAAAGAAAAGTAATGAAATTCAAGTCTAATTCATATTAAAATTTTTAAATCTTAAGAAATTACAAATAAAAGCAAACTTTCTTAGTTTGATAAAGATGTTCTGCCTAAGAATTTCAGCTCTGAACTTAATAATGAAATACTGAAAGGCTTTTCCTAAAACTGGAAAGAAGATGGTAATGTCATACAAACAACATCTTCTGTGATGCGGTACTAAAAGCTACATTCAAGCCAGGCGTGGTGGCACATGCCTGTAATCCCAGCCCTCGGCAGGCTGAGGCAGGAGGATCGCTGTGAGTTCGAGACCAGCCTGGGCTACATAGTGAATTCCAGGTCAGTCTCAACTACATAGTGAGACCCTGTCTCAAAAAACCAAAAAATAAAATAAAATAACAGCTACATCCAGAACAAGTGAAGAATAGGTGGGAAAAGTTGAAAGAAGTTCCAGAGAAGAAATAAATGTACCAATGTTCACAAATGATGTTTGCATTCAGATAAGCAAAAAAAATCTACAAACTACTACTTTTCAACAAAGTCTATGAATACAAGGTCAGCATATACAAACAAGTTTGATATAGCTATAACAAAAAAGGAAAATCATAAAATATTTTAAGTTAACTTGTTACAGTATATTAAGAAACAGCAAGCAAAAATCTGATAAAACACGTACATGTATAAGATCTTTTCACAGAAGCTATAGAACACTGAGAAAAATCAAAGACCAAACAAGTGGAAGAAATTATCTTCTTCAAGAATATGAAGATTCAGTACAATAACAATGAGAATTCTCCCCTTATTTGTTCTCTAGATTTAATGTAATCTAAATCTCAGCAGGATTTTAGAAGAAGATAAGGAGGTGGAGAATGAAGAAATGATACATAGATTATATCAAATTATCAAAGACAGTCTTGAAATATGGTACATTGGCTGTATAGTAATTAAAATAGCAGTCCACAGATGCTAAAATAAACAAATACCCTAAAAGAGGGAAAGCTGGGAAATAGAGGCATACATGTAATACATTTAATTTACATCAGATACGTTATTGATAGTATAGTTCAGGAAATTTTAAAACTCTAAAGAAATTCAGGTCCACTACGTACCCCACCCCCACTCCCACATCCCTCACTTTAAGGTAGTTTGTAAGTCAAAATGTAAAATAATCCTGGAAGATAACATAGAACAGTATCTTAGTTTGGTGTAGTAGACAGAATTATGCCCTCCCAACAATTCTGGCACCTGTAAATGTTGCTTTATTTGAAAAAAGAGACTTTTCAAATGTAATAAAGTTAAAGATCTTCAAATGGGAAACCGTTCGTGACTATTAGCACAAACCCTAAATGCAATAGCATGCAATCTTATGAAAGGGAAACAAACAGAAGTCTACCTCTGCATATGAAGAGGCGAGGCCAATGTGAAGAGGTACAGACAGATGACTCAGACACAAGCCAAAGAAGGCTGGCAGTCACCAGAAGCCAAAAGAGGCAGAAACAAATGCTCCTCTAAACTCTCCAGTTTGTCTGAGGCTCTACTGGCAGTAGGTTTCTAAGCAGGGATGGTAAATTTAAATTTTGCTTCCCAAATTGTGAGAGAATAAATTTTACACCACCAAGTTTTTGACAATTTGTTGTTGTCCCTAAAGGAAACAAATCCACAAGGGGGAGACAAGAACTGTCAATACTGATCACTAAAATCCACTATTCATACTGATATTAGGAAGGAAAATATTGATATTAGACTTTTTTAAAAGTAAGAATGTTGGGGGCCAGGGATTTAGCTCAGTGGTTCCACCACTTGCCTTGCAAGTACAAGGACCCAAGTTCAATCCCCGGTGCCAAAAAATAAAAGTAAGAATGTCTGTTCATCGAAAGACATCCTTAACCAGTGAATAAAAGTAGGAATAGCGAAGTATTTGCAATGTGTAAAACTGACAAATAATTGTGTTTAGAAAAAAATACATAAATCAACAAGATAAAAGCTGACAACCTAACAGAAAATGAATGAGAAGACCTGGCAAGAGCTCCACAAAATAACATATGAAAATAGTCCATAAAGTGTCCACTTTATTTGTCATTGAGAAATAGAAAGTAACATTATGATGAAATACCACTCCATCCCAGCCTGACAGATTACCATTAAAGTGACTGAAAACATTGGTTTTAGTGTGGTGTGAACAATGGGAACTCTGCATTTGGGACCTAAGTTGGCAAGATTACGTTAGAAATATGTTTGGCAGTACCTGTTGAAATTGAACATATGTGTTTTATGACCTCTAAATCCAATCTGATCATTAGATATACATACAAAAGTGCACGGCGTGCATGAGTGTGAGGTTGGATATATCTATATAACTGCAAGCTCATTTATAAGAATATTGTTTATAATAACTTCAAAATGAAACAACATATAAGATACATATTCCTGAGGTAAATTACATATATAGCAATAAAAATAAATGAACTTGTAGTCTATCTAAAATATGGGTGAACTACACAGCCATAATCTTGAAGAAAAGATGCTAAATATAAAGCAATGAATAAATGATGATACCAAATAAATATAATTCAAAACAGATGAATTAAATTGTGATGCTCGAAATCAGAGAATGGTTATCTTTGCGAAAAATGTAATGCAAAAGGGGAATGTCACCGAGGCTGATGTTATACTTAACCATGGTGTGTCACACAATCTGTGCAATAATTTTCCAAATTAATTTGGCACTGAATCAAGTTTACACTAATAATTTGTACACATTTCTGTATGTTTTACCTTCATAGAGCCATTGTTTTGAAAATGCAGTACAGGTTCTTTTAAACCACTTTAGTCTGCCACATATGAATTCCAGAGAGCGATGTGTCAGAATTTTCATGAAATTGCTTTGAATACTACCAATTTTGAGAGGACTGGCATTTTTAGAATATTGTATCTCCCTATACATAAGTTTGCTTTCATTTATGTTATGTTTCTTTCTGACTTTTAGTGCTATTGTACATATGTACGTTATATTTGTTACATGTACTCTGTGGTTGAAATCTAATGTCCTCCCCAAATTTCCCGGGTGTAGAGGCGGAGCTTCGAGAGATGATCATGTCTTGGGGACACTATACTCATCTGTGCAGTCACCCACAGATAAATTCATGCCTGAATGTGCTGTTGGGAGCCCGGCGAGAAGAGGGGTTCGCTGGGGTTAGAACCTAGAAGGGGGCACTTGTGGTCCCCACGTCCTTGCCTCTCCCTGCTTCCTGGTTGCTCCATGTCAAGCAGCTTTGCCACCCCTTCCACCGTGCTGTTTCTGCCTTGGAAATGTTTGTAGAATTTACTCCTAACTGCTACCTTGCAAAATAATTTCTAAACTACATCTCTCAAATTTGTTGCTAGTGCATAGAAATTGACCCCTGTACTATATTTGTTGATAATCTTGGCTGTTTTTCAGATCAGAATCAATTCAGTAGCAAACCGTGGAGTCTTATTTTTTCTTTCCTATAATTGGATCTCCTCTTTTAAGAATAATCTTCCCTCACTGAACATACAGAGTGAAATAGTGAATAGAATCCATTAAAGCTGACATCCTCACTAGTTCTTGACTTTGAATTGAATTCTAATATTTGCGCCTTTGTTATTATGCCTGCTTGAGAGATTATTGCAATTAAATATGTTTTCAACTGTTTAACAATTCCTGCATTTGGGGGTTACATCTCATCTGATTCTGATGTGTTTTATGTATTATTTAATATATCATGCTAATAATTTCCAGAATATCTATCAGAATCTCTATCGCCATAATAAACATTGACCTATACTTTTTCTTTTTTCTTGCTATCATTTTTCAGTTTGTGTCAAGGTTATGCTAGCTTTGTGGAATGATTTGGAAGACCCATTGCTCCCTAACCTATAAAGTAGTTTATATTAGGTTGACATTATCCTTTTCAAAGGTTTTGTAAAATGCCCTTAAATTCATCTAAACCCAGAGTTTTAAAAGGTGGGAACAGGATGTAGAACATTGATTCCATTTCTTTTCTTTTTAGAACTGGGGATTGAACTCGGGTCCTTGCATTTGCAAGACAGACCACCTAACCTCTGAGCTAAATCCCCGGCCCGATTCCATTTCTTTATAGTTACAGATTTCGTCAAGTTCTCATTTCTTTTTGAGGGCATTTTCTTACTGTGTTTTTCAGAAAATTATATGTTTTTTTAATCTTTCAATTTTACTAACATAAAATCATTCATTTTGTTGATATTTTGGAGAACATAATATAAAACATTTTTTGTACTATTTCCATAATTAATTATTGGGTTTCACACCTTAATCTTTTTTACTAAAGTTTGGTTTAGTGCTCACTTCAGTAGCACATATACTAAAGGGTGGTTTATTTTCAAATTATCAGTTCTGGATTTACTTTATCTTCACTATTATCTCCTTGTGGAAAATATACTTTTAAATCAATATGATTGAATTTAAAGTGATCTGAAATTAGATTGTCTATTTAATTATATAGATAAATCTGACTGTAATACCAATATAAGTCATTCTCTAATAGAATTGACTCCTGCTAGAGAAGATCGATCATAATAGCATTAAATTAATGAAAGAAAAAAAATTAAGGGAAGTTTCTATAAGCATGACCAGATGAATGATTTCTATTCTCCAGTCAAGATATATTTCTGTCTTTGGTATCAAAATTACTCCTTAGGAATCGAAGTATTAATTCTTTGTTGTCTATCATATAATAAAGGCTAAATTTTATGTGTTGAGTGGAATAAATAAAGGAGGCAAATTTTTAAAATGTTCAGTGTGTCATCTTTCTTGGATCCGATTGTAGTTCTCTCATCTTCCTCGACTATTCCAGAAACAAATATCCAGTACTCTCCTGGGGCAAGCCAAACAGTGGTTAAATAGTACAGAAAATAACGAGATTCACAAAGCGTGGGTTTTCCTGAGAGAAAAGTCGAAAGAGAGACAAGCATAGAAATAACAATTTCAGAATATAGAGGAGGGGTCCACTACCAAAGTGATCCTCAATGATCTCTCTAAAAATAGAAATTTTAAGCATTACAATTATGAAAATAAACTAGCTATCAGAAGGGAGGGCAGGGACAAGGAGAAAAAAATGAGAACCAAGACTTGTCATGTAGAGGCACAAGATCCCAACAATGAATGTAACTGTACTGTATCCCTAAAATGTACCAATAAACTCATTTAAAGCTGAAAAAACAAATAAACAAATGAACAAAAAGTTATTAGGAATGCGTCGAAAGAGAAGAGCACAACAAATTTAAGGACCTCACTAGGCAAGTCTGACTAAGAGACAGAAAGTTCTGTAGCTGGAATTTAGGAAAGAAAATGGGATAAGTGAGAACTGGCCTTCAATGTCTTATAGGCCAAAGTAAGAGTTTGATTAATCTTAAGAAAAGTAAATCATTAGGAAGCTCTGTTTTGTTCTGTGTTTATATTTCCATTTTGTTAAACAGAACTGTAGTATGGCTTCAGTTTTAAAAGGATGATTTTAGCTGCTGCTGACACAGAATGTCTTGTAAGATAAGCATGGAAAGAGAGAGAGATGAGTTCAGCTTTAAAGGTGATATGGGTTTGGATAAGCACAATGACAGGAGAAAGATGAGAATGGAAGACACAGTTTCACAATTGTGGTCATCAATGAATTAAAGGTAATGAATCATGAGAACAGAGAAGAAAAATAAAGGATAAGTACAGGATGTGAGGCAAGAGAAGCAAATGCTAGAAGAACATTACGGTTCTCTGCAATACAGTGTCAGGAGGCCAGCTTTTTCCAGCAATTATATTACACAATCATCTACCTGAATGAGCAGAAACAGTAAAACATAATATAGGGACCAATTAATTGTGAGTCAGAGAACTCTGCACCAAAGTGCCAATCTTAGAGCTTACTTGCTGCACAAAACTTTCTTTTCAACCAAAAATTATTAAAATATTCAAATGACTGCAAGAATGAAATGAAAAATATAGGCAAAAGTAACTAGCATTATATCTAGCCTTTATTGAATAAATAGTATTTATTTAATAGGTACTTATTAAACCTGAATATAGAAGTATTCTGATCACCTGGATAAATATGAAACATAACCTTATTCTTAGAGTGATTTTTGATCCTTTTTCCCCCTCAGAGGTGGAGATTGGGGAGCACCCTATTCTGAAGAGCTAGGAACGTATTATTTCTTCAAATGAGTTACTTCTTAATTTTGTCAAAATTTAATGTTGGTTGTATTTAGCTTAAATTTTGTCAAAATTTAATATCAGGTATATTTAACTTAAAGAATTAATGTGTGGATATTGTTGGCACATTTTTCAAAATCTGTCAAACTTTAAACAGTCAAGAGAAAACTATGAAAAGAGCATTGAACAGCCCGACATGAAATTGTTTAGGGGTAAACTCCATCTCAGCTCTTCCTCGTGACCTGGAAAAGTCAGTTACATGTCTCTAAACTGAGGTGTAATGGAGCAGACAAGCCGAGTCAGAACACACGATTGTTTAAGCCATTATTTGTGTCAGGTCTCTAAGACAGAAGAGAATATATCCTTCTCTGTTGTGATAATCATTAATTGGATGAGTTTATGTACATCAAAACCTTGTTAACTATGAAACAGTAAAGGATTCTTTCTGCTAATGTTTGTTGCATATTTACTAAACCACATATGAAGCATCTATACTCTGAGAGTTAAGGGTTTAGTTGTAGGGAGATAAGCAATGGCTGAATGAATGAATGAATGAATACACGATTATTGATGGTATAAAATCAAACAGGCAGGAAGACGAAAAATGGGTCGTACTTGGTGTGACAGGGTTACTCTGGTCATAATAGGTTCTACTAAGAAAATGTCATTTCAACCGAAACCTGAAGATGAAGACGATTCAGCCTTCCAATTTAATGAAAACATAGAAAGCCTCAGACATAAAAGCAAATGTGGATGTTTAAAATGAGAATAAGCTTAGATCATCAGAAAATAAATAGAAAAGCTACAGTAGACAGGAGAAATTGGGTAGAAAAATAGTAGAAGAAATATAAGACTGTTACATTTTAAGCTGTGAAGTTACATGTTTTAAAATACCCAGTTGATATGGGGCAGGATTAGAGGAAGGCTAGTATTGATGAAAATAGTAATCACAGAAGAGGTAAAAAGTAGTAAACTTTGGGAAATATACTGTAGGTAAGACTGACAAGATTGCTGATGGTCTGGATGTACGGAAAATGTAAGCCCATAGTGACTCCTACATTTTTAGCAAGTGCAGGAATTGGCAGTGTTACTCAGTGAAACGTAGAAGGCTGAGAAAGGAGCAAGACAACAGACACAGAGATGAACCCAAAAGTTAGAATTCCATTGGGATTCAGTTTAACATGAGTACTACACATCTATATGGAGGTGATGAGAGGTAAAATATATAATTTTGAAGATCAAAGGTTAGGACTGATGTCCGAACTTAATAGTTACGAGCATAAGTCAAGAGCTTTTAGGAGTACATCAGATCACATAAGATGGACTAGACTTGAAAATGTGGAGAAAATAATTCAGCAAGAGACTAAGGAATAGGAGAAAAACATGGATGATCTTCCAGGAAACAAGAAAAGTAAAAACTTCAAGAAGGAAAAGTAATCATCTGCAAATACTGCTAAGAATTTCTAAGATGAAAACAAAAAATGGCCATTGACTTTATCAATATGGAAAACATTGACAGCTTGGACAAAAACAATTCCAGAGGACTAATGGGCAAGATTTCTTACTGAGTGAAATGAAAACAGAATGGGAGGAGAGAAAAGTATAAGACTGTGTCTAGAATACATGTTTAAGGAAAAGCAGTTAAATGGAACAGAAGCTAGAGGAATATACAGGGGTTAACGTTTTTTATGGACTTTTCATCTTTGTTTTCTTGGATTTTTTTTGGGGGGGTATGTTTTGTTGTTATTGTTATTTTGGTACTGGGGATTGAACCCAGGGCTTTTACACCGAGCAGAAGTCCTAGCCCTTTTACTTTATTTATCTTAAGACAGGATCTCACTAAATTGCTGAATTATCCAGGTTAGGTTTAAACTTTTAATCCTCCTGCCTCAGCCTTTCAGAGCACTGGGATTAGACATATGTGTCACCAGATTTAGTTTTAAGAGGAAGATACTATCATACTTTTATTTTGAGGAGAATTTTCAGATGGACAAAATAAAACTGATTATGAGAAGAACTAAGAAGCTATAACAGCATGAGCAAAACATTTGACTAAAGCCAAAGGCAAAAGACCTAATAAACAAGTGAAGAAGACTGTCTTCCCATTGACAGGCAGAGGTCATTGATATCATCAGGAAAGAAGAAAAACTGCTTAGGTTCAGATACAGGTACTAAGTAGATCAGTCCTTATTCACATATATCTCCATCTCGACCTCCTTCCTCTACAAGAGTTAGGTGCATATGGTGGTTAAACATTGAGCCTATATAAGTTGTTAAGGTGGGAAGTTATATGTTTTAAAGTAACCAGTTGATACAGGGGCAATATTAGAGATCTTTACGAAGGTTAGTAATCATGAAAGTAATAACTACACAGTCGTCATCTGGAGTCAAATTGACTTGATTCAAATCTCAGTTCGATGTGACTACAAAAAAATTTAACTGTGTCTCAGTCTATCCATCTTTAAGATGGGAATAACAGAGCCTACCTCGTAAATACTGCTGACTCAAAGTTTTAAGACCCACATTCATGGAGAATGACAAGTACGTGTCGTTAGTGTTACTATGACATTATTATGTTACTATAGCCAACTGCTTATTCTACATCACCACTCACACTTCTGGATATCTACCTGCCAGTAACCTCCAGCACAGCATGACTAAAACTAAATATGGACTATCGTGCTAAATTTGTTGCAAAGTCAAAGACTGTTTCTGAACCAAATCCTACATTATTTTCCTCTGAGTTGATTTCTTTTTTCTTTTCCTAATCTTCTCTAGGTCACATGAATAATAAGGTTACTTCTAAAATGAATTTTTAAACTTCAAGTACTATATTTTTCTAATCTACACATTCACCCTCTGTGAAAATACCAAGGAATATTAATTGAAAAAAGCACTTGCATTATTTTCACTTTTTCCCCATATATTCAATGAGAACATATTAATACCTGCTCAAAACCTATTAGTCATACTAAAGTTATGTTTATGCCTCATGATTTGGCAAAGAAGTCAATTTATAAATAGAGAAATTTAAATTCAAATTGGTTAATTCAGAAGTTTTCTATTTTATTTCTTCAAACAAATCTTGATATATCTCACAGGAAATAGTTATTCTCTAGTTGTCAAGAGATACCTTTATTTTTATTGTCCTCTTCAGAAATCTAATCAAAATGGTAATTTTCTCAATGAGGGAAAAATTTAAAAATCTATTTCATTAAATTAAAATTAATTTTCAAGTTTCATTACCTGTAAGTACTATATAGCATACTTCAGGATTTTTATCTGGGATAAGTCATATTGGTTTACTAAAAAGGATGAACATTCTTAGGAAATGAACTGTTACCCCCAAAACTGTAACATATAATAACCCTTATCCACAATTAATGCCCTAAAACCAAAATGGGGATATAAAAGAATCAAACCTTACAATGAAATATTCCTTAGGGATAATATTAGGAAAATGTGCTTGAAGCTTACTAAATACAGCATTTAATTGGTGGTAACTTTTGCAAATATATTTATATTTTCCTTTTTAAAACTTCCAGATAAGTAGTTTTTTTTATTTAATATTATTTTATTCAAAAAAGCAACCAAGATCAAACAGTATACAATGATGTATATGTAGTGCACACTTAATTGTGTACTACACAGAATCCGAAAATGAAGTTTCACTGATGCTAATTGTTTATCTTATTGTTAGAAACAGACTTTAAATATATTTAACGCAAAATAAATCATATATACAAAACACTAGAAATTATTGATTAATTCTCCTTATTTATCATATAATAAACTTTTCAGGGAACCAAGTAACAAAATACAACTGGAAAAAATTCATGCATCTAACTATGTGAATTATACACATGGATATTGTCTAATGTTCTTTGTACAGGATATGAAGTGTGACCATATCTTTCAGAAAACACAATTAAAAAATAAAAACACACAAAATAGATTGAGCCATATGACATTTTGCTGATATTTGGTCATCTTTTAAAGAAGTGGCTAGAATATATATTTTGTAAATAACTCAAGATTTTAAAAAGCTAAAAGTTGCATATCCATCTAACTTTGAACTTGATTAATTCAATTTTAAGAAATCGTAGAAAGATGAAAAATAAAAAAAATCATGCTCAGATTATCTATGAAACCACAGTGTGTGGCTAATTAAAACTTTTATTTTAAATTATTGAAGGACTTTTTTTTAACCACTTTAACCTAACAATGACGTCAAACCCTTCCAAATTTGGGGGTCAGAAGCTTCACATTAACACTTTGATCATCCACTGACTGCCACATTTGCTTTTCAATATAAGTTCGATATTATGTGACTAATTAGTGAGAACTTTAAATCATGGAAGATGAAACTGTGGGAAAATTTCGCTTATCCCGAAGCTTCTGCCTATTACGTTCTCAGCCTCAAGGATCTTGTTAATAAGAGCCCACCGTCTGAGCAAGGCTTCTGATCAGTGTTTGCGGTGCTCCAGCCACAGCCTGGGGAGAGCAGAAGCAGCTGCAGTGCAGGGAGACACCTGATTGTGGTTCAAGGAGAATCAGTGAGTCAGAAAGTAGCTCAGTAGCTTCGGTCTGATCTCTGGAACTTTAGATTTGCGTACATCAAGTCTGGAAGTCTTCACAGATACAACACTTAAGGCGAGGCAGGGCACAGAAGAGAAGCTGGGGACATAAGGCAACCTTCACAAATTTCTGCCATGTATAACAATCGCGACTTCAGAAGCTGAGGCAGCTGGCAACAGTTGCCCTGTATTCATCACACACGTAGGAAACGTGGCGATCCATGCATCACAAGGCTGCCCTCTGTTCATTAAAATTAAATCAGACAAATCTGTGACAGATAGTGCCGCACCCGAGGTATGACGGAAATCGAGTGTTACCATGTGAAAGTAAACAGCCTCATCACAAGTAAAAATTGTTTCTCTGTTAATAAAGTCCTTTGATGTGTTGCTTCCATGTACGACTACAACTAACATAAGGCTTCTATGATCACACTTACTTTTGAGGAAAAGGATGCTTAAATGGAATAGACATAAGAAACAGCAGAAGTAAAACTAAAATCTTTACCTCTCTTTAATACTGTGGGATATTTTTGATAAAATATGCTAAACGTATCACGGAATTTGTAAGGAGAGCCTCACGAAAGTTTAAACATTATTTGTACTATGCTGTTCCATATTCCTTGACTTTTGTTGAACTGACAAAATCAGTTCCTACAGTCACTTGATGGGTACACTCAGAGTCACTGTGTAATCGGTGACATTTCTGAACTCGGAGTAACAGGCTAGTAACTAACTCTCAGCCATATTTCAGTTCTAAGAGAAGAGCAACTCGTACTGTTGAGAAGGGACTCCACATGAATCCACATAGAACCATGCCAGCTAATAGAGAAAAATAAAACAAACAAACAAAAAAATGAAACAGACACAATTAAAAATATCCAAAGTAAAAACTATTCAAGAAATCCAGGTTTTGTACAACTATTCTAATCTCCAGTAAACAATAAAATTGTTTTTCTGCCTCATGCTCAAGAATGGAATACAGATTTTGGAGCAGGGGTAATAACACCAAGTTTTTTTTTTCTTTATCTAATTCTACTCTGCAAGTATAACAGTGAATAATTCTTTAGTTTCAAATGCATTATATATTTAGTAGGTAATTTTCAAGAAAATGCATTATATATTTAGTAGGTAATTTTCAAGACAAAATATAAACTTTACAAATAGAAAAATCTTCAATTTTTTTAAAATTCACCAACAATTTATTACATTACCTTTTAGAATATGTGTGCATTTAACAGTATTGCCAAATATTCTGTGCATAGAATAAATAATAGAAAGGACTTGACTAGACATAATGTATTGGTGAAGTCAAATAATATAGTCTTCCTAACTCTGAAAACAGTTGTAGACAATTTCAAAAGTATTAAAACTTCGCATCTCAGAAAAAATGCAGTGCTGAAGATGCAGACGTTGACTCTCATGGAGCAACGCACCATTTAGCTTTCACTGGGAAGACAGAATATTGTTGTGCAGTGGACTGGAGGGAACTTGAATTAGTTCAGTCAATTAAGTCATGATTAATTTACGTTAGATCCTACTCTCTTGAGTCTATAAAAGCCAAGGCTTTCGTTAACCACCAGTACTTAGTTTAATAAAAGTAAAGTCTTTAAAAATTAATTCTGCAGAGAAAAAAAATCTACTGACACAATCAATAGACAGCAAGATTCCCATTTTAATTTGTCAATGGAAGCTAGAATAAATTTAGAACTAATAAGGGCAGGGTTGCTCCCTTCAAATGGATAACCAAATTTCCCAGATAGTTATTAGCAGGGCTTAGACAGCAGCTCTACCTTAATGTGTGGCAAATTGTAACTGTACACAAGAGCAAAGTCTTCCTTTGTGGCAATACTTGCTACTAATGATAAGTTCACGGTCTCCTAAGTTTCAGCAGAAACATCCAATTGCCAGTACCTTCAGTCAAAAATGATTCCACAGAGGCTGTGAGTAGATTTTGATTACTCTATTTACTTTAACATAATACATGAGCCTAACAGACCTTTTGTGTATGTAGGGTGTACTGAGAGAGAATGTGATTGTAGGCTGAGCTCAATTCCTATACCACAGAGAAAACAAGAGATTTATTCTATTTGTTCAAGAGAAAGAACAAAAATGAATCCTACGGAAAATGCCTAACTCCATTCATAACATGGCTCAGATAATCTCAGTATTGTGCAAAGTATTTGAAGACAGGAGTAGCATTTAGGATAAGTCTTTCTTTAAAAGAAACCAGTGAAAAAAATATGAATCATCAGATGTTTCTTCTTATGTGAAGAAAAATTGCGTAGCTTATTGGACTCATACTTTTTCTGAAGCATTTGAATAAACCCTACCTGTGTTCTGAGTTCTAGAAAAGTCATCATTTATGATGTCAAAATTTAGGTTCAATCTGATAAAGCAATACTGCATGTGACACAACGAATGAATTCTACAAGTTCAAGTACTATGTCCCAGTGATATCAAATGTGGGTATTGCCTGAATAAACAGCACAGTGATGGGGAATGTAGAATACAGAGTCATACACTTTAGGTTTCCGTCCTGATTCTGTCACCTACTATTTGTGAAATCTTGGATGATTTATTTAACTTTTTGGCTTCAATTTCCTTCCTTTGTATAATGGAAATAATCAACCCTACATTTTAACCTGTTATTAGGATCACACAGGTTAATGCATATTAAATCAGATGTGCATGAAATGCCCTAGCACTCTGACTGGCATGTAGTAAAAGCTCAGGAAACACAGGCTGCAATTATTATTGTTGGTTTAAACTCTCTTACTACCTTACTTGGAGAGTATACAATATGGTTACCCGGGGAGGGAGTATCGATTTCTAGGGTAGAATATATAGATCCATGGTTCTAAAGCCCTTTGTTTTATGCCCTAAATGAAGAAACAACATAATAGGGTGAACTGGAGCCAACTGCTTCTTCTGCCCTAGACATCTCCATTGCTCACCTCTCCTTTCTGTGAGGCAGAGTCCAAGGCAAAGAGTGCTGCCTTCCATGCGAAATACGGTGGTTAAAGAAATAATTCTCAAAAAGCTGTTACATCTTACCTAAATTTAAACTATTAGCCACTGACTATCATTATTTTTAGACTATATGCATGTCATACTTTCATACTAAATGAACTTAAAACCACATTTAGTGTGTTACACAAAATACCTGAGGTCATAACATTTCCTCTTTATCTATTTATACTTTCAATTTTTAAATATATTCTTACAGATGACAGGGGACTATACCTCTGATGTTTCAAAGTGATGACTTTTAACTTCTTCCTAAGAATTCTGGCTAAGGGCATCAGTGTCAGATATGAAGTCTCTGTTTAAAAAATAAAAAGACAATAAGGAGGACACAAACTCCACACCTGTAAATGCCCAAGTGTTCCCATTATCCCTCGTGTACCACACGCTCCAAGTAGCGATCAAGTGCGGCCATTTGTCCTTCTCACAGGCAGTGTGGCATGAAGCAAGGACAGCCCCATCTTTGTGACATGCCGGGTTTCCCTGCCACCCTGGGAGATTGTTTTTTTTCAAAAACAGTCACTAAATAATAACATAGTAGCTCTAACATGTTATTTTTCAGAAGTAACTATCACAGTTTCTGTTGGTCTAGAAAATCAAGAGTGGCCTGTTCATGCTGACTGAAGTACTAACTGTACCAGGATGGGAAAGAGACTTTGACAACAATGGCACTTGTTGTGTTGGGGTCTTGAAAACAAAATCAAAGGAGAGGATCCAAAGAGTACCGTGTTTGGAGTGGTGGTTGTGAAGATTTCCTTGTGCAATGATGACCTTCAAAAAGGAAAATAAAAAAAAAAACATGAACTGTTTTCTAGGTGTGGAAAGGCATAGATCACTAAAATAATTCAAGAGTTGATTAGAGGTGAGGCTAGAGCACAATAGTAGGGCGTGTGTTTATTGTGTATAAGGCCCTGAGTGTTCTCCCAGCTCCAAAAAAAAGAGTTGTTTAGAAAAAAAATAGCAGACCTAGAAACATGAAGACCTTGGATATCTATATAAAAGCTAAGCCCTTTTGAAAGTTAAAGAAAAGGGTGAAAACAATAATTACCCATGTACGTAATTGTTACTCAAAATTAGAAAGTGTATTTTCTTATAAAAAAATACCTTCAGGTTGTTAGTAACCTGGAAAATATAGATGGACAAAAGAGGACCACTTAAACAATACTTAATCCCACTAGCTACTTTTCCCACAGAACAGTTCATTTCACACAAAGAAACAAACGAGAACTTTTAAAATTGTTAATCTGCCGAGAGCCCTCAGTGGCTTCCTGGCATAACTAAAATAAAATCAAAATGACTCTCGCTGCTCACATAGCGCAAAATTACCTGGTTGCAGGCTCTTTCTCTTCCTCATTAATTTCCCACAACTCTCGCAGCTCATCCCATTGCAGCCCAGAAGTGAATTGGGACTTCTCCAACCTTCCAGCTGTGCTCCCACCACAAGGCATTCCCGGGCCGGGGATGTAGCTCAGCGGTGCAGCGCCCGCCTGGCAAGCGTGAGGCCCTGGGTTCGATTCCCGGTACCAAAAAAGAAAAAGTGAAAAAAAAAAAACAAAAAAACAAGGCATTCCCCGTGTTCCCTTTCCTGGAAGGCTCCTCCCCTAGACTCTCACACTTGGCCAGGCCTCTGCTCAAACATCACCTCCTCAGAAAGCGTTTGCCTCATAATCCCTCTAAAGCTATGTTCCTCCCAACACCCTTTCTCCTTTTATGCTGCACTGTTTTAGGTTCAAAACTTCTCACCACCTAACTTTCTTCATGTCTATATCCACAGGAAGTGCTCTATGCCATATTCAAGCTTTATACAAGTCCTTGGTTTTATTTCATGTGTGCATTCTAGAACAAATTTCTAGGTTTCCTTTTTTTTTTTTTTTTTTT
>NW_022900929.1:69264521-69319611 GCF_012274545.1 Fukomys damarensis
TTTTTTTTTTTTTTTTTGGTACCCGAGATCAAACTCAGGTCCTTACACTTGCAAGGCAGGCAGTGGAACCACTGAGCTAAATCTCCGGCTTCAATTTGTAGGTTTCACACACTGTGTGCTGACAATGTTTATATCTGTGATGCTAACCAAGTCATTGGGCACAGCTGGTATTTCCCTTAACAGGGAAGGACTCTCTGTGGAGGAAAAGAATGTAAATAAAAGTTTGGTGTGTATTTCATCTACCTATCAACTTGCCCTCCTCTATGTCTGGAACAACCAAAAAGAAACAAAGGTTCAGGTAAAATCATTATGTAAAAAACAAAAGAAAGATACTATACTTAAATTATATTTCATATTCTATTTTTAACTAGCTATGTAGTTACTGGGTAATTGATTGGAAAACTATGCTAGATTTAAAAATGAAGAAACATTTACTTCTTCAGAGTGGGATAGTGAACTCAATTATATTTCTCTAGCTACAAAGGTAATATTGAGAGTTAACCTTATGCCAGACAGAATGCTAAGTGATATATATTTATATAGGCATAAATATACATATATGCATAAAATACATATAAAATATGCATATGTATATCATATGTATACATATTTATTACATGTGTGTATGTCAATGACAAATGCACACATATGTCAATTAGCCAACACAAAGCTATTTTATCTCATCTAATTCCATGAAGTTTTAATAAATAATCACTCCCAACTCTGACAGACATTTTGATAAATGAAGTACACAAATATTTTTAGTGTTATTCACCTTTTCACACTAATAAATAAGAGAAATAATCACAGCAACAGAAATTCAGCTGAAATATTCTGACTGAACAGCTGTAAGAGATGCAGAATTCTTTGCATCCACAGTGATGTAAAGATGTCAGCCAGGTGTGAATCAGTGCAGCCCTGTCATGAGTCACTGAGGCAGCCTTGAAAAAGCAGAATCAAATGACAGATGAACAAGATGCTGAGACCAGAACCAAAGCAGAATATTTTGCTAACCTCACCAAAGGAAGGGTATCCCGTTTCCTAGAGAAAAGGAGCAGGGCCACACCAGAGCTTGCTAGCTAGAGAAAAATGTGAAATTACACTGCTGCACTATATATGAGCATTGTAAAAATAATTTTTAATAAAATTTAGATAATTTATTCCAAAGAGAAACTTAACTCTCCTCACTAAATAGTGATATTTTATTAAGTCCAATACTCAAAAAATAAACATACCTAAAGAATTAGTTTCAAAAGCAACTAACCCCAACTAGCATTAGAATCAGTAACACTGGTCAAAGCTGGCGAGTTCAGTGAGGTTCCAGTCTTTGTGGAATTCACAACCACCCTAGTTTAAGCCTCTATGGTCTCTCACCCAGAACACTACCGCGGACCCCTATCCCCCGATCCACCTTGCTGCTCTCCACTCTGTTCTCAACACAACATCTGAAGTTTGAGAGCCTTCTCCTGAATGTGAATGCTACTTATTCACATTATGTCATTGTCATGAATCACCTTCACAGGAAAGAATTTGTCATTTTCATAGCAAAGTGGAGAAACAAAAATCATCCCTCTAAATCTTGACATAAAACTGAAAAGCTCAGACCCAGAGTCCACCTACATAAAATAGACTCCGTTTCCATGAGCAAACTATCTTGCTGTGGAATTCTCTTCAGGAGAACTATAACACGCAACAGTCATTAAATTCAGGTTATCACGATTAATCCTGGTTTTCCTTGTGCTACCGGTTGCTCCTCTTAGATCTCCATTGATGGGTTCTACTCCTCTTTTCAACCTCAGAAGAGTTCTGACCACCATTCTCTATCTACCTCTTTTTTTTTCTGCAATTACACCATGCCCAAACTCACCCAACCCTGTGACCTTATACAGCAACTGTACACGGATGAACCAAAAGTGTCTGCCTGGATTTGACTCTCCCTTGAGTGACGATGTCATAAATGCAGCCACATTTCCATTCTCGCTTTGAACATCTAATGGACAATTCAAACTCAACAAGTCTGAAACAGAGCTCTTACAGCTGGCCCCTGAACCCCCACTTCAGAAGTTCCACCCTGGTGTTTTGTTGCAATGCCTTGGATTCATTCTTAACACTCGCCATTTCCTCAACTAACCACCCCCACCCAACTACCAGCAAGTTCAATCCCCTGTGTAATAAATTGCATCCAACTATCACTCAAAACCACGTCTTACCACTGCTACTCCCCGCCACTTCTCCTGACAGGACGAGCTGTTTCCACTCTTGCTCCACAGGCATCTGTTCATCACCTTGCACCTCGATGGTGTGCTTAAAATGAGATAGGTCATTGCATTCTCCTGTTCAAAGTCATCGCAACTGTACATTTTTGTTTTGACTTTGTCTTATGGGGGCCCCTGCTCTGCCCCGACCTTAATCTTATCACTATTCTGCTCACAGTCTTACTGTCTTTCCTGTGGTTTCTCCAACATGCCAGGCACATACCCAACATAAAGCCCTTGACCTCTGGTTCGCTATGACTCAAAGGCTCTGCCCCACTCCCGCCCATTCCTACCCACCCAAACTGTCTCACGATTTCTTGGTGCGGTTAGGCTGGGCTCAAATGGAGCCCTCTCAGAAAGGCCTCCTTCTGCATATGAATTTTATTTTATTTTTTATTTATTTATGTGTGTGTGTGTGTGTGTGTGTGTGTGTGTGTGTGTGTGTGTGTGGTACCAGGGATCTAACTCCGGTCCTTACGCTTGCGAGGCAGGCCACCGAACCGCTGAGCTAAATCCCCGGCCCTTCATATGAATTTTAAAAGGACACATCTCTCATTAGTTGGAGCTTTGTCACTTATCTTTATGGTGTATTATGTATCTATTTGTTCACTTACATACTGAATCCTCCTCCCTAGAATGTAAATTTCATGAGGACAGGGACACTGCCAGCTTCATTTACCACTATGCCCCACTGTCTAGAATGCTGAACACACAACAGGCACCCTGTATGTATTAGACAAATGACTATGTTCACTGGTATTAATGGCCATCCAACATATCCTTGCTCTGTAAATGACATGCAACTGATTAAAACATATGGTAATACTACTGTAAAAGTTATCAATGGCTGCGTAAGAAACCTATATAAATAGAGAACTCTCACATCTGTACTTTATTTTTTTTCTTCATTATTGGTACATTTTAGGTATACAGTACAGTTACATTCATTATTGGGATCTTGTACCTTTGCATGAAAGGTCTTGGTTCTCATTTTTTCACACGTGTATTTTATTTAAATAAATGAGTTTTTAAAAATAGAGGAGTCTCTAAGCTAACACTTTAAACAGGAACTGAAGTTTTCAATCTGCTACTAGTCCACCCAAACTATTTTTGGTCAATAAAAATTATTTATGTTGTAAATTATGTTCATGTTTGGTATACCTGTGAATATGAATATAGGCCATTTACTCTCAAGTTATAATTGTTTAGATTATATTTTAACTGTTATATTTTTAATCTTTATTCTGCCCTCTCTTCTGTATATGTAATTCTTTTTATTAGTTAATGGCAAATATTCATCTTGGATATGTGTCTGGAAATCTCTTGAGCTATATAGTAGCATATAGTACAACTTTGATTGTGAGAATTCTTTTTCCCCCAAATGTCCTTAATAAAATAGTATATTTTGAACAGTAAAAATTATATTTTCTTAAAAACTTTTGTTTAAAAAAAGTCAAGCTGCATTTAAACTCTCAATTTTTATTGAAAATAATAAATAAGAGTGCTTTCTGAGTAATTCATTAAGTTTTAAGAATGTTCAAAAATCCTTTTAAATCAATTAATGTTGCTTCAATTGATTTAAAATTTTAGATTTTTTTTCTCCAGGTTTTTATTGCTCAGTGTTTTTTTTTTACACCCATTAATGGAGAGCCATTAGTTTAAAGATCGTAATATTTGCAATTGATCACATATATTTCTAGATTTATTCCAGTTCCCAGTTGCCTGAATTTTCCATAAAAATAGGACTACATTTTATACAATTATAAGAATTACATTATTTTTCTTCAAATTAAGTATTTTCCCAGGGGTATTTACTTGGGACTGTGACTCTAATTTTACCTGTATTTGATTTTTCTGTGAATTTCAGAGATACATTATATATGGTCAAAAGATATGAATAGTCTACTTCCAAATGTCTATCATAACACAGAGCTGATCTGATTTAGAAGTGTGCGCCCCAGGGAAGTGCTTGCTATTAACAAGCAATGTATACAATTAAACTTAAACCATGGTCACAGTGTTTTAATCAGGAAAGCCAAAGAGTAATTTCTGTCTAGTGGGGTAATAAATGAAGGCAAAAGCAATTGAACATGCTTTCTGATGTGCTAAGTGATATATGGCTCTCTGGAGTCACCAAATTGGAAGGGTCATATACTTAGTTAATCAACTCCACGCCGTCATATTGAGGGAGAGGTGATAAATTTAACAAATGTTATATTAGCCAGGGTCGGGATAAAATGGGCTTAATCCACCACCTCAGTAATTACAGTGATGTCTTTAAATACCTATTATCAAATGCCTGACTATAAAAGAGAATGAAGTTTTGATTCTCAGTCATTCACTCTGGTGGATTTAGTAACAGTATCCCCACAATGGTCAAAGCTGGCCGCTGATTAATATGTATGAACTAATATGTTGATAGGATAGAAAATCACATCCTGGGAGACCAGTTAATGCACTTCTTTCCAGAATCTTCAGGACTGATTAGAACCAAATTACATCCATAGGAAACCATTAAGACCACACCAGATGATAAATTGCTGTTCCTAAAGCTTTTCTCCTTCAAGGGTAAGCTGTGTACTTCTGGCTAGGAATATTGTTTCTCTTGCACCCAATCTAAGTGCGAAGGGACAAAAATGAATTCATAGTTAAAATTGTCATTTTCCATTTCAAGCATCTAAAATCACAACTACTTGTGCTACTATATGGGTTAAAATGGACAAATCTTATTTCTGGAATTAAAAGTTGAATGCCTGCTTTCTGATGATAAAATCAGAAAGTCACAGTTTAAATTTTCCAAGAATGGAAGTTGAGTTAAATAGGAAATATGAATTCTTCCTGTCAATGCAGATGAGGCTTTTTTTTTTAGTGTTTCTAGTCCACAAAATTTCAATTTATTTCCCCACTTCCTCATCTATATCCTACAGTTATATTGTTGCTATTCAGTTGGTTGTTTATTTTTGTTTCAGTAAAAAATAAAAATAAATTAAAGTAGCTTCTGGCAAGGTGGGCATTTCTTCCTTTTCATTACTCATTAGGAATAAAGAAAAATGTCCCTCTCTTTCTTCCCTGCTATATTCTCATTATTTGGTGGGAAAAAATATAATCAGAAGTCAACCAAAAGAGAAGAACAAAGGAGATATTTAAATCTCCTTCCTCAGGACATGCCATATCTGGGAACTCTATGAAATTCCAAATCTGCCCTTGATTAACCACCATTTAAGCTAAACTCCTACACCAACGGTCACTGACTGAAAAAAAGCACACTTTTTAAAATTACAATGTCCATAAAGTAAATTATTCCTACAGCAGATTGGCTTCACGATGGTATTTTAGATGTTTCTGTTTATCTCACTGTATTAGCTTCCATGTTGCTTTTCTTTCTCAGGGTGAACGACAGGTTCGGGGGTAGGGATGTGAGTGTGAATGGGTGGGGCTTAAAGGCACAAATTTGTTTATTTATGTATTTATTTACTGGCACAAATTTAAATTGCCCACACGTGTTACAAGGCCCCTTCCGGTGCAGGATTACACTAGAGGAGGAAGCGGGGAAGAAGGGTGGGGGCAGAGTCCTTATCCTCCTGCTTTGTGCCCTGCCCTCTGCTTTCCCTAAAAGGTCTAAGAGTCTTCATTACCTGCAACTTGCTTTCATTTACTTTTACAATTTATTTTCATCTTTTACCCTCCAACGGTTTTTTTTAATCATGCATTATTTCAGTGTGTATTAATTTAGTCCATATTTTCACAAGTTTATTGGTTATTTCAACATTTTTACAATATACGATGGTACTTCAGAAACTTAATTCCTTCCACTGGGACAAAGCAGCCACGGTCGTTCAGCCAACAGAATCAAAATTTCACCCAAAGGTTTTGTTTGCGAACTGAATTGTTCACGAGCAGGAGCATTTGTGAACCATGGTATTACTGTACTTATTGTTATTAAAAAATAAAAAAGTCACTAGGTTTTTCTAATGGTGTATAATTTGGTCGTTTGAGGAATGTTGTGTAAATTAAATCATACAGTTTGTGACCTTTGGAGATAGGATTTTTTTTCCTTACCAAAAGGTCCCTGCTATCCACCCAAGTTATTGTACACAGCAAGACTTTCTTCATTCTCATCACCTATCCCTATATCGTGATTGCAGTAATGGCTACACAAGTACAATGGTACTTCAGTTCCACGACCAGAATCTTGATAACAATTAAGTCCCCGAACTACAGTTCTGTTGTATGTGCACGTGACAAAGTGCCACCAAACTACTCATAAATGTTGAACCACAACATATGTAAGTCAATAAATGTAATACACTATATTAACAGAGTCAAGGACAAAAACCATATGATCCTCTCAATTTATGCAGAAAAAGCATTTGACAAAATTCAACTCCCATTCATGATAAAAACCCTGCAAAAAATTGGAATAGACGGTCTATATCTTAACTTAATAAAGGTTATCTATGAAAGACCAACAGCCAACATCATATTAAATGGCCAAAATCTGAAAACTTTCATGTTAAAATCAGGAACAAGACAAGGATGCCCACTATCACCATTCCTCTTTCATATAGTTCTGGAAACATTAGCCAGAGGAAAAATTAGCCATAGCAATTAGACAAGAGAAAGAAATTAAAGCAATAAAGATAGGAAAGGAAGAAGTAGAACTGTCATTATTTGCTGACGATATGATACTCTACATTGAAGACCCAAAAAACTCCACCAAAAGACTTCTCGACTTAATTGACAGATTCAGTAAAGTAGCTGGATACAAGGTGAACACACAAAAATCAATAGTCTTCTTGTAAACAAATAACAGACTCACTGAGAGAGAAATTAAGGAAACAATTCCTTTCACAATAGCGTCCGAAAAAATCAAGTATCTAGGAATCAATCTAACAAAAGAAACAAAAAAATCTCTATCCTGAAAACTACAGCACTCTGAAAAAAGAGATTGAAGAGGATATAAAAAAATGGAAAGATATCCCCTGCTCCTGGGTAGGTAGAATCAACGTAGTGAAAATGGCTATACTACCAAAACTGCTATACAGATTCAATGCAATGCCAATTGAGATTCCAACACTATATTTCACAGAACTAGAAAAAAGCATCCAAAAATTCATTTGGAACCATAAGAGACCTAGAATAGCAAAAGCCATCCTAGGCAACAGACACATGACAGTGGGTTTAACAACTCCCAACTTGAAACTATACTGCAAAGCCATTGTGATAAAAATAGCATGGTACTGGCAAAGAGGATCAGTGGAACAGATTGGAAGACAAAAAAACAAATCCAGATGTACTCAGCTACCTCATCTTTGACCACCCTCAGTGGAGGAAAGATAGCATCTTCAATAAATGGTGTTGGAAAAACTGGATTTCAACCTGCCACAGATCAAAACTGGACCCTTATCTTTCACTGTGCACTAAATTAAAATCCAAGTGGATATAAGATCTAAATATTAAAACAGAAACACTAAACTTTCTGGAAGATAAGTTAAGCAGAACTATGGAAGACATTGGCATAGGAAAAGACTTTATGAACAAATCCTCAGTAGCACAGGAATTAGCACAAAGAATCAACGACTGGGATCTCATCTTATTAAAAAGCTTCCCCACTGCAAAAGAAAAAATCAACAGAACTAAGAGACAACCTACAATGTGGGTAATCTCAATAACAAATGTTGGTGGGATTGTGGGGAGAAAGGAACCCTTCTCCATTGTTGGTGGGAGTGCAACCACTATGGAAATTAATATGGAGATACCTCAAAGACCTGGGACTAGAGGTTCCACTTGACCCAGCCATCCCTCTGCTGGGTATCTTTCCAAAAGAACTAAAAGAATCATGTCACAGTGATGTATGCGCACCCATGTTTAACAAATGTTGGTGGGATTGTGGGGAGAAAGGAACCCTTCTCCATTGTTGGTGGGAGTGCAACCACTATGGAAATTAATATGGAGATACCTCAAAGACCTGGGACTAGAGGTTCCACTTGACCCAGCCATCCCTCTGCTGGGTATCTTTCCAAAAGAACTAAAAGAATCATGTCACAGTGATGTATGCGCACCCATGTTTATATCAGCACAGTTTGTAATAGCTAAAACTTGGAAACAGCCCATTTGCCCATCAGTTGGAAACTGGATAAAGAAGATGTGGGTTTTTTATAAAATGGAATATTACTCAGCCATAAAGAATGAGAAATTAGATTCATTCATAGTCAAATGATTACATATTGAGGATATACTCCTAGGTGAAATAAATAAGTCATACATGTGTAAATACCAAATAGTTTCTCTGGTGTGAATAAATTGTAATTGTACATAAGATCCTAATGAGATAATTGACATTGTGAAATGGGAAGAAAGGGGCTAAAGGTGCAAGGAAGGTGGGATGGGTAGGGGAAGGGTAATAAGGGTAAAGAAAAAAATGTGAGTAAATGAAAAAAATGGAAATAAAGCGTTTGTAAATGGGGAGAGGAGGAGGGGATGAAGGGAGGGCAAGGACAGGGGGAAAAATGAGAAACAAGATCTCTAATGTAGAGGTACAAGATCCCAACAATGAATGTAACTGTACTGTATACCTAAAATGCACAAATAAACTCAATTAAAAAAAACCAACATGAATATCCTAGTTGTGCCATCTCGCTACACCCACATGAAATGTAACTATTGTCATAAACTACATGAAGCATGCATGTTTGTGCTATCTTTGTAACTTCCTGCACAACTGTAATTATTTAAAAATAAAAGCTTAGATAGTTGATACTTCCTTTATCAATTTATAATGGCTTTTTTAAAAGAAAATTAACACATGATTTTTGCTTTTTGTTGTTTTGCATTTTATTTCTACAAATGATACTTTATCAGGTTTGGAACTTTTAAGTTTTATGTAGCTTAATAAATCACAGAAAAAAATAGGCCAAAACAGAAACACACAACATTGTAATCAAATTAATAAAACTTTTCACTTGAGGCTTCTGGCTTTTGTGTCATTCTAATCCAGAGGATTTATTCTAAGATATCTTTTTATTTCAAAGTCTGTAGTTTTTCAATTCTAAAAGCTAAGGGAGACACCAACGTAATGCAGAAGTTACTCACTGCTCCAAACTACCTGATTTCTGCTTCCCCTCTCTCCTCTGTTCTTTCTCGTTACTGTTGCACATATATGGATCGAACTCCAGGACGCGGTCATAATCTCACCTCACTCCGCCTCTTTCTCAGTTGCAGCTCTAGCACACAGTTCTAGGCGGGCTCAGCTTCGGCCCCAGCACTTAGGCTGGAATCAGGGCCACAGCCTTCCCATCACGAGTCCTACTTAGGAGCACAGAGCAGTTAGGACCGCCAAAGCTGCCAGTGAAAGAGGGTGCCTCCTCCGCCCCTGCCCTTAGAGTGCACAATTCTGAGACATTGTGGACTTCCCAGAGATCCCGGTGGAACTGAATGTTCCCAGCTCACCACAGCAACTTTAATAATGTACCTGCTCACGTATTTTCCCTTCCCTCACACCCCTACTTCCTAGCTTTTGATTCTTGAGTCAGCTTCTAAATAACCTCTGCACGCCCAAATCCTTGTCTCAGGCCCTGCTTTAAAGAACTCGAACTAAGACATATGTCTATGTGAGCTCTCTTTAAGAACTTTTCTCATTTATCTCTTCAATGTACAATCTAATGCCAAGTAATATCTCCAAACTTTCTGGCTGTTTATTCCTAGATTAAGTTCTTGTAATTCAGAATATTGTTATTTCGGGAACTCAGGATTCAAACATTCAAATAAATATGTACCATGCTTGAAATTTAGAGTTATAATATGACCCTGTATTACACAAATGAAGGGTTTTCTCCTTTTTTACGGTTTTCATAAAAAGGCAAAAACATTTTTTTTGTTGTTGTTATTGTTGTTTGTTTTTCTGGTCTGGAAAGCTTAGAAACCTTTAGTAATTGAAGCAAAGAATTAGATGGTTTTAATGTGAGGTAATCAGAGGGGAAGGAAAATTGCTCTTTGTTCTCATTTCCTTGAAGTCTATAATCAGAAGGAAGAGTTGCATGAATAAGCAACATCTACAAATAGGGACAAACATTTTAATAATTGGTTTCAAACTTCATTTCCATTTAATTTTGACTACAACTATAAACAAATAAATATAGCTAGTTGCAAATTTATCTACTTCCTTTTCTTTGAAAATACATTTATGATTTATTTCTGCTTACTTTGTAGTAAGGTGTGATAGAAAAAAATGCTAAAAAATAAATTTTCAATATATACATAGTGATTTAGAATGATTTTTAACTAACATTTTGTTTTGCATAATAGTATCACATGGTATTGAATATATAAATTCCCTGGGTATTAAAGAACAACTGAAATTTTAAAAATGTATTCTATTTGGTTTACCCATCAGTATTATACTTTCCTTACATAATATGTGTGTGCATAAAAGTGAGGCCATTATAACTCTAAATGACTTACTGTTTTGATATGGTCCATGAAATCTTTTCACTTAGGCAATCAGGTTTTGAGGCAATTCATTCATTCAGAAGCAGCATTTGTTTAACGTCTCCTCTCTTCCACACTGTGCTAGGAAGCAAGGAGAAAAGAGGTTCTGGACCACACAGAGACAGCAGCTCCTGAGCAAGACACTGACACCCAAAATGGGCAGCACCGTGACAAGCGAAGAACAGGAAGCTGTAGAAGCACCCAGAACAGCTGTGTAATCCAGCCTTGTGGAATAAGAAATATTTAAAAATAAATATTTACCTTGAAGTCTATAAATTAAAGTCTATAAAATTAAATAAAAGCTGTTTCAAAGCTACTCGCCTAAGAAACCATTTACTTCATAAATTCCATGCAAGTTAAAAATCAGTTATTTTGCCTTTTTATGTTTTTAAATAAGCAAAGCAAAATAAAAATCTGTCTTCTAAAAGATTTCTTCAGAAAGTGATTTATGAGCTGTGATTAGTTCTTTCTAAACATCCTAAAAGAATGAAGTTTTAATGCTTGAATTTATTCAGGAGAAAATAACCCAAAACACCTTCATTAATGTACTTTGATAAAGGCAAAATGCTGTTGCTAATCCTAATTAAACCTCTTTATAGTGTCTAAAGGACAAAGAACAGAAAATAATGATCTAAGAGAGAGACATTGTGACTACCTCAATGCATTATTCTGCTTCTTTAGAAGATAAATGTTATATGAAGGTCAATCAATATTGGGAAGAAGAGTTTTAGCTCACTTAACTGTACTAATATTTAATATTTATTGAGCATTAACAATATATAAGGAGATACTTAAAATTTTGAGTTAGTCATGGTCTTTGTCTAAAAGTGGTTATTTTATTCCTATCTGCTCTTAGGTTCCAGCCATAGCTCTTTTAACACCATGTCTCCTTTGTTAACAGTCTAAATGTTAATTTCATAGAATTATTCAATTCTTCACAGGCAAACTTACACAAAGCAACTACTAAGTGCTCATGGCCCCTAAACATTAAGCATAACGACAGATGAAACTACTAATATAAAATTATCAAAAAAATAGAAATCTCAAAGTAATTATTTTTAAAGCTATTAGTAAGGACATAGAATTAAAAATAATATGTAAATCTCAACTTAATTTCAATATAATTGGAAAGTGCAATTTCATAAATGTACTACTTATATAAATATAAAAATATGACATATTCAGATATAAATTTGAATGTGTGCTGTGTTGGTAAGCTTTCCAGTGCAAGGACACCTAACATACACAACTTGAGGGAATAAAGGTTTATTTTGACTCATAATTTCAGAGTTTCCATTCATAGTTAGCTGGCTCCATTTTTTTAGGAATGCGGTTAGGCAGAAACATCATGGAAGAAAAGCACAGCAGAGACAAAAGTTCTTCACCTCAAGGCAGCCTGAAAGCAAAGAGAGAGCCAGACAGGAAGAGGCACAGAGCAGCTATAGGCCCCTAATTCATGTCCCCAGACCCCAGCCAGACAGGCCCAGAAGTGTGTTTCACTAATCTCTTAGGCATCTCTTGAACTAATCAAGTTGACAGGAAATAATAACCATCACATAAATACAAAATCTAAACACAACAAAACATGTTGTACTGAGAGAAACTGAAAAGACTAAATACATGGAGAGACAAAGAATGATACTGAGTAAGGTAACTCAATATAGTTAAGATAGTAATGCTCCCAGATTTATCTGTAGGTTCAATATGAAAATCTCTTTTCAGTAGATATTAACAAACTGGCTCTCAAAATTCGTGGAATTTCAAAGGATCTAGTCAAAACAACTTAGAAAAGAACAAAGAAGCAGGAACTAACACTACCTGGTTTTTAAGGCTTCTCATGAATCTGGAGTGGCCAATACCATGAGATAATATTTACAAATGCAGAAAAATAACCAAATGTAACAGAACAGATAATCAAGAAACACAGTCACACATATATGGAAAACTGACTTTCAATGAAGCTGTAAAGGCAATTCAGTAGAGAAAGAACAGATTTTTCAACACACCGTGTCAGGAAAAAATTAGATGTTTATCTACAAAAATAAATTTTATACCTCACTTCTTATACAAAATTCACTTAAAGGGAATCATAGACATAAATTATAAAGTTTGCAATTATTTTGGGGTATATGAGGAAATATAGGATAAAAAAAACTTCATAACCTTGGGTGGGTAAAGATCTCCCAGCTACCACATCAAAAACGTGATCCATAAAATAAAAACTGATAAATTAGACTTTACTAAAATTGAAATGTATGTTCTTTGAAAGACATTATTAAGAGAATGAAATGACAAGACACAAAGGCAAAAAAATTTTATCAAATCATATGCATGATGAAGGAATTTTACCTAAATATTTATCATTTCAAAAAGCATACACTTATGTGCCTTTATTATGGCACTGTTAATAAAGATGTTTTAAACATTTATTAAAATATCTATACTTCATCTGATGAGCAACATTTTATG
The DNA here is from genome assembly GCF_012274545.1 of Fukomys damarensis. Taxonomy (NCBI): domain Eukaryota; kingdom Metazoa; phylum Chordata; class Mammalia; order Rodentia; family Bathyergidae; genus Fukomys; species Fukomys damarensis. The sequence continues at coordinate 69,277,733 of NW_022900929.1, forward strand.
TCACCTTCTGCTTTTCTAATATGGACAGTTCCCCTTATTTCTCACAGTAAAATGGAAAGGAGCTGGCAAAAATCATTCTAAGCACTTTTCAAGCAGTCTTCTGGAGTCTGAGAAACTTTTACAAACAGGAAGAAAAATGCATTGCCTCTTCATGTCACAGCTGTCCTTGAATGAACATTAACATGGGAAAGTACAATAATTACAACCAGTTTTTAACCAGCTTCCAGATCAGTTTTCCCTAACTCATTTTCTCCACTTAGTTTCATCCATCATGTCCAGAAGTTGAAATAATTTCTACATGTTCAGTCTTTCTTTTATTAATGCTACATTTTAAAGGTTAGTATTCCCTAACACATTGGGATGATAAATTGAGAATTGCACTATTAAATGTGTAAACTTCCCTTGTTTCAGAAAGGACAATACATAATATGAAATCAGGTCTCCATTCTTGTAATCCAGCACATTGTCTGAATTCCTGTATCAGCAAAGATGAAGACATCTTTGTGAAGTGAAATCTCTCTTTAGCCAACAATGAGGAATAGGAAAGTAAGCACCAATACTGAGCATCAATAAATTACTGAGCAAGTATAACTGCATGTAAATCATGAGTGTATATATATACATAATTTCTGGAAGATAAAGAGAAAAAACTCCTTTTCCCAAGACAAATTCCACATACTAAACATAGTACCTAACTTCTGAATGTATTTATCCAGTGTGGATTGTAATACATTTGTAATGCCAGAATCGTCACCCAGTGTCTGTAATCCAAAACTGAGAATTCAGAAATAAAAAAGGTCAAGAGAGAAGTTGAATGTATACATAATTTCTGGAAGATAAAGAGAAAAAACTCCTTTTCCCAAGACAAATTCCACATACTAAACATAGTACCTAACTTCTGAATGTATTTATCCAGTGTGGATTGTAATACATTTGTAATGCCAGAATCGTCACCCAGTGTCTGTAATCCAAAACTGAGAATTCAGAAATAAAAAAGGTCAAGAGAGAAGTTGAATGAGTTTGGTTCTCTAAATGTAGCTAAACCTCCATTTAAAATAAAAATATGGTAAACTCTACACCTTCTATCATGAAAAATAGATTAAAACACTGTAATGGCCAATAGGGTTATGCTTTTCCAAGCATAAGAAAAAAAGGGTATTTCTACTTTTATGTAATTTTTAAATCCTGAGGTCCTGTAGGGCATTCATTATTAAATGTATCAAGACATCGTCTACTCTATTTAAAGTGGCAAAGGCATTTTTAGCACCAGGCCAGAGGGTTAACATCATCTTAAGAAAAGTTATAACAAGTCAAGTACAGTTTTTATGTGATACACTCAAAAAAATTATTATAATGAATGAGACATCACCATAAGTACTAGAGGGCATTTTCTAATGAATAATGGTATTACATGAAAACATAATTAAATCTCAGACAAAAATGAGTCAAAAATAATTTAACAACATTGTTAATGTACAGTAAGTTGATTTGCTAATTCTGTTTAATTATCGTAATCCACATTGCGGAAATAAATACACAAGTCTAATGCAATGAAATATGAATGATAAATGAAGCTGCTGTTATCATCTTTTTTCATGAAAACAAGGGTCATCAAGATATTTAAATTGTCCTACTTATTAATAAGGATGAAGGCAAGGCACCCGGTATGTGCACTGAAATTTTGAAAATTTAGTTATAGATATAACAGCGATGAACCAGAGTTTTCAGAATCTCAGTTTTTCTGAGATGATGACCAGGTAACAATATAAAATCTGAAATTCCAGATTTGTGTGGTTCTTAGAGACCCTACCAAGAAGAGAACTGGCATGGAAAGGAGGTGAGAACACACTGACTCTTGTAAGAAAGATATTATGGAATTCAAGGCTTATGAGTAATACATCCCATAATATTTTCCTACACCCTAATGTTTCAAGATGTTCCACTTTAAATTACCTACTAAAATGTGCAACTGCATGTAACACTAGATTATAGAATAGTAGCCCCTAAAGGACCTCAGAGAATATTTTTAAATCAAAATATTGAAAATATTCAAAGTCACAAAATAAATGAAGACTCCCTACACCATAACTACTGCCTGTAAGTCTTAATGTCTTTCATCCAAAGCCCTTCACACATCTCACTCCACTTCTAGGTGTGTCTCTCTCTCAGTTTCCCCACTACTCTCTTGTGTGTAAGCAGCACATTTTCGTTATCCACTCCTCAGCAGATGGACATTCAGCCACTTCCAGAACTTAGCTGCTATGAATTGTGTTGCTATAAATGTGGGGACACATGTATCCTGCAATATGATGCCTTTAACTCTTTCTGGAAAATACCTAGAAAGATTGAAGAACTGGGTCAAGTGAAATTTCTAGTGTTAGTTTTTGAGGGATATGGATTCCCACAGATGGATGCACTGGTTACATTCTGTGTCTTGAGTCCATAATGTTAAGTGAAATAAATCAGATACACAAGCTTAAATATCACATGGTCTCTCTTATATGAGAAACTTGAAATACAAATGAAGAGCAAAACAACAGATAGATAATATGGTAGGAAGCAGTGGGAGAGACATTTCTCTAATGGGAAAGAGAGCAAGAGATGGAGGGAGGGGAGTGAAAAGGGAGGAGAGGGCAAGTGGACGAAGATAACAGTGAGATATGTAATGCGCATGCACCAACTTCTCACCCGGAATAAAAACGTTATGGACTGCAATCATGTACTCATACAAAATACATATATTTTTAAATATTGCCACTCTACTGTGATAAATGCTTCTCCACAGCTGAGCTGAAAGTCAGAATGGAGAGGGAAAAGAGGAAAGAAATAAATGTTGGCCCCGTTGGAAGCTCTGTTTCAGTCTGCATCCGAAGCTCCCTTACTGTTGCTTGCTGAACTTGTAGAGGTTGGGACTCTAGCGCCTACAATGGTGAGGATACAGATGCAATGTCTCATAACTTCTAGGCCCAGGCTCCTCCTGTCCACACTTGTGTCAATTCGATAACTATCAAAGGGCGTGAAATGCCCATCAGAGACAAATAAGTAGCACTATGCTAAGCCAGCTTTGCTTCATTTCCAATGTCAATCTCATTTTAACCTTTGTATCTCTTAGTTAATGGTGAGCAAATAAGACCAACTTGAATAAGATATTATTAAAACTTGCTATTTATAAACATTTGCAGAGAACATATTTCACAGAAATTAAATATTTACAAAAAACATATTTAATTAGAAAATGATGACCATTTCCTGTCAATGTCTGTTTGCTCTTGTTGCTTGTTAATAGGAGGCACTTAACCCTCCACTAGCAACAACTTTGTGATATTTCAAATCATGGCTGCTTCAGCCAGCACCGTCAGCAGAGTTTCTTCTCCATCACTGCCCTTCAGGAAAACATCTCATTAACACAAAGCAAGTTTTCCACCAGGGACGAGAAACCAGCTCCTCACCTGAGGGCTATGCTAACTTGGTTTGCTTTCTTAAAGGCGAAGTTTTTGACATCTGCCCCTCAAACATTTTGTTTAATACTGTTTTCATAAATTGATCAGTTGTAAGTCTTTGATCTAAGTGCAGTTAAAGTCAGACTAACATAAAGCACAGGTTGGAATTCAGTAAATAAATGCCCTCTATAAAGAAAGGTAAGTTAGCGATACACAGTTTGGTATCAGTGGTTCAAACTGAAACAAGCTGCTGCCAAGTCTTTAGTTCAAGTATTTTATTGTTCAACAGGTCCTTGAGTTATTCTGTTAAACTAAACTTACTGTTTAGGAAAAAATATTCCTTGAGGTGAGGAAAAAGTATGGGACCCAATTTGTATCAGTAACATGCCAAAAACCGGAATCCCCGTGATACTTTCTTCAGAACTTTCTGAAGCTAGAATTTTTTTTTCGTATTTTTTTATTGAGTTTATTGGTACAATCTAGGTATACAGTACAGTTAAATTCATTATTGGGATCTTGTACTTTTACGTGACAGGTCTTGGTTCTCATTTTTCCCCTTGTCCCTGCCCTCCCTTCACCCCCTCCTTCTCTCCCCATTTACAAACACTTTATTTTATAATTTTATTTTATTTTTTTCATTTTCTCATATTTTTTCTTTTCCCTTATTCCCTTTCCCCTACCCTTTCCACTTTCCCTACACCTTTAGCCCTTTTCTTCCTATTTCACATTGTTAATTATCCCATTAGGATCTTGTGTACTAAATATATTTTAAATAAAATGTTTGAAAATCTTAGTACAATGCGTAACAGGATTTGGGAAAACTACAGTGCACTACTGTGTGTGTTCAACTTGTTCTTTATCTTTCTAAAACAACTTCATTTTAAATTCCCTGTTCAAGGGAAAACATTTTTAGTTCTTCATTATTCTTGGGTGATTTTAATGAAAACTAAGCCCTCATGTCCTCTTCAAGTAGCTCCACCCTTTAAAATTTACTCTAAAAACTGTATGGTGAGAAAATATTTATAACAGTAATTGACTTGCCTCTGTCTTCCCTGAAGATTTTTTTTATCCCATCACTTTTAAGCAACATTCATCCTTCATGATAGAGATGCCACAGAAAAAAACAGAGAACGAATGAATCAAATCATAGGTTTTCAATTTAATATGCCAAAGCCTAGGTATGCGATATAACTGAAAGAATACCCTTTTCAGGGAGATATAAATGATTCCTGTGAAGAGTTGAGGAGGAAAGCCATAAAGTTTGATGTTGATGATGATCTCTTAAGAAGAAATCCATAATCTGAGCCTCTCCAGAGGAAAACAATCTGGTATGGTGGTTAGAGAATGATAGTACCCCAAAGAAGTCCTATAGGACCCAAAGAAGCATGGAGTTGGTCTAGCAGAGAAGACAATTTCTTCTTTTTCATAGGCTCAAGGAATTTTCCACAATGTAGAGAACTTGATGGCCAGTATGAGGAATGATGGATTAGAAATGTTTGCCTAAAGACTCCAGGTATCTCATCCTAGGAGCAGCCTCACAGAGACCTTGAAACAGGTGCTGAGGACAAAGCAACCAATAAGTGGAGAACAAGAAGATCAAGAATATTCAACGATGGCCGATGTAGAAGGCCAGCAGATGGCCCAGAGATGTAGAGCAGGTCATGCTGTAGTGTAATGCCAACTTGGACAGATTGCTGCTGAGCGTCCTGTGTCATCTTCTGACCTCCTCTTTCCTGGAGAGCTTGGCACTGCATTGTCCTTTTAGAACTTTCGTGTACCCTCAGTGAAGAGGGGCATATTCATTATCTGTTGCTGTGAGCAAAGTTACCACAACCTTAGGTGGCTTTAAAAATATCATCTGTTTGTTCACACTGAGTCTTCTGTTGTAGGTACCACGAGGCTAGAATTAAAGTGTCTTCCAGGCTGACCTCTTATCTCGGAAAGGGAAACATCTGCTTCCAAAGTCATTGAGGCTGTTGGCAGAAATCCATTCCTTGGGCCTGTTGGACTGAGGTTCCTTGCTTCTGGCTGGCAGCCAGAGACTGCCCTAGGCTGCTAGAAATCCCTGCATTCCTGGTTCCCAGGCCCCTTCCCTCCTCACTTCAAGAATCTCTCTCACATCAAATCCCAAACACACTGCGGATCACACTCTGATTTCTCTCTTTTCAGCCTCCAAATGCAGATTTAAAGAGCTCCTGTGATTTAGTCAGATTCAACCAAATACCCTCCATTTCCTAAAGTCAATTATTTTAAGATCTAAATGACATCTTCAAAAGCCATTCACAAAATAACTAGCTTAGTGTTTGAATAATCAGAAGAAATGGTGTGCATTCCAGAGGCCAAGAATTCTGCCTCCCAGGGTGGAGGAAGAGGGGAGAATTGTCCTAGGAAATCTGGAATGGATTTGTGAAACTCTCCCGAATTTGTTTATGTTGAGGCATTAATTGCATCCTAAAATTTCCCCCACTTAAATCTGGAGCTAGCTAATTTTATTTGTTTCCTTGATATCCTGTGAGAAATAATAGGATAGTATGATATGTGTGTGCATTGCACGCACACACACACACATACACACACACACACACAAGAGCAAGAGGGGAGCTACAGTAAATATTCACTTTCTCTCTCTGGCCAACTTTACCACCTGGGTGATCAAACCCAGGACAGACTCAAGTGTCAGAGTCAGAAGTGCAACTTGGAGAAATTCAAAAAAGCAGCAGGGTCTTCAACATTCTTCAGAAGGCAAGGAGGGATAAGAAAGACAAGTAGCTGCTTTGAAGAGTACTCTTGAAATCCACTTCCTGTAAGAGTACTCTGATCCTTGCACACCAAAAGGGTTTTGCTGTGAAACCTTCGCTGTGAAAGAACCCCCCATGTCCACAGGTGGTTGGAAGCCAGTTTCCTGAGAACTTTGATTTCCCCATGAACCAGAGCAGGAAAACATTGAAAACCTCTACACTGAGACTATGCTAGAGTGGGATTTTTAAACATGGAAGTGAAAGTTACAAATATCATTTGCCTGATGCAGAGCTGTTGCTTTTACCTTCCAAACCCAAGAGGAAATCAAAATTTTAAATAATGTTTCCACATGGTTCTACTTATGCTCAACTATTATTCATAATTATTTTGGGTTTTTCCATGATGCCAAGAGCTCTTTCCATGAACCAAAATAAATAGCAGTCTCCTTCAGGAACAGGGGGGACTGAATAAATTGAAGAAAAACACTCTTCGATCAACATCAGGAGTACCAAGCAGCTTAGAAATTTATTCAATTCATGGTTTGTTTTTAGAGAAGATGGAGCTATTTCTTTCTGTCCTATGGGCAAACTCAGAAAATAATGGACAAAATGTCAGGAAGAATGAAGAAAAATGATGATATTCCCCAGCTGAATAGATATATCTTCTGCAAAAATAAAGTTACCAGAGTCACTCTAGGCCCCCCAATGATCATCTACTTAAGGACACAGGACTGAGCTGAAAGCATTGTGCAAAGAACTCAGGTAAATGAGAATTTATATTTAGAATGAAGCAGTATCAGTAAAGATGGATCTCCATTAAGAGCAGAGGTTCTGCTCCTCAAGTCCCTGGGTGTTGCCTCAATTTTCCTAGATACATTTTGTATCTTTGGACCACATTCCACTCTTGGGGACCCCAGAGACTCCTTTCTGAAAATGCATGTTCAGAGCCCTAATATAGAGAAATAAACGGACTTCTCAGTGTGCATATGGAGGAACAGTTGCGATTTCTGAACTGCTACTTCTACATCTGCCAGAAAGTGGAATTATACTGGAGGATGTTGTCTTGTATTTAGCAATTCACACACAGGCAATTTATAAAAAACAATTATTCTATACTAATCCTAACATAAATCAGGAACATTGACAGTCCTGAGGAGTATTGACAGATCTCTTCACTGGACCTAAATTCATCTTAATCAGCCCCACCTCTAGGTCTCTGCTCACCTTCTGACCACAAAATCCTGCCCCTGGGAACCTATATTCAGAATGCTTTCTCCCAAAACCTGATTCAAATAACTCCCTTCTCTAAGTTTCAGCTGTTTTAATTACATTTTTCAAAATGATATGCTTCTGCTTCTTCCCCACCCTCTGCAGCTCTCTCTTGCTAAGTCCCTGTGTAAGCTGAATGACAGTCAACCAAAGATACCAAGTCTTAGTCTCTGACTCCTAGAAATGTTGCCTCATTTGGATAAAGGGCCTTTGCAGACGTAATGAAGAATTTTGAGACACATATCTTTATACAAGAGAAGCAAGGGGAGAGGTCACACACGTGCAGCCAATCTGGAGAAGACTCTGTGGTGATGGATTCTCCGCTAAGGAATTCAAACCCCGGGGCTGGGGATTTAGCTCAGCAGTTCGGTGGCCTGCCTTGCAAGCAGAAGGACCCAAGTTCAATCCCCGGTACCAAAAAAAAAAAAAAAAAAAAAAAAAAGAATTCAGACCCCACTGGAAACTACAGATGGAACACACCAGAGCCAAGTAATTGTGGACTTCTGGTCCCCACAACTGTGAGAAAATAAATGTTGTTTTCAGCCACAAATGTGTGGTGAACTGTTAGAGTAGCCACAGCAAACATTTAGTAACAGCCTATCTAATAATTTTGTTGCTGTCCCACTGCTCAGCCAAGAGGGAATGTGACACAGCTATACTCAGCCTTCATGCTTAGAACCTGCAGCTTGTAGTACTCAACTTTTCATTCCATCTTTTTACTAATATTACCACTCAGCCACACACCTGGATCATCCTTCCTGCCTCACATGATCTAGAATGAAGGACTGCTCTCTTGACTCATGGCTCCATCCTTGCTCAGGTTCTTTCTGCAATCAGGTGCATTCTGAATCACCTCATGTACTGAGAAGACATCCAAAGTATCTGCATCCTAGATCACAAAGAGGAGGAGGTGAGATGAATCTGCCACCAGATCTTGCTGCCAGGGAGAGCATCCACCAATTCACCGTCCTTTTCACCTAACCAATAAAGTCCTTGTAGATCTTGGCAGAGGAATGGTGAAAGGCGCAGCCCCATGGACCTTGCCTGGGACTGCAGCTCCATGCCCCTGCCAGGCCCCAGCAGAGGAACAGTGAGAGACACAGTCGTGCAGGCACCTGCAGGGCTGCCCCCCCCATGTGCCTCTAGCTTCCTGGCTGGGCTGGTACCTGATTCAAATCACAGGGGCATAGGGAGTCATAAAGGCCACTATTCTGAGCTCCAGCCTCTATTTTTGTTTATTTCACACAGTTAAAGATGAGAGATAAATAACAACCACAAATTGTTATTTTCTAAGCTGTGCTTGACGCTATTGTGTTACTTATTTTATTACTTGGGCTAAGGGATTGTGATTGATTTAATCAGTTGTCCTTCCTGGTATAATGAGATTGCCTCAGAATCACTACAGACTCAAACCCGAAAGACAAGCTATAACAGGAAGATCATAGTATTAACCCAGGAATTAAACCAAGAACAATACCAACAACAAAAATAGAAATGAGAAGACATTCAAACAAGTCACAAGCACTGACACTGTCTGACTGCTCAGCAAAGGCAAATTCTCTGAGAAATGAGGTAGAAAAGTCTGATAATCAACCACCTGGACACCCTGAACGCACAGGAAGAAACAAAACAGATGAATGAGGCTCTAGAAAAATTCAAAACAGAAATAATTTCCAAGATAACTACAGAGATGGTAGCACAATGAAAGACATGATTAGAGACTCTAGAACAGAAACAGATAAGAAAATAGATGAGCTCAGGATCATAATAAAAGCCATGAATGCCCAGCTTAGGAAAGAAATGGCAACCATGAATGCCCAACATAGGAGAGAAATGTAATACATGAAATAGATTCAAATAGATGTCCAGGAGATTAAAAACTCTATTTAAAGTATATGTAACAGACTGAGCCAATCTGAAGACAGGATAAAATCTATAGTAGACAGGATGACAATCTGTGACCATGAAAAGAAGGAGCTCCTAAAAGAAGTAAGGGAACATGAAAAATCAATCCAACGGCTCCTAGATGATGCAAAGAAGAATATAAGACTGATAGGAGTCCATGAAAAAGCAGGAGAAAGTACAAGTGACATTTAAAAAAAAAAACTGTTTACAGAATTAATGACAGAAAACTTCCCAAACAGAGAAAAATAATTTAACATACAGATAAGTGAGACTTATAGGATGTCCACTAGCCATGATCACAGAAAATCTACAGCTAGACACATAATAATCAAGAGCTCAGAAACCCAACAGAAGAATAAAATACTACAAGCAGACGGAGTAAAGAGACAAGTCACATGCAAAGGAAAGCCCATCAGAATCACAGCAGACTTTTCAACATGAACCTTCAAGTCAAGGAGAGCCTAGAGTAAAGTGATTCAAGGTCTAAAAGAAAATAACCTCCAACCTAGACTGATGTATCCTGAAAAAGTATCTTTCAAAATTGATGGGGAAATAAGATACTTCCATGACAAAGAACACCTGAGAAACTTCATGAATACCAAACTAGCACTCCCAACAATTCTAAATCACATCCTAGAAAAAGAGAATGAAGATCACAACACCATAAGGCCCGACACATAAAATCCAGCAGGCAAGACAAGAAATTAGAGAGGGGGAAAATTAAAAGAGACAACAGCAGGATAATAACATGATGATTGTATGTCAATATCTATCAATTATAATCATCAATGTTAATGGCCTCGATTCACCAATCAAAAGAAATAGACTGGCAGAATGGATTAAGAAGCAAAATCCAACAATGTGCTATATACAAGAAATGCACCTAGTTCAAAAAGAAACTCATAGCCTGAAAGTAAACAGATGGAAAACAGTACTCCATGCAACTGGAGCCCAGAAAAAAGAAAGGGAAGCTATCTTTTCTGCAGACAAAGTAAATTTCAAACCAAAACTAATGAAGAGAGACAAAGAAGGTCACTATGTCCTTGTAAAGGGAACAATCCAAGAGGAAGAGATGACAATTAGAAATATATATGAAACAAATACTAAGGCCCACAGATATGCAAAAAATATTAAGGGACATGAAAAACCAAATAAGCACAAATATAATTGTAGGCAGGGACCTCAATACTCCACTGTCACAAATAGATCATCTAGACAAAAAATTACAATGAAATACTTGAACTGAACCAAACTTTTGAACAAATGGACTTAATAGATGTCTTACAGACTGTTCCACCCCACAAAATCAGAAAATATATTCTTTATGGCTGAGCATGGGTCATTCTCCAAAAGAGACCACATACTGGCTCATAGAACTTGTTTAAGTAAATGCAAACGAGTTGAAATCATCCCATGTTTATTATCAGACCATAGTGCAATTAAATAGATCAATAACAAAAGAACCCACAAGAACTTCACAAATACATGGAAACTGAATAACACTCTCCTGAACAATCAATGGGTCACAGAGAAAATTAAAGAAATTAGTTTTTACAAATAAATGATAATGCCAATATAACATACAAGAATCCATGGGACGAAATGAAAGCAGTTCTACATGGAAAATTCATAGCCATGAATGCCCACACTAGAAAAACAGAGAGAACTCAAATAAACAACCTAATGCTGAATCTTAAGCTTCTAGAAAAAGAAGAGCAAATCAAACTGAAAGCTAATACAAGGGAGGAAATTATAAATATCACAGCAGAAATCAATGCAATGGAGACTAAGAGAATGATACAAAATATAAATGAATCAAAGAGTTGGTTTTTTGAAAGAATAAATAAAATTAATAAACCTTTAGCCAACTTTATCAAAAAAGGAAAGAAAAGGCTCATATCAATGCAGCTAGGAACAAAAAAGGTGAAATTACTACAGATCTAGCAGAAATCCGGAGGATCAATACCTACTTTGAGAACCTGTACTCAAATAAAATGGAAAATACAGAAGAAATGGACAGATTTCTTGATACACATGAATTACCATGTTGAACAAAGAAGATAAAAAATTCTAAACACCCAATTACAATCAATGAAATTGAAAACATAATTTAAAATTTATCAACAAAGAAAAGGTACTAATGACTTTACTGCTGAATTCTACAACATTTAGAGAAGAACTATTGCCACTACTTTTGAAATCTTTCAGTGAAATTGAAAGGGAAGAAATATTTCCAAATTCCTTCCTAGAAGCAAGTATTACTTTGATTCCAAAACCAGGCAAAGACCCAACCAAAAAAGAGAACTACAGGCCAATCTCCCTAATGAACATAGATGCAAAAATCCTCAATAAGATACTAGCAAACAGAATACAAGAGGGTCATCAAGAAGATCATACACCCTGACCAAGTCAGATTTATCCCAGGGATGCAAGCATGGTTCAACATATGTAAATCAATAAATGTAATACTCTATATATTAATGGAGTCATGGACAAAAACCATATGATTATCTCAATAGATGCAGAACAAACATTCAACAAAATTCAACACCCACTCATGAAAAAAAAAACCCTACAGAAAATTGGAATAGATGGTCTTTATCTCAACTTGATGAAGGCTATCTATGAAAAACCAACAGCCAACATCATACTAAATGGTCAAAAACTGAAAACCTTTACATTTAAATCAGGGACAAAACAAGGATGTGCACTATCACCACTCTTATTCAATATAGTTTTAGAAACATTAAATACAGTAATTAGACAAGAGAAAGAAATAAAAGCAATAAAGATAGGAAGGAAGATGTAAAATGTCATTATTTGCTGACAATATGATATTCTACATAGAAGACCCAAAAAACTTCACCAAAAGACATCTAGACTTAATTGACAGACTCAGTAGAGTAGCTGGATACAGGATCAACACTAAAAAATCAATAGCCTGCTTGTACACAAATAACAGACTCACTGAGAGAGAAATTAGGGAAACAATTCCTTTCACAATAGCATCCCCCCAAAAAGAAATATCTAGGAATCAATTTAACTAATGAAGCAAAAGACATCTACATTGATAACTATAACACTCAGCAGAAAGACACTGAATGGGGGCCAGGGATTTAGCTCAGTGATTCTGCTGCCTGCCTCACAAGCACAAAGACCTGAGTTTGATCCCTGGTACCAAAAAAAAAAAAATAAAAAAAAAAAAAAGATGAAAGAGAATGAATGGGATACAAGAAAATGGAAAGACATCCCTCGTTCCTGGGTAGGAAGAACCAATATAGTGAAAATGGCCATACTTTCAAAACTGCTATACAGATTCAATGCAATCCCAATTAAAATCCCAATGGTATATTTCACTGAACTAGAGAAAACAATACAAAATTCATTTGAAACCAGAAGAGACCTAGAATAGCAAAAGCCATTCTAGGCAACAGAGACATAGCAGGGATTATCACAATTCCCAACTTGAAACTATACCACAAAGCCACTGTGATAAAAATAGCATGACACTGCCAAAGAAACAGATCCAAAGACCAGTGGAATAGATTAAAAGATGCAGAAACAACTCCAGAGATGCTCAGCTACCTCATCTTTGACAAAAGAGACAATTATCCTCACTGGAGGAAAGACAATCTCTTTAATAAATAGCGTTGGAAAAACTGGATTTCAACTTGCAAAAGATTAAAATTAGACCCTTATCTTTCACCATGCACTAAACTAAAATCCAAGTGTATTGAAGATCTGAATATTATAAAAGAGACACTAAATTTGCTGGAAGATAAGTTAGGCAGAACTCTTGAAGACATTGGCAAAGGAAAAGACTTTATGAACAAATCCTTAGCAGCATGGGAACTAGCATAAAGAATCAACAACTGGGATCTTGTCTTTTTAAAAAACTTCTGCACTGAAAGAGAAATCACCAACAGAGCAGAGTCAACCTACAATGTGGGAAAAAAATTTTACCAGCTGTTCCTCAGACAAAGGTCTACTATCCATAATATATAAAGTCCTAAAAAATCAGACCCCCCAAATTAAAGAACCCAATACAAAAATGGGCATCTGAAATGAATAGACATTTCTCAAACGAAGTAAAAGCAGCAAAAAATATATGAAAAAAGGTTCAACATCACTGGTCATTCGAGAGATGCAGATGAAAACAACACTGAGATTCCACCTCACCCCACAAAGAATGGCTGCTATCAAGAAATCAAACAATAACAGATGTTAACTGGGGTTGTGAGGAGAGAGGAACGCTTCTCCATTGTTTGTGTGACGGCAGACTGGTGCAACCACTGCGGAAATCAATATGGAGATGCCTTAAACATTTAGGATTAGAAGTCCCTTTTAACCCAGCTATTCCCCTGCTGGGTATCTTCCCCAAAAGAATTAAAAGAATCATATCACAGTGATATATGCTCACTGAGGTTTATAGCAGCACATTTAGTAATAGCTAAAGCTTGGAAACAGCCTAATTGCCGATCAACTGGTGACTGGATAAAGAAGATGTGGGCTTTCTTTTTTATCAGATGGAGTACTTACTACTCAGCCATAAAGAATGAGAAACTAGAGACATTTATAGCTAAATGGATGCACATTGAGGCAATATTCTTCAGTGAAATTAATAGGAAAAACATGTAAATACTGAATAGTATCTCTGGTGTGATAAACTAAAAGTGTAAATAAGAATCAAAATGTATAATTGATATTGTGTAATAGGAAAAAAGGTTTAAAGGTGTAGGGGAAGTGGAAGGGCTAGGGGAAAGGTATGAAGGGAACAGAAAAAATAAGAGAAAGGGAACAATGTGAAACAGGAAGAAAAGGGCTAAAGGTGTAGGGAAAGTGGGAAGGGTAGGGGAAAGGTAATAAGGGAAAAGAAAAAATATGAGAAAATGAAAAAATGGAAATGAAGTGTTTGTAAAGGGGGAGGGAAGGAGGGGTGAAGGGAGGGCAGGGACAAGGGGAAAAAATGAGAACTAAGACCTGTCATGTAGAGGTACAAGATCCCAATCATGAATGTAACTGTACTGTATACCTAAAATGTACCAATAAACCAATAAAAAAAGAGAAAGGGAAAAAATGGAAACAAAATCTTTGTAAATATGGAAGGGTGGAAGGGTCAAGGGAGGTCAGGGGAATGGGGAAAAATAAGAACCAAGATGTGTCATGTAAAGGTACAATATCCCAATGATGAATATAACTGTATTATACACCTAAAATGTACCAAGAAAACAATTATTACTTAAAAGAATTACCACTCATTTTCTTTGTTTGCATTTCTCTAGCACTATTTATCCTTGCCAAATTCTCTATTTTATTTTATTTTATTTCATTTTACTCTGAGATAGGTTCTCCCTAAGTCACTGCTTCCTCATCTGGGTTCAAACTTGGGATCCTTTTGCCTCAGCCCCCCAGAGCTCTGAGATTACAAATGTATGCATAAGGTTTGGCTTCAAGTCCTCTTTGTTGTCAATCTTGTTTTTTTCTCAAAATTTCTGCAGTGAATTGTTTGTAAATAACATACAGCTAGGTTTTGTTTTAACTCCATATAACAGTTACATTTTATTGGAAATAGTCCATTCATATTTGTAATATACTGCATTTTATTTCTTCCCCTTTTATTGCCTTCTTATTTAACATCATTATTTCCCTTCTATATGTGTGTTTTCAATGCTTTTTTTTACCTCTCCCTACATTCTTCCTTCTTCATTTTTGAACTCTACTATACTTTTTTCACCCTATTAATTTGAACCTTCTTTACTAAGTAATGGGATACTAGCTGATATACTCCGGTAGTTTAATATGCAGTAGTTTATTGCTAACTCACAGTAACATTTCAATGTTTTTTCAAGCTGAGGATGTTGCTCTACCCAAAAATTTTGGAATCCATGGTGACAGAAATTCTGCACCTAATTCTGTTTCTCCAACTGGGTGTCAACATCAAACTAGCAGACAGGGAAAGAATGCAGGGGACAGGTTTTAGTCACAGGAGATGAAGTTCTTACCAAGTCCTAACCATGTCCTAGACATCATGAGGGCCCCAAACTCTCCTACCCTTAACAGGATATCAACTATTTATTCCACCACATTTCCATGTTTCTATTATGAAGACACTGTGACCATCTGAGGTTCCAAATGAAATGGAAATGTGTAAATATGCTAGCTACCTTGGTTGCTTTCGTAATGTTGTGATTTTATTCTCTGAAAATAATATAAATTGTCCTTTTAAATATTTGCCATCCAGGCTGGTTTTTTTTTTTTTAAATATTTGCCATCCGGGCCTGTGCCTCTCCGAGACTAGCAATTACTCTGTCAGGACTGACTGCTGCCTTATAGCACTGTATATTCCGTGAAGCAGGAGCAGGAGCAAAAGGTAAGGAAGATCAGGTCCAACAACTCGACCAGCATTCACATAGCACTGTCTTCTGCAATCTCAAAATGACCCCCAAATTTCCATCTGATTCTTTCTAAAAAGATTTTTTTCAACAAAATAATGCTAAACATATAAAGACCAAGCTTCCTGATGGACATTTACAAAGAATTTGTACTATTTATCTGGGGAAAGGAGAATTATTCAAGAATAGAACTAAAAGATCCTGAAAATGTATAACACTCCCAGACCACCACACTTCTTCAGGGATCATTTCTATCCACGGTCCCTGGAAGAAGAAAAAGCCTGGAATGAGCAGGCTCACATCATTCGATTCGGTGACCCACCACCGAGAAGGATCATAATTCTGTAGCAGCTCGGCTATGGTTGCGGATTAGGCTCAGGATTGGGTCTCAGAGGTTAATTAAAGCACCCAGAGAAGGGTACAGAAGACAATTAGAATGCATCACAAGGCATCAGCTCTACCCTCAGCTTTATGAGATCCTTTTTCCAGCTGATCTTTGCTAAATGGGGAACTAGTTTTATGTCACTATAAATTACATTTAATTGTAGTATTGTGACATAATTTACTGCATCCTTGTCTTCTTAAAAATTCTAATTTGTCTTCTTTTTTGGGAGCATGTCTTCCTCTATAATTTTTCTTCCATTAGCACTGTATATCCGTTCTTTCCTTTTTCACTGCAGTCCAGAGCAGATTTGAAGGCCACAGTTCTATGTTCACTGAGACTCAACTTCCACAGACATCTGTCTCATCTCTAAACCTAAGTTCAGTCGTGGGATGGCTGGTCTATCCTAGATTAAGTGATTCTTAAAGGAAGACCTCATGCTTGAAAACTTGCTTCAATTATATTAAAATACTCTATGGTCTTGATTCAATATAAGTATTTTTCATTTAAAATATAATACAAGCAGATTTATCCTGAAGCTCATCTCTACCACTTGTAAAGTTGAGTGCTAGAAGCGCTAGGAGACACTCATGACAGTCTCCACGCATGGATCAAAGCTGGTGTCACCGCAAGTGCCCGCTGATATTAAATTTTATCTGAATAGCATGCAAGCAAAAGTTAGCATGTGGTGTTAAACAGGTAACATATGAATGAGATTAGAATAATGCTTCATAAACCATTTGGGGAAATCCAAACATACAAATAAAATTGTCACACTGAAGTTATTTCTCTCATATGAGACATGAATCTAAATTAAGTCATAGATCTCTTAGCCACGTTTGTGCTTATCATCAAGGGTTTGCAGGAACCCAAAATGACAGTTTGATCTTCATTGCATGTCCAGCCTATAGGGAAAACACAGCCGAAAAAGAAATTTCAGCAAAAAGATAAGCTAAAATTTTTTCATTCTTTTAAATGACACTATGATTATACCACTGCTTACAAGAGATTTAAATCACAAGAGTCAAAAGCAATCAACTTTATTTTGAACTAATTTGACTTACAGAAAAAGTTGCAAAAATAGCACAAATAATTCTCATACACCTTACTAGAGTTCTCAAGTGTTAATCTTTTACCAAATTTCCTTTCTCTTTCTGCCTCCCTCTCTTGCTCCCTCCATCCCTCTCTCCTTCTCTACTCTTCTACTTCTCTTCCATTCTGTCTTTTTATAACCTTTTTTTCTGAACCATTGGAAGGCACATTGCACCTCATTGTTTCAACGTGCATTTCCTAAACATAAGGCCATTCCTTTACATGATCACAGTACAGTGATCAATATTAGAAAATGGACGATAATCTAATCTCGAAATGTACGCTATTCAAATTTCACCATCATCCCACTTAGATCCTTTATAACAATGGGAAATATTTTTTCTCACCGAGGATCTAATTTAGGAACAAATATTTTCCCAGTTCTCATGTCCCTGTAGCCCTGAAGGTCTGGAATGATTCCTTGGTCTTCAAAGGGCTTTCGTGACTTTCCCATGTTTCCAGAGAAGGTCGGTGATGTTGTATAACATCCCTCAGTCTGGATTTACCTAACATTTCTACTGATTAAATGTAGTTGATTCCTTTGGAAAAGACTCTCCCCAAGTGTGTACATCTTCTCCAGGGCATCACATCAGGTGGTACATGGTATATTACTTGTCTTTTTGCTGGTAATGATAATTTTAATTTTGTAACATTAGAGTCATCAGTTTTCTCCACATTAAAGTTACTAAATTCCCTTTTTAAGCCATACAATTCTTGATGGTAGTACTTTGAGATGATATAATCTCTTTGTTTCTTATCAATTTTCCACTTACTAGTTTTAGTATCTATTAATGATTCCACCTATAATTGTCATTAGTGGTTGTTGCCAAATGATTATTTCTTATTCCATCATTCCTACTCTAACTTCCTGCATAAGAAATCAAAAATACGATGCAAAAATGTCAGACCATATTGGTGCAACACAAGAGCTGGCTTACAAAGCCAATCCAGGACAAGTTGAACATCTAATAATGACAGCAGGAGATTACAATCAATAAAAATATTAGAATTCATACATTTAGACTGAAAAAAGAAAGATAAATGGAAGGGAAAAAATCCCTTCCTTACAGGACCAACCACTTTTCCAGAAATTTTATGAGCTAAATATCAAAAATTATAAATGAATATAATAAAATAAACTTTACTTATCATGAAATAAATGCAAATTACATAATATTCTAGACGAGTAGTAGCAGGCTGTTTGTCTCACTGAGAGCTCTAAAAGGTTCATCATGGCTCTAGATTATCAATTTTTATCATGCAGTTTTCAACAACTAGTGAGATTGGTGATATCAAATACTTGTAAGTGGAAAAAATGAGGCCTCACATTGTATACAGTATTGATTTAAACATATGTTCATAAAATCTTTCCAGACAGCAGTTTCATAGGTTGTAGCAAAATTTAAACGAATGCAAATCTGTAACCCAGCAAGTGCAGTTCAAGTGATAGATAAATGCACACATGTAAATGCATATATGTATATTTATTACAGCAGTGTTACTACTAGCAAAAATAACAATCTTAATTGTTTAATATTCCATTATGTGAATAACTGAAATTTCAAAATTTAAGTAACTGTGATTATTCCACCACATATATGCATACACACATATTCACATGCCTTTCTGCACTGCACACATAAATATACCATCCTCGGTTGATCATCTGTAAAGTGGGGATAATAAAAGAAACTGACCCAGCCGGCACAAGCATAAATGCATCTTTCATTTTGAGCGTATGTATGCTAAATAAAGGTTAAGTATCATTTCAATAATACTGGTTATTGTTTTTTGTACACGTTTTTATCATGGCTATTACAACTCTAACACAGTTCATAGTTTAGGGCATTATATTTCATCTTGTTGCCTTCCATTAACCAAGAACTTCCTCCATTAGTCATCTTAAACTAAAATGTAAACTTGACCTTTATAAAAGTCTTTGATGAATAAATTGAGAGACAGAAATCAATTCCTTTCCAGAGTTCTCATTTTTTTTTCTTTAAATAACATCTTCAGTTTTGAGCATTTATTCTTTCTAAGGGACAAAACAGACAAATGAAATGGCACAGAGGTACAAAAAAAGAGTAATTGCAAAGATTGTGTAGTGAATACACAATCTGGTCTAAGAAGAATTAATTTTTAATATTTACATATATCAAACTTTCCAAAGAGCTACTTATGCTTTACTACTAACTCACCCTCATAAAACCTGCATCAAAATAATACACTAATGATACAGTTATTGCCTCTTTTTTATCTGATTTGTTTTAATATTCTTGCAGTTGTCACAAACCAACTAGAATCATTCCATCAAACTTCTATAGAAGTAGCACAAGACAAAGAATGTATATGATTCATCCTAAAATTTAATTAGAAAAGTATAACTGTGACCTTTCTGCTGAAAGATGTTTTTCTTAACAAATGTCCCCGCGCAAGAAATAATTATCATAAAATGTGAGAAAGGTGCACTAAGTTACACAGCAATGAGTTTATTTATCAGCTAATAGGGTATCTCACTGTTTGATATCATGCAAACTTTTTATCATTATGGAAATTTAATTTGCACCTTTGATTCCTTTGTGCTTTCCTTAAGCTCAGTTCAGCTGTTAAGAGTTAGCTTTTAGCACAATAATTGTAGCTCTGATTTATTCCTCTTTTTCAGACAGTCAAAACAGTCAGGAAAATATCTACCATGTAATGATTTAGAGCACACATGGCAGTTCAAGGTTCCCGTAGTACTCAAAGGCAACTTAAGAGCGCTTCGTGGTCCCAGTGCTGTGCAGGCACTTGGCATGGTACTCAGCATGGGCACATTCTGAGTAGTGGCATCTGCTCAGAGATTCCAATTCTTCATTCTAAGAGTGTGACCATTCTTCCACTTTAACTACACACGCGAATTATCACTGCGTCCTTTAGCCAAACCATAAAACCAAGAACTCACAGATCTGTTTCTTGGAGTTTAATTTAGGATCTGGGCTAGATTTCTGTTAGGGTAATTCCCTGGATTTGCTGACAGTTTCAGTAACATATATTGTTTGCTTTCATTTTCTAACATGAATTATTTAGCAGTATTGCTTTATACTTTCCCTTACATCCCTTCTAAAGAGATGTTAAAATGTCTGAATTCTTGAGATCAATTAAAATTATCCTACTACTAATAGTCAAAAATCAATAACCCTGCGAAACAACATACAAGGTGCGTCCTGTACATTTGCCACCACTGGAGACCATCCCAGGCATCCCAGCTGCCTGCCTGCTCACCGGTGCTAATGAAAATGCAATTCCAGATTCTGTTTCATCTCACAGACCAGGTGAACTCACGCATATCCAAAAGCTTTCAATCTAATCATGGGGGGACCCCTAAATAAAAGATTTCAATTCAACAAATATATGCTGTGTGGCTACATACTAAGTCAGTCTGAAGGGATGTGGAAAATATAAAAAACATTAAAGTGTAGTTTGAACCAACAAGAAAGCTTCATTTTAGTAGAATGCAGCACCTGTAAAAACTGGATGCAGTTCAAGGCAAAAGCAAGAGGGACCCAAAATGGAATGGGAAGCCACAGAAAGATGATTGTGTTAGGGTCAGTCGTAGAGACCTTGATAGGATTCTCAGTTTAGTCCAGCATAACTACACTGGCCTCCCACAGGATGAGCCTGGAAGGGTTATTCAAGTGATCCTTGCAATGTTCACAAATATTTAAGATAGAATTCTCAGCCTTGGGCTTACACTGTTTTTCATCCTGATTAAATTGCTTATATTAAAAGTCAGGTGGGATGGGTAGGGGAAGGGTAATAAGGGAAAAGAAAAAAATGTGAGCTAATGAAAAGATGGAAATAAAGTGTTTGTAGATGGGGAGGGGAGAAGGGGGTGAAGGGAGGGCAGGGGTAAGGGGAAAAAATGAGAATCAAGACTTGTCTTGTAGAGGTACAAGATCCCAACAATGAATGTAACTGTACTGTATCCCTAAAATGTACCAATAAACTCAATTAAAGATGAAAAAAAGTCACAAAGCAATAGCCTATAAAACATTTAATAGAAACTTATTTTAAATGGCTTCATTAGTAATGGTAAATATTTCATAGTTATGAAATTATTTCATTAGACTCTCCTTTATCTACAGAAGCATATACTATTCAAGAAAATCCAGCCATATGGTATTTGAAAGAGACAGACATGCTGAGGGATGTTAGTTGAGGTCTCCTAACCTATAAAAAGGGGAACAGATACTCAACTAGCCTAACTAATTTTTCCAACATCACAGTAGCTAAAATGAACATCTATTGACTTTTCTATTAATTAATATATTACTTACAGCTTTTTGACCTCTAATTATTTTTGATAAGTAGATTTCCATTTTGCCTCAGATCATATCCAACTACTAATAATTTAGCATGCATCTTTATGCCAGAGCAGAAAAATGGAAACAGAAACAAAACAAATAAAGGAGCAATGAAATAAAGAGCTAGTTCTTTGAAAAGATAAACAAAATAGACCAACCCTAACTAGACTTGGAGAGAAAGAAAACTTAAAAGTACAGATGAAAAATTAGACATTAAAAGCAACAACACAGAAATATGAAGGATCATTAGACTCTGATATGAATAACCATATGCTAACAAATTTGATATCATAGAACAAATAAATTCCCAAACATATATACCTTACCAAGGTGGAATTGTGAAGAAATAAAAAAGTCTTATTAAACCAGTAATAACTAATGAGATTGGATCCATAATAAAATATTGACATACCCCACTTTTGCCACTTCCTCATAGGGAACAACTGGGCAAGAGAATTAGGAAGGAGAAAAAATAAAGGACATACAACTCGGAATTCAGTTAATTGTCACTGTTTGCAGATGACAGGGTCTTATATACACACTATGAATATGTTCAAAAACTTTTAAAAATCTATTAGAACCAATAAATTCAGCAAACTTGAAGGATACAAAGGCAATATATAAAAAAAGAAAAACAATAGCATTGCTCTATGCTATTTAGAGACTTAAATAAAAGAGAAATCAAGAAGCAATTTATTTACAATAGCTGCAAGTCATAAATACAATATCTAGGAATAAATTCAACAAATGAGGTGAAATATTTCCACAAAGGAAATTGTAAAATATTAATGAAAGAAATTGATACAAAAATATGAAATAATATCCTGTATTCATGGGTTAGAAGAATCGATACTAATAAAATGTCAATATTACTCAATGTTATTGTCACACTCAATACAATCTCTATCACACTAACAATGACATTCTTCACAGTAGTACAAAAGTATTTCTAAAATTTACATGGAACTATAAAAGTAGCCAAAGAGTCTTCATGAGCAAACAGAACAAAGAATTACATCATCTGACTCCAAAACATATCACAAAGCAAAAGTAACCAGACAGCATGCCACTGGCATAAAAAATGGCATAGAGACCTATAAGATAGAATACAGAGCCCAGAAGTAGACCCACACATCTACAGTCAACTGAGTTTCAATAAAAATGCTAAAAACATGCATTGGAAAAAGGACATCTTTTCAACAAATGGAATTGTGAAATATTAACATATACATTTAGAAGAATGAAAATAGAATACAACCTCCGACCAGCTACAAAATCAACTCAAAGTATATTAAAGACTTAAATGTAAGGTGTTAAACTGTGAAACTACTACAAGAAAACACAGGGAAAATGCATCAGGATATTGGAATGGACAAGGTTGTTTGTTTTTAATAGAATCTCAAAAGAACTGGAAGCAAAACCAAAAGTAGACAAATGAAATAATATCAAACTAAAAAGCTTCTGCCCCCCAAAAGGAAAGGATGTACAAAGTACAAAGACAACCTACAGGTGGGAAAAAAATATTTGTAAACTACACATCTGACATGGGAGTGGTATCCAAAATATATAAGGAATCCCAAAGCTTCAATGGAAAAAAACCTAATTAAAAGTGGGAAATAGATCTAAATATACATCTCTCACAATACATATAAATGGCCAGCATGCACACAAAAACGTGCTCAACATCACTGATTTTCAGATAAATGCAAATCAGAACTACAACGTGACATCGCCTCACCTCAGTAAGAGTGGCTAATATCAAAATGACTAAAGATAAATGCTAGTAAAAGAGAACACTTGTACACTGCTGGTCTGAATATAAATTACTACAGTCATTATGGAAAACAGTAAATAGGTTTCTTCAAAAATTAAAATCAGAACTGACATAGGATCCAGAAATCCCCCACACCTCGGCTACATGTCCAAAAAGAGTGAAATCAGTTGGACAAAGAGACATCTGCACCTCCATTTTCACTTCCATACTGTGCACCATATCCAAGCAGTGGATAGGCCTCCGTGTCAGACACGGACAAATGGGTAAAGAGACTGTGCTACATGGATCAACAGAATATGATTCAGTTATGAAAAAAGAATGAAATCCTGGCGTTTGTGGAAATATGGATGGAAGTGGAGATTGTCATGTCAGGTGAAACAAGGCAGGCACGAAAGAGGAGTCCCATATGATCCACTTAGACGTGGGGGACTGTTGATCCATGGGTACCAAATCAGTCGGACAGGAACAAGTTCTGATCTGCTGCTGCACAGGAGGGGGTCTACAGTAAACAGTAGTACAGTATACATTTCCAAACAAAAGGATTTTTAATGTTTTCCTGAAGAAATAATGTTTGAGGAGATAGATGAAATATAAACAAAAAATACTAAATGGTTACATTTAAAATATACACTCTATAAATGATACATTACCATTAATCCCCACTAAAATACTCTTACTTATTTTAAATGTATTTATCACATCGTTCTTGTCACATCCAGAACCAATTCTGGAACTTCGCCGTCATGAATATCTTTATAAGATATGGAAAAATACACTGAGCACTGATGCTAAGTGGCATCTGAAGGACAGGCAGGCTTGTAGGAAGGCTGTGATGTGACTTCCTCCCCTTCGTTCATCAGATCTGACACCGTGTGACTTGCAGATTTCCCAACGTCAAAATAACCATGAAAAGTAAATGTTTTGAATAAGCCATCACCACGTGAAAAAAGATATTTCCGATAAGGCTCTTCCAAAACAGCTTTGCAAAGTGACACGAATGATGGGGTACGTGTGTTCAACCTGATGGGGAGTATTTTGAAGGGAGTCATTTTCATTAGGTCTTTTGCTATAGTAATTATTTTTAATTTAAACATTTACCATCTACTCTTCACCCCTTGTATGATTAACCAGATTGAAACATTACACAGTATATATATATACATATATTTAAATATCACAGGCCACTCCACTGATATGTATGTAAAAATTTTATGATTTTTATGTACTGTTTTAAAATTAAATTTAATAAATGAACCTAAATATTACAAATGAATTTTTATGTACCGGCACA
This sequence comes from Fukomys damarensis, assembly GCF_012274545.1. Classification (NCBI taxonomy): domain Eukaryota; kingdom Metazoa; phylum Chordata; class Mammalia; order Rodentia; family Bathyergidae; genus Fukomys; species Fukomys damarensis. Next base: position 69,302,359 of record NW_022900929.1, read on the forward strand.
TTTTAAGTTGAGAATACTGCAGAGTTTACACCTCCTTTAAAGATTTGTGGTTCTTATTTTTTAAAAATTATTAAACAGTAGCACTGTATACTTTAGTTTCCAAAGGCATAAAACAATTATTAGCCATTCTCTTTCAATCTCCAAGTTGAAACACTGTTCTGTATAGTTCAAGGTCTGTGGCACAACTAACAAACCATACAGTCTGAATTCTGTCAACTTCAACAACCCACTCAACACAAAGTAAAAAATTATGTGCATAAATCACCCCAAACTAGAAGATATTCTTTATGACAGTCACCCCAGAAATTAGCAACACTTACAAAATCTTTCAAAACAAAATAGTCAGAAGGAACAAATCATTAGACTTGTTCAAATTCAAAATAATTGATGATAAGCATATGGATAATATAAATCAGTAGAGAATCCTCTGCATGACTTTATGGCAGAACATTCAGAAAAAATTACTTTATGACAGGCTTTTCACATTTTCTCTCAGCAACAATTTTAATAGTAATAAGCAAAAAAGATTGTATAATGTACAATATGTATGCTGAAATGCTTTATAGGTTAAGTTGTCTGAATCCTTAGAAAATAAGAATTTGTACAGATTGAAGACTATCTCAGGTTAAAAATACATATATATACCATAAGCCAACCCTGGCAAGTTAACCCCTGGATTAAAGTCACTTTTGTGATTTTTGTGAATTTAATCATATATTTTTTAAACCAGTGTCTAAAATAGAGCTCATCTATCCTTGTAAATTGGTTAATATTTTCAAATGAGTTCCCTCATTGTCTTTTCTCACATAATGACAGATGTTACCAGATGTAGGATACATATTGCATCCTATGATAACTTCGCTTCATTTTCCCCTAAGCTTTCTAACCATCTACAGAGCACGTTTTCCAATTAAAAATTCCTACGTTACATAAAGAAGTGATTAAACCTCCTACTACAAAGGAAAAGAATAACTGAAGAAAGCCCAGTGTGCTGCATAAAATCAGTTCTATTTGAGCTATGCCTTAATCCAGGAGTTTCAGTTTATACAAAGCCATCCTCTAAAATGCTAGGATTGTGGTAGTCAATTAAAAAGAATTACAACATCTGAAATATCTGATAAAAATATGAACTTGCAAATTCATGTTCTTGAACAGATTCTAAAGTATAATGAAAAGATCAATCTATTTTGAAAACTTGGGCTACACTTTCCATAGTTCTGTTGTATGAAATTGAATGACATTGTTCAATTTCATAATACATCATGGAATCATCATCAAAGAGATCTTAAGAGGATGAAGATTATTTCTTCACAAAGATCTTCCGGGGGAAAAAAGAAACAAATGTCTTTAAACAGATAATGAAATGAGGGGAAAAAAGATTATTTGTTACTGCAATATTGTAACATACTGGTTTACATTTGTAAGTAATATTTATATGCAATCTAGAATAAACAGAATTAGAAAAGTCAAAAATTAAATTTTGAAGCATTTCTCCCTCCTTACTTAAACTCAAGCTGTTATTAAATACTTCAACCTTTAAAAAGGAACCATTTATGCTGGAAAAACTGGAATTCAATCTGCCAAAGATTAAAACTAGACCCCTAATTTTTACCATGCACTAAACTAAAAGCAAAGTGGATTAAAGATCTAAATATTAAAACAGAAACACTAATCTTGTTGGAAGATAAGCTACACAGAACTCTTGAAGACATTGGCATAGGAAAAGACTTTATGAATGAATCCTCAGACGGGAACTAGCACAAAGAATCAACAACTGGGATCTCATCTTATTCAAAAACTTCTGCACTGCAAGAGAAACTACCAACAGAGCTAAGAGCCAATCTACAATGTGGGAAAAAAATTTACCAGCTGTTCCTCAGACAAAGGTCTACTATCTAGAATATATAATCAGGCCTCCCAAATATAAAGACCCAATTCAAAAATGGGCATCTCATCAGTTGGAAACTAGATAAAGAAGATGTGGTTTTTCTATAAAATGGAATACTACTCAGCCATAAAGAATGAGAAATTAGAGTCACTCATAGGAAAATGGATACACACTGAGGATATACTCTTAAGTGAAACATATAAGTCACACATGCATAAATACTGAATAGTTTCTCTGGTGTGAAAAACTATAATAGTACACAAGATTCTAGTGGGATAATTAATAAGGTGAAATAGGAAGAAAAGGGCTAAAGGTGTAGGGAAAGTGGGAAGGGTAGGGGAAAGGGAATAAGGGAAAAGAAAAAAGTATGAGAAAATGAAAAAATGGGAATAAAGTATTTGTAAATGGGGAGGGGAGAAGGGGGTGAAGGGAGGGCAGAGACAAGGGGAAAAAAATGAGAAACAAGACCTGTCATGTAAAGGTACAAGATCCCAGTAATGAATGTAACTGTATTGTATACCTGGAATGTACCAATCAACTCAATAAAGAGAAAAAAAAATGGGCATCTGAAATTAACAGACATTTCTCAAACAACAAAGTAAAAGCAGCAAATAAATTTATGAAAAAAATGTTCAGTATCACTGGTCATTCAAGAGATGCAGATGAAAACAACATTGCGATTGCACCTCACCCCAGAAAGAATGGCTACTATCAAGAAATCAACTAATCTTATTCTTTTTTTCATTATTTAGAGAATACTTTATTAGTTTCTGTAATCAAACCCACATAGATACGACCTTACATATTTAGTATGATGTGTTACCCTGTATACAGGGAAAAAAAATAAAAAATACAAATGAAAAAAATTAACATTTCTAGACCAATATGGCTGTCCATTTCTGTACAATGCCAACTCAACACAGTAAATTGGGATGACTTTTTCCAAAGTTGGCAGCACCGTTAAAGTTTCCCAAAATTCAATTTTTTGTGTGTGTGTGTGTGTGTGTATTTATATTTATATAAAAAGACTAATAATAGCAGTATGTAATGCATTGATAGCAGCAACAGCTTTTCCAGGTTCTGCAATCATCTGAACAAAATTATAGACATTCAGCACATTCCATTAAAACAAAACAAAAAGGAACAAGGAAAAGAATAATATCCAGAAAAAAGCAAAGTTCTGTTGCTGTTGTGGTACCTGGCACCACTTTTTTTATTAGCATCTTAATCATCATCTGGAAAGAGAAAATTCTAGAGTAATATCATTAAATGTAGCTCTGATAAAGCACAGTCCCTACTATGTATCATAAAGCAGGTACAAGATATTTTACATTCATAGAGGTATGATACAGTACCATCCTACATCAAATAATACTAGAATCAGTTTTGGTTTGAAATTTACTTTGTCTGCCAATAAGATTGCTGCCCCTGTTTTTTTCTGGGCTCCTGTCACATGGAGAATTGTTTTCTATCTTTTCATTTTCAGTCTCTGGACTTCTTTTTGCACTAGATGTGTTTCTTGTATACAACATATTGTTGGATTTTGCTTCTTATTCCATTTTGCCAGTCTATTTCTCTTGATTGGTTAGTTGAGGCCATTGACATTGCTGGTTATAACTGATATGTACTGACTTATTATTGACATGTTCTTGGCCTTTTGTTGACTCTTTTAACTTAAGAGCAAGAAGCAATTTAAATATGTTCAAGGACCATTTTCATCTGCAGAATTAAGGATCATTTTAATGTTTCATCATTGCCTTTTCTCTTTTACTTTCCTTTTTAGTTTTATTATAGGATTCCCTATTTTTAGTATTCATACAGAGATTTCTTTAACTGAAATACCAAATAATTATTTTGGTGTGAAAAACTATAATAGTACACAGGATCCTAATGAGATAATTAATAATGTGAAATAGGAAGTAAAGGGCTAAACGTGTAGGGAAAGTGGGAAGGGTGGGAGAAAGGTAATAAGGGAGAGGAAAAAAATATGAGAAACTGAAAAATGGAAATAAAGTGTTTGTAAATGGGGAGGGGAGGAGGGGGTGAACAGAGGGCAGGCACAAGGGGAAAAAATGAGAATCAAGACCTATTATGTAAAGGTACAGAATCCCAGTGATGAATGTAACTGTATTGTATACCTAGATTGTACCAATAAACTCAATTAAAAAAAACTAAAAAGAAATCAACTAATAACAAATGCTGGCGGGGTTGTGAGGGAAAAGTAACCCTTCATTGTTGGGAGTGCAGACTGGTGCAACAACTATGGAAATCAATATGGAGATACCTTAAACAACTAGTATTAGCAGTCCCATTTGACCATCTAACCCACTGATGGGTATCTTTCCAAAAGAATTAAGAGAATCATAACACAGTGATATATGCACACCCATGTTTATAATGGCACAGTGTGTAATAGCTAAAACTTGGAAATAGTCCAATTGCCCATCATTTGGAGACTGGATGAAGAATATGTGGGATTTTTTTTTATAAAATGGAGTACTACTCAGCCATAAAGAATGAGAAACTAGAGACATTTTTAGCTAAATGGATGCACATTGAGGCTATACTCAAGTGAAATAAATAGGACACACAAGTAAATACCAAATAGTTTCTCTGGTTTGATAAACTAAAAGTATAAATGAGGTTCAAATAGTAAAATTGAGAATGGGAAATAGGAAGAAAAGGGTTGAAGGAGTAGGGGAAGCAGAAAGGGTAGGAGAAAGGAAATAAGGGAAAAGAAAACTATGAAAAGAGGAAAAAATGGAAATAGGTTTTGTAAATAGGGAAGGGTGGAGTATGTGAAAGGAGGGCAAAGGAATGGGGGAAAAATAAGAAGCAAGATACATAGTGTAAAGGTAAAGATCCCAATGATGAATGCAACTGTATTGTTTACCTTAGATGTACCAATAAACTTAATGGAAATAAAGGAACCACTTAAAATATAAAGACTCCAAAATAGAAAATTCTTATTATCATTTCAAAGATATATTTTTGTACTGTATGACGAAGCTCAACAATGACTTCAACTAATGTTTAGAAACTGATATAAGATAGACCATTAGTCTTGAAATGCTGAGAAAACTAAGAAATGTAGAAAACCCCATTCATTATATATTTTCTTATGATAAAAATAGCAACTAATTTATATACAGCTACTAAGATTTACTGGTAGTTTATATTTATGAAAGCCTACTACTTCATAAAATTAGCTCTACAAATTAAAATGCTATATCATCCTTATTATTTAAAAATACTGCCACTGTGAACCATTACATAAAAGCCCATATCATCTACATAACATAAGGAACCCATGAAAATCTAGTTTTATAAAATAGTGTTTACTGCCCAAGTATTTTCAAGGTTTTGAGGAAACATGAAATAAAAAATGTGAAAAAGAAAAGAAGATGGGCTAGTGAAAATAGCAATGGTTTTATATTCACGGTATCTTTTTTTTTTTTTTTTGGTACCAGGGATCGAACTCAGGACCTTATGCTTGTGAAGCAGGTGGTGGAACCACTGAAGTAAATCCCCAGCCCTCACAATATCATCTTAAATAAGCAGTGGTTATTTCTGCTTAATACACATAACCATAGAAACTAAAGCATAATTTATCATATAATAAATACAAAACAAAACATTCTGAAAATGTGGAAGTTTTGAGGTTATACTTCTTAATTTATGTGATAAATAAGAATAATTACTGTCCTTTACTAAGGATATGCATTATAATCACCTTATAAATGTGCACCAAATTTTTTCAAAAGGAAATCGAGTTAGTTCTGTTATAGGACACCAATTAAATTAACTATTTTTAGACATTTAAACAGTTTGGGCATCATGTGTATTTTGTCAATGTTGTCTCTTTGCTAAATGTAAAGATATCTTGTAATTAATTATATTAGCTCTTTAGGAGACAGAGATGCGTTTCCCTTGTTTAACATTTCTTCCTGATGCTCATATAGTAGCTGATATATAGTAGGCACTTGGTAAGTAAATATTTGCTGAATCAATGAATTTATTTAAAACTTGGATCACAATCAGAAGGTACAGAATAATTAACATGATGGAAAGCAGAAGAGAAAAATAGAAACTATGTTCACTGTGTTAGCCAGGCAAATATATGATGCTTTAATTGTAAGGATATTCAAAAAGAATCTTCATAGTCATTAATGATGACTACGTACTTCACATGTGACCATTAATGATATTGCTTGGGTTTCTGTATCAAAGTAAATTTTATTTTGCATTTTGGTTATATTTGAAATGGTAGCGTAAAATGATAAAAGGATGGTGCATGTCATGGCTTGTGCAGAACCTTTGTGATGCTAAGTAAGATAAACATATTGCAGAACATACACTTTGGAAACATCACAGACTCCAAAGGAGGGCTTCAGTGCCTTTTTCTCTAGCCTTCCTCAGTGTGTGCTATGGGCTCTTTTAGAAGCACACCATTCTGAAATGTTTCCCATTATCCATCTCATCAGAACAAAAACAGACATGTGGGCAAACACACAGATCCATCATTAGCCGTCCTGCAGAGCAGCTGCACAGCTGCCCCTGAAGCAGTGTCTTCAGAACCAAGTCAGTGTTTCTGGGTGCGCTAATGAGGCATAAAACATTCTTTTTTATGATACAGATCTCTACATACCTTGTAAGGATACAAGAGAACAATATCTAAAAAACAGCATATGACAGCCTTCTAAATCTCTCCCTCTAACACCCCTTATTAAAAAGAAAAAACTTTCTTCACATATTCATTAAATGCTGACTTTAATGCCATTTGGACAGCACAGTCACAGTGGCTTTGGAGAGTCACAGGAAGTTTGTGGCTTGATACTTTGCTCTAAAGCTCTTAAACTCTGCCCAAAAAAATAAGATTTGTAAACATTAAGTGATCATCCTGCCTAACAGACAGAAAGAAATAATATGAACAAAAACATTACAATTTACTGAGCATTTTAAATGTGTCTTTTCATTTAATTCTCACAAATTAAATGTCTCCATTTTACAGATGAGGAAAGCCTAAATTCCAGGAAATGAAATCAAAATTTGACCAAAGTCACACACCCAGAAGTGAAAAAATTCACTTATGGTTCTCTATGTTTAGAAAGATGGTGCTGGAAAAGAGAATCTCTCCTAGGATTTGGTGGATCCAAGGAGGGAAAGCAGTGTGCAGTAGTAGGGATATAATAAGAAAAATCAAGAGATGGAGAGGACATTAATAACAAAACCTTTAGTATTGGCCTGTGGAATGAGATTATATCTCGTGGTAAAGGAGCACATATATCCAAATCCTGGGGACAGAAAAGGATACAAAAAGGGGTTTAAAATTCTACCTTGATAGTATATTAATTAGACAGCAATTTGAAAGAGGTTTATAGAAATCAAACTATGTAATAAGAAGAGAATGAAATAAGCTTAAAATTATTATAGCAATGGACAAAAAAGAGAGATAAAAACCCCAAGAAATAGGGACTGGGAGTATAGCTCAGTGGTAAAGTGCTTGCTCAGCATGCACAAGGCCCTGAGTTCTATCCCTATCTCCCAAAAATAAACCAAAATCTAAGAAACATTGTACATAAGTCAGAATGCCTTGCTGCCTGGTTAAATGTGGACACGTTATAGACTGTACATTCCTGGAAGATAAATAGCATCAACAGTAATAAAACACCTATATATTATAGACATTTTAAAAGACAATTATACCAATTGAACCAAATCTAGAGGAGGCCTTATGATAACTTGTATTAAACTGAGCTCAGGTTAGTGGATGAGAAGATAATTCAGGAGCAATAGAAAAAAAATACTTTCCAACAGAGCTTTCAAATAAGAAATCATTTAATAGGTATAGAGCTGCAGTTTTATAGGATAAAAATATTCCTGGAAATTGACTGCAGAACAATGTAAATACACATAACATTACTGAACTACACACAAAATGATTATGATAGTAAATTGCCCATCATATCTGTTTATCACAATTGTTTTAATTCATTAAGCCTATTGGTACATTTTAGATATACAGTATGATGACATTCATCATTGGGAATCTGTACCTTTGCATGATGTATCCTGGTTCTTATCTTTTTCCCCATTCCTCTGCTCTTCCTCCAACCCTTCCATCCCTCCCTATTTACAAAGACTTTGTTTCCATTTTTTCCTTTTCTCATATTGTTTTCCTTTTCCTTCTTTCCTTTCTCCTACTCCTCTCAATTCCCCTTCCCCTTCTCCTTTTAAATGAAATACATTACCCCAGGAGGTAGCACTACAATCCATTTTTTTATGGAAATACAATACAGCGTTTGTATTACACAAGGTCAAATCAGCAACCTTGGAAGGCCTTTTCTTCAAGAAATTAGAATTGTATCATTGACTTCCTCTTCAGAAGAGTCTGCATTTCTCAAATTCTCCAAGGAGTAAGTGACCAAGAAAGATTGACAACTTCAGACAAACAAATTCTCCAAAAACAATAATTTAATCACTGAAAATTCTGAAATCTTGTATCAGTTTTCCTTCTGAAATTTATAGGAAATCCTTTCTTGACTTTTCCTAAGTTCTCATGGTTTGCTGACCATGGTTTGCTTTGATATTCCTTGGCTTGCAGCTACAAAATGCCACTGATATCTTTGTGATCATTTGATTTGGTCTCTGTCTTCATGTGGTCATCTTTTTGTAAGAACAATTTTAGTGAATTAGGAGCCCATCCTGTTCTAGTCTGATTTCATCTTAACACATTTGCAGTGTTCCTATTTCCAAATGAGGTCAAATTCAGGATGCACAATTCAAGCCATAACCTATATATATATATAAGATATCACCCAGAATAAAATGATTACTTGATCATGACCCCATAATCAGTGAAATATTTGTTTTATTCTCCATTGAAGCTCCAAGAACTGTTCCAACATGGCAACTAAGAATTATTTGTTGAGTAGGACGGGCATGGTGGTGGACACATGTAGTTCCAGGACTTGGGAGGCTAAGGCAGGAGGACTGCCATGAGTTCAAGGCCAGCTTGGGCTATATAGTTAATTCAAGGCCAGCCTGAACTACTTAGCAAGAGCGTCTCAAAAAGAAAAAGAAAAGAAATATTTGTTGAATAAAATAAAAAAATAATATAACTTGTGGACTTAGGTTGAAATCATAACTCTACCAAGTCCTTTTCAAATCTAATGAAATAGCTTCAACAAGAAATTTCAGAAATATCTATTTTAATCTTCAAATCACCAGCATCTTTCACCTCTATCTAACAAAGAGACCTGGCCTTCCACAGACAGAATTTTCAAATATTGTGCATGCTCTTAATGCCCTTTCTATGGAAAGATAAGATGAGCTGTGATACACTTTTTGAAAACAGCACATTTCAGCAGTGAAGAGAAGGATCAGACCACACTGCTACCCAAGATGTGATTGAATTTTTCAAAAAACTACAGCAGGAAAAGCTAACCACTATTGTAAGCAAGAGAGATTGAAGCAAGGATTTCTCTGAGTCATTGATGATTAACTTCTTCAGGCAAGTTGGAATAATTGTGGAAAACAGTGACAGACTTTACCCAACCTCAAGATGGAATGGATTAAAAGAATCTACATGGGTACTCGGACACAGACTAGAGATGTTCATGACACCAACCTGGTGGCCTCACCTGGTTCACAGGCTTGTCAGGGCTTCACCTTTGTTATGTGCAGAGCTGAAGATATTGCCAGAAACCTGCCCTGTTTTTCAGTGTATAAACCACTGCTCACAAGAAATACCTTATCCTCCTCTGGGTTTTTGAACAGACATTGTTTTTCAAATTTTCAGAGCAGGGACCTTCAGATATTTTGTCGTCATTCACAGAGTAAACATTCACCATGCACAAGAATATTGCAAGAATAACTTGATGATATGTGTATGATAGCAGTGACTTTGTAAACACTTGTCCAGAGAACAGTTCACATTTGAAATGTTTTTGGATTCCAAAATAAATAAATGTCCATTTAAAGTACAGATAGCATTAAAATCGTGTGTGATCATCAGATAAGTCTTCCAAATTGCTTATCATAGATTATATTGTGGTTTAGTGTTACATGGTAAAAACAGATTTGAAACAAATTTTAAGATAGGACTTTATAAGATTAGACAGCTCAAGAGCATAGCTGAATAACAATTGCTATATAGTAATTAAAATAAATACCCAGCATTAATCACAATCCAGGAATATAATTTCTTATCACTTTTATTGAATCATAATTACTGAAAAAAAGATACAAAGTGCAGGTGTAACTTTTGGCTTATTGCTACATTCATTAAACTATCACCACAGTCAAGATAAGGAACACATCTTTTGCCTTTCAAAGTGTTCTCCTGCTCCTGTGTCATCGTCCCCTCTGACCTCTTGACTTCTGCCTTCTCCACAGAAACACTGTTTTGCTTTTTACAACTGTACATGAGTCTACATTTTCTTGACTTCTGTAAAAGTGAAATCACACAGGATGAGCTTTTCTTTTAGTTTAGATTTTTTTCCTCAGCTTAATTGCTTTGTGGATAATTTATTTTGCTGCACATAACAATAATTAATTCCCTTTTATTCCTGAGTAGTGTTACATGTGATGAATATACAATTTGTTTATAAATTTGACTATTAGTGGTTATTTAGATTGTTTCCAGTTTTCAGCTAGAACAAACAAAGCTATGAATATCTGATTACAAGTATTTATATGGATACATACTCTCTTTTCTTAGGGGTAAACACCTAAAGTAAAATGGCTGAATCATATATAGGCATATTTTTAAATTCTCTTTTTCTTACCAGCAAGATTTATTTTTCAGAGCAGTTTTAAGTTTACAGAAAAACTGAGCAGAAAGTAGAGAGATATCCATATGTCCTGTCTCCTCTCCTGTTGCATTAGTAGGGTACATTTCTTACAAAAGATAGGCTACTTTTGATAAATTTTTGTTAACAAAAGTTTATAGTTGACGTTGGGTTCATTCCTCCTGCTATATAGTTGCATGGATTTTGCAACTGCCTGATCTTATGTACCCAACATGATAATAGGTCACTGCCCTCAAAATCCTTCATGTCACATGCCCCTAAAGCCCCACACTTTCTGGCAACTACTGTTTCAACAGTATTGCCTTCTCCAGAATGTCAAAAGGTTGGAATAATACAATAATACAATATGCAGCCTTTCCATACTGGCTTTTCTCCCTTAGCAATGTGCATTCCTTCTTAGAATTTATTAGGATTTTTTTTATCTTTTTGTAGCTTGATAGCATGTTTATTTTTATTGAAGAACAGCAGTCCATCTGTGGTGCACAGTTCATTCACCTGTTGAAGGATGTCTTAGTTGCTTCTGGTTTAGGACAATGGATTTTTAGAGCATCTAGATGTATCCCTTCCCCAAAATCCCTTTACAGTATTTTTCCATTTACCCTTGCTACATGACTTATTTCCGCTGTATGTTAACTTTCCAATTGTTTTTTTCTTTTTTTACAGTTTCATTAAGGCATGTTAATTCTGCAATATGCCAGAGTTTATTTTGGGAAGTTGGTTCATACATTTAATGCACTTTAATCAATTTCAATCCCTTTATCCTCCTCTGCCTTTCTTCTTTCCTACGATTTGACCCCTTCCACATCTCCAGAAGTCTCTCTCCTTGTTTCCTCACCTCTCTCCTTTGTTTATCAATTTGTGTATTCTTTAAGTTTCTCACATAAGACAAATCATGGAAAACTTAATTTTCTGAAGCCAGCTAGTTTCATTTAACAAGATGGTTTCTGGTTCCCTCCATTTTCCTGCAAATCACATAATTTCATCCACATTTTCTTCATTCATTAGCATGTAAGCTGTTGATTAGCATGCAAGCTGTTTCTATAATTCAGCCATTGTGAACTGCAGTGATATAAACATGATATGCATGTTTTACTCTACTGCAGTCCTTTTTTTTTTTTTTTTTTTTTTTGAAAATATGACCAAAAGTGAGTCAAATCGTATTTCTATGTTTGGGCTTTTGAAGAATCTCCATACTGATTGCCACAGTGATTTTACTAGTTTACATTCTCACTAACAATGTAGGAGGGTCTCCTTTCCCCCACATCCTCACCAGCATTCATTTTTTTGTTTGTTTGTATGATAACTTTCTTGTCTAGGGTGAGAGAGACTCTCAATGTAGGTTTAATTTCCATGTCTCTCACGGCTAGAGATGCTGAAAAATTTTTAAGCCTTCTTGAACTTTCTAAATTTCCTACAATGAATATGCATTCCTTTCATAATCATACTAAATAGTATTTCACAGTTAGAAAAATAAATCTAATTCTTTCAGTTTCATTGCTCAAACATGTATGGGGAAATGATGTATCCCATGAATTATGTGGATATAAAAAAATGACCCCTACTCAAGATATTTAGTAAAACTGAGTCTGACAGACTACAGTTGGGGAGAAACAAGCATCTATTTTCAACAACAACAATAGTAAGAATTACATCTAACTCCCTTTATGGCTAACTCATACAAGGCTGTATTCAGCTGCTTTGGAAATATCAAAGCCAACTCACCCTTTAACGGCCTATTCAAAAAGAAAACATTGTACCTGCAACCATGCCTTTAGAATTTTGTAATCTCTTACTAGTATTTGTCAAATGCCACAATATCAGAGTCGCAATAGCCATCACCCATCCTGGCTTCTCCAACTGCAACACATGGGCTATTACAATCAATATGATCTTAAAGTCTGAAAAGCAAGGATTTGTGTGTGTGTGTGTGTGTGTGTGTGTGTGTGTGTGTGTGTGTGTGTCTGTACAGACAGGCTGACGCACACAGGAAGAAGGGGAATGGGATTTTTGATACTTGCTATAACTAAGAAATTATGTGAAGTTTTGCTGAAGTTACAAGTATGCTAGGAAATAATGACAAATCTGATGAACTTTAAAATCTAGAAAAGACAAGGCTTTCCACAGTACATCTTAGAGGTTACATACTACGAAGCTGTAATATACAGCACATAAGTGCTCAACCTTTATGTTAAAGAACAAAGAGAAGCTGTAGGCATTCTAGAAGTAATAAATATTTCTAGCTTTGTTGATCCAGAAATGTTTTCTAGCTGAAGTGTTATCTGAGCTGTAACTACTAAAAAAATCCACTCTCCATAAAGTCAATGGAAACAAAAGAATAATAATACAGATACATTTTCCAAAACAGGAAGCACAGTGTCCACTGCCCTATGCCTGGGCCCCACCCACACAAAAACAGAATTTTTCCTCACAGGAACTTCAAACCCTGCCAAGACTGTCTCCCTCACTAAACATTTGTTAGGCTCCCCAGAGCCCCATTTTACTAGTCCTTGACCGTAGCCTCAATCTTGTCTTTGGCCTGCTAGCCTAGACTTACCAAGAATCCTGACATTTGGTTTAAGGAGTCTCACCCCACTTGCAATATCTGATGAATCTTGAAACTGGATCAAATTCTTCATTGCCCTACCTTGGTATCTGTCTTCGTTCTAACTTCAGCAAAATTCTATATGGTCAAATTAGCAACAATTCCTCTACATTTGATGTCTGCTATTATTAATTTGTGTGTGTGTGTGTGTGTATACTGCAATATTGTAATAGTCTTAAATGAAGTTTTCCTTACCATTTTCACAAGTGTCACAATATTGTAGCAACTCCAAGGGACAAGTTTGCATATCCACTTAGAATAGATACACCTTGCTTTGCCCTTATATACACATTTTAAAAGAAGTAATTCAACTTTATAGCAATCAAGTTCTATTAATTTACCAGTTAAGTAGTTTACATAAAACCTATCTGTAGGAACAGTGAAGGGTCTAGTTTACTTTAACAAGTTAGCCTGTTAGTTTTACGGATGCTGGCAGAACATCTACGACTCCTCTGCCAAAAATAAAGGACTTGTATAACCAGCAGCCTACGTGCAACAGTCTCTTTCTTTCTAGTCCCGTGGGTTGAGTGGATGGGCTCATGGATGCCTACACCTTCAGTGAGGAGCAGTGCAGAGACCTGTGCTCAGGAACGTGAGTCTTTCACACTGTGCAGCAAGCATGCCTGGCCTCTCCTCTGAAGGGAGACAAGTTTTCCAGGTTGATCACCATTCAGACACTGGGGGGAAGACAGTCTAGAACAAAGATCTATCAGTGCCTCCCTCGCAAAATATTCAGAAGACCGACTCACGGAGAGCTGTCTCGCACCATCTGGAGCCTCCATTCCTTATGTAAAAACAAGGCAATTTATTAATATGTAAATTTCCACATACAATTTGAGATACACCTCAGACGAGTGTAATGACTTAATCAAAGAATGTCAGATAACTGCTCCTTTTAGAAATAAAATTTTAATGGTTATTTCATGACACAAAAAGAGAGAAGATGGAACATCTTTCTATTTCTTTCCTCTTTATTATTCTGGTTTTCGTCACTAGTGATAGAAAAACCTTTCCAGAACCTTCCCTCTTTTTTACCTACTATTTAAAGGAGAAATAAAAAGCATTTACTGGGTTCAGTTTCTGTGGCAGATATTGCAAAGGATGATCTTTGTTCTCTTGTTTTTTTAATACTCTATCATCCTCCAACTCCAAACCTCATATTCAGTATATAAGCCTGGAGGCACGCAGAATCTTGGATTTAGAAAGAGAAAAATTTAATTTCCCCAATTCTGCACCCAAAACATCTTACTCCAACAGATTTCTAATTCATTCAGGAGACCAAGGTTTAGCAAGCATCACCTGTCTCTCTGGTTTTCAAAAATTCTTATGAATGAGACTCAAAAAGAAGAAATAGTCATTTGCTCAATTTCTCACAAATGAGACTCAACATTTGAGTGATGTGCTCACTTTTTTGTGTCTTTCTCTCTGCCTCTCTTGCTATTTCTGTCTTTTTCTGTCTGTGTCTTTCTTCTCCCCCCACTTCATGTTTATATGATGATAAATACATCAAGGGGAATTAGTTTTCATTTGCTTGAAATACAGATAGCATAAACATTTACTCTAAATATGGCTTATACTTCATATTTTAAATCTGAATGAATTTAGAAAAGTAGTCAACACACCTGTAATCCCAGCACTCAGGAGGCTGAGGCAGGAGAATCACTGCAAGTTCAAGGCCATACTGGGCTAAATAGTTAATTCAATGCCAGCGTGAACTACATAGTGAGATCCTGCTCCCCACCAAAAAAAGAAAAAATATCCCACGAGATAGATAAGAACATAAATTTTATAAATAGAAATAGGGTATATCATGTTGAAGACTATTACAAACTTTTGTACTCTATTCCTTTTAGTCTATTTTTCAAGTCTAGAATATAGTTTACTCACTAGTAATTCAATTTAATTAAGTCTACGTAACAATATTAAAGGAATTATTTGAAAGGTAGATAAGTTATCCAAACTCTTAACTTTTTAAACCAAATTGCATGATTCCATTTGTAGTTTCAGCATTGTTTAGACATAAGCCATGTTTTGTAACGTTTTAAATATTTGAAAGATTATGTAAATCCTTTTCTTCAAGTGTGCTTCTTCTTTTGTCTGCCTTCAGTCATTGTAAAGAGATTATTTATGAATAACACACCTGATCTTTGGGATATTTCCTTTGGACATTGCTTTCTGGGAATTATAATGAGATCAGCTTCAAGTTTACAAGACATTAACACCAACATGTGTTGTCCAGCCTGAACAACAACAACAAGAAAAAAACTTATATTCTCCACTCCAACCATCATCATGATGTTTTAAAATAAATTCTTATTGCATAATTTCTGGATTAGTCCTAAAGTAGGAGAGCGACAGGGTAAAGAACACTTGTCCCTGCCAGTACTCATCAGGAGCATGGGGGCCAGCATGATTTCAGTAGCTTATCTTCCAATGCTTAGACTTTCACATACTAGCAGTGTGCAAGAACTTAGCAGGAAGTTAGTGCCATCCTCAAAATAGAAATATAATTTTCAGGTAGGAAGAAACATCAAAGAAGGCAAAAGAGGTGCCTAATTCAGAGAGATGGTCACTGACCTACATGGTAAAAGTCTGAGAATCCTGAAAAATCCTAGAAAGTCTGGCGAGGTCATGAGCCACAGTGAATAAAAGGCTGGGGTCTGAAGTCAGACAGCCTTGGGCTCAGCTCCCAACTTCTGTCCTTTACTGTGGGACTTTGGAAAGTTACATAATATTTCTTTTTGTCAATTTTAGTTTCTTAGCACATGTGTAGTAATGTTTACATTCCTTGTGGGAGGTTGTTACATGTGCATAGCACATTTTAATTCCCCTTTTCACTCCCTTTCCCTTCCCTCCTCCCCCCTCACCCATCTCTTGATCCCCTTCCATTTTTGTATATGTTCGCAGTGCGTAATGTTTACACTGCTTGTGTGGAATGAGTACATGTACACAGCACATCCCAATTCCTTTTACTCATCCCCTATCTCTTTTCCTCTTCATCCGCCATCTCTTTCCCCTTTGAGAATGATGTATCTCCATACTTCCTATTACAGTAGACTCCTGATTTACGAACTCAATTTCTTTGCAAGAGCTGGTCGTAACTCAAGTCGGTCAACTGAAGGCTCAGGCTCCTCTACACAGCCTTCAAAGTCTCCCTCCTGCATACAGGCAGATCCGGGTCCTTAGAGAGACACTGGCCCAGGATTTCTCAGTTAATCCCACACAGAAAAAGATATGGTGATGTTCCTCACAGGACTCTACAAGGGTTAAATCTATATCTGAGACCACCTAGAAGCACAAGCAGCCCACATTCAGAATGTAACTTAAGACTTTGGTCATAAGTTAAAACTAAAATTTCCATCAAAAACAAAGATGTTCATATGTCAGGCTGGTCATAACTTGAGGGTCAACTCTGATTTTTTTTTTTTGCTCTTCACTTTTACTCTGGGTTTCTTATATAAGAGAAATCATGTAATTTCTAGGGTATGTCTGATTTATTTCACTTAACATTATGGTCTCAAAGTGCATCCATTTTCCTACAAGTGACTCAAATTTATCTTTCTTAATGGCAGATTAGTTCTCTGCTCTGTGTAAATACCACATTTTATTTAGCAATTCATATGTTGATCAACATATGGACCACTTCAAAGATTATGTATTATGCTGCTATAAATATAAATAAGTGTGTATTGCTGTAATATGATGTCTTTAAATCTTTCAGGAAGATACCTAGAAGAGGACTAGCTGGACCAAATGAAGTTTCTAGTGCTATTTTTCTTTAAGAATCTCCATAATGATTTCCATAGTAGTTGTACTAGTTTACAGTACCACCAAAAGTATAGAAGTGTTGCTTTTTCCCAAAGCCTCCCCAGCATTTATTATTATTTGATTTCTTGATGATAGCCATTCTTTCTGGGGAAGGAACCTCAATTCTTTTTTTTTTTTTTTTT